>NW_017805824.1:7486016-7509868 GCF_001891065.2 Hippocampus comes
GAGCTGCTTCGACGCTGCGCCGGAGTTGTCACGCTCAGCGGCTTTGCACGTGTGACCGCTCCACAAAATTTGCTCCGGTGTAAAATACATCGCAACAAAATATTTCGGTGCAGCGTCGGACCAAATGTGTGCCGTGTGAACAGGGCTATAATAAGATGGGTTCTTGAAAGAAATGGAAAAGGCCTCAAGGTAGCGAAGTCAATATGTTCACGTTCCAACTGCGACTGGAGCATTGTGTTGTAAGATGCAAACTAATATTGTCTCCGTCTGATGACATAGTGGTACAAGCAAAAATTGCACAGTTGCAGCAATTAATTAAATAAATACTAATCTAAAATCATTCAATAATCGTGAGAACTGACTAATCATTTAGAGACCTTGTTAACAAAATAAAATCGTCCTTGTTCTTGGAATTTCAACCTCATACGAGTCAATATTCTCAGATTTCTGTTGTCTTCCATTTATGTAGACTGATGATGATTGTGTTGAGTTTTTTTTTCCTAAAAGAAAACATTTGCAACCATTAGCAAAACATCTGCTTTTACTGGGGGGGGCTTAAGATTTTTGAAGTTTTAGCAGAACGGACCAAACTTGCAACTGCATCGTTATTTACATTTGTGCATTTTCCGCACTGCCAATTTTAAATAATGTCCTGTTTTGGAAGAAAGGGATGGAAAGAAAATGCTGAGTTAATTTCGATTCATCAATCGACAAAGTATTTGATGGATAAATCAAGTATGAATAATTGTTAGTCGCAGCTGTAAAACATTTTGATCACAGGGAAGCATCTTGTGGAACACCGCAAAAAAAAGTTTTTATACAGCAAAGAATGTATCAAAGTGTAAATGTAGGCATGATTTCCAGAATGAGCGAACATTAAAGGAGAACTAAATGTCCCAAATTTCAAAGCAATATAATATTGTATGTGCCAGCTAGGGCTGTGACTATCAAATCATTTTACCCCAATGACGACTCTAAAAAAAACAAAAACTGAATAATTGGAACAAAGTGTATATTTATCTAAGTTCTATTTCCATCTGATTCAGACTCCATGTTCATTCCAATGTTGACTATTCCAGTTGTATTCACATAGGACGTTAACAGCTAAAAAGAGGTAGAAAATTCATCCAGAAGGAGAATTATGTTTCGAGTCGAGGGACCAAAATATCAATACCACAATCTGAGAGTTGTTCACCCAATAAGCCGAAAGCAGAGGACTGTGCTCTGCGCCTTATCTGAGCGGCTCAGGTTTACGATGAGAGGGCAAGTGGTTTCATTAAATAAAGGGATTTTTCAAGGAGCCACAAAAACATGCCACACACAATCCTACTCAATGAGAGAATCGGCTTATATGCAACAAAGTCCAAAAGTACGGGGACAAAACCCATGTATATTTTTAGACAATGTTGTTTGATTTTAAAAATCTATATATTCGCGGAGAGAAAGGAAAATGATCTTTCACACGCAGTTATCAGTGAAAAGGTATTCAGTGGAACAGGAGTGTTATCAATCTAAGAGAGCAGGCTGATCTAGTGGAAGAAAAGGTATTGCTCAGGGCTCCCAAGCCTGTGTGCTTGCTTTCGGCTCAACAGCTCAGCTCTCTCCTTTCCTCTCCTCTTCTCCCCATTAACCGGCTGACAGAGCCATAATAAACACAGCCTGTCACCTTCAAGGCCTGCCTCTCATTTACTAGAGAACACATGAAACCCCGCTCTCACATTCCCTCTCTCTCCCTGCCTCCCACTTTCCTTCATTTGTCGGACTCATTGGAGCTGAGAAACATGTCCCTGCTGCCGAAGAAGCGACACATTCTGTTTAAAATCGACACTGACCTGAAAATGCATGAATATGAAATGGAAATAGGAATGAATAGTAAAAGAGCTCTTTAGCTCTCAAAACCTCTATCTCCCCGCAGTGGACATCTGAAGGGGGAAAAAAAGCACAGGGGAGACTAATAACCGCCTTGAGAGAGAAGATAGACATTTGTTGGGTAATTGGCTTCTTTTTATTTGCAACGCCATGGTGACTTCACATCTAAAACAAAGAGGGAAGCACAAATTGATGGCAGAAGAGAAAAGAAATCATAGGTGATCTTGTCATCAGAGACACGTGATATATTCATATGTGGTGCAACCTGAGGGATGCACACAGCACGCAATTGTCAGAACACAAACGGAGTATGCGAAAAGAGTACAAAAAGCAGGGGCACTGAAATAGAAATATCAAAAGTAATCTTGACGCTCCCGTTGACACATCAATCTAAATCTAATAAGACAGCTGAGTTGCTTAATCAGTCAGCTCCTATAATTTCAATCATGATACTGTAACAAATTAGAGTGCTTATAGATTTTGGATTCTATTTTTAGTTGGGGTCTTTCAGCTCAGAATTGGAAAGGTTGTGCTGCATTTGTGTATGCACATTTTTAGGATCTTCCAGGGTGCTAAATGAACTTTTTTGAACATCAGCCAATGCGGCTGGTGACTCTCTAAAGTTACAAGCCAATCAGAATTTCTATGGCTGTTTTTTTTTTTTTTTTAACTTTAGCTTCGCTCTATTTATCTACCTCCCTCACAGTCTCTCTGTTTGTTTCTCATGCTGGCTGCACTCTAGACTTGTGTGAAATCCAGGCATTTGCACTGCCAATGGGCATATTAAATGGCATTACATAGCATTACAGCACAGTATTTATTGGAAATGTGAGAGACACTGCCAGGGGTACAAATGACCGAGAACAAAACATATTGTAGAGTAGGATTGGGCATCTCTTCAATTTGAATGATTCCGGTTACAAACAATTCTCGATTTCGATTCTTTTTGAGGTGTCCCAAATACGGCCCTCGTGTCATTTGCCTGCCTTGTACTACAGTACTTCCTTTACTTGTTTTTTTCCTTTCATGAAAGCTTTATTTTTGAAGACCTCATTAAAATAAATTCACACACAAGTGTACATGAATTTACACTGAGCTTCCACTGATGGGCTAACCTGACAAAAGTAGAGCAATTTGACAGCACAGTTCATTTTTAAGATGTGTCAATGTTGGCAATAGACATTTTTTTTTAACCCATCCCATTATGACACACAATTTCAGCCCACTTTAGGCTTTGGCTCGGAGTGAGAGGAAACGGCAAGCTCGTCAAACACAACACTCTGTTTATGTATATGTGTCATGCCACCTCCTTTGCACAATATAATTATAGTGTAAATGTTGCACAAAGGTGACTCTTTATTTAGTTTAACAAAGTTTAGCCAGATGTGTGATTGGCGCCGGGTGAGCGCGCGCACTTCTTCAGTAATCTCAGCAAGTTGATCTTCCGGTCGGCAGACGAGGCACCGTAGCGTTGAAACGGAAATTTAAAATGCAAAAGATTCCAGGAGAATAGTCCCATTCCAATTGATTCCCGAGACTTAACGCCCAACTCTAATTATATTTGACTGACACAATTGCCTCATGCATCACTGGCCAAACTGGCTGCTAAGGTTTTCTCAACAAACACCAAAATTAATTCTAACTTACATTTCGCAAGTTGCAGGGGGATAATTTACAACACCGCCTGCGACTGTTCGATTCATGACACATATACACTACCAAAACAAGTCTCCAGAAGATGACATCCAAGACAATTCCCATTGTGAAATTGTGTGGAAATAATGAGAAATGTAGTTTCCCGGGCAACATTTCTTGGTTGAGGGATAGCTGCTGCGAACACCATCCATCCATCCATTTTCCGATCAGCTTTATCCTCACAAGGGTCACGGGGGTGCTGGAGCCTATCCCAGCTGTCTTTGGGCAGTAGGCAGGGAAGACCCTGAACTGGTTGCCAGCCAATCACAGAGCACACATAGACGAATGACCATTCACGCTCACAATCACACCTAGGGACACTTTGGAGTGTCCAATCAACGTGCCATGCATGTTTTTGCCTCAGCCTCTGCTCTGTGAGGTCAAAGCACTAACCACTGGACCACCAGGCCGCCTGCTGTGAACACTTGATGCGTAATTGTTTGAATAAGGCGGTCAAAGTGTTTTTGTTTTTTATAATTCTCAAAAGAAACTAAAAGATCATGGTTTCAGGCTTGTTGCGCTTGCCAAAAGAAAATTCAATATTTCAGAATCACTAAATTGGAGCGGATATATTTGTTGGCTTTTCAGGTCATTTCATACAAAATCCAAAATTGAAAAGAAGGCCTTTAATCTTATCAAACACACTCTGAAAAGGAATTGTTGTACTTTCACACATTATATCTCTCTGTTGGCTGAAAACCACAAGGGCAGATGTAAGACAGGATGGTGGCTTGCAAAAAAGAAACAGGCAAGAAATCCAAGTCAACAAAACTAAAATGGTTGTAGGTATGAATTTTAATGTAACAATGGCTGTTGGATCAGACGTGCGACATGAGAGCCAAAAAAAAATACATTTGTTCAAATCCAGGTCGAAAGGATAGATGCTTTAAATTAAAGCTTCCTGCTATGTGCTCTGAATGAATAAAGAAAGTTCACTCGCCCCTATGCATACAAGAGACTGTTGGATAGCACCGAGCACTCAAGTTAAAAAGAAAACCCAAAAAAAAGCATTCTTTTTATTTTTGAACAGCTTCACTATTCTCTGACAAAGAACTTATCAGTGTTTGCTTTGCAAAATACAGAACAGAATACAAGAAAGAAATAGTTTGTGCAACTAGCAAGAAATAATTATATATATATATATATATATATATATATATATATTTTTTTTTTATTCATTATCAATTAAAAGGACATCATCCTTGACATAAAGCTTAGAAAACATGTTTAACATTGTATTTGGCAGCAAATGAATTGGATTTCCCGGGTCAACATACTAAGGTTGTCTGGCTGTAAGAATACATGTACTGTATATTGCAGTGCTAGACAGATCAGGGTAACGGACTCAACCCATTTTTTTTTTAAATAGCAATGTATCAACAATTATGGACACCATTGGACTTGGTCAAACGGGATTGTGTTCTTGGTAGCATCTGTTTTGAAGCTGATGCATTTTAAGGGTAGAAAGAGGGCTGAAGTGAATGGGTCTGTCGCTATGTCAAGACCAGGAAGTGGTCGCGACGGCGATTTTTCACCGCGCTAAATACATTCCGCACACAAACGACAGCACAAATCTGAGTAAAGTTGTTTATTTCATCTCTGCAGTATCTCTGCAATACTGTAAGCAGTGAAATCAGGCAATTGTAGAAAATAATGGCACTCGAAGTCAGTCAGTGTTTGAACATGCATTTGGGCCAGATTTTTCAAGAAGTACCCAGTAACAAAGAGTGTCGTCATAATAAAGCTCATCACCCAATGGGCAATTACATAATTAACAAAGCATAACAGGATTCCTACAATTAATGGAGACAAAACAAGTAAGGTAACACTGAAAATGACGTATATAGGGCTGTCATAAGCAAGTCATAATTAATTTGATGATCTATCAATTACTCCATCGATTTCTCGGGGAATAGGTTAATGTAAATAGGTACTTTGTTAAGTAATGCTTTTCAGATGTCCATTGTAGTGGTAAAAGAGGCTTTAATCATTGGAATAATTGTTGATGGACTTGGACATAGTCGCATATGTCTAGAATGAATACTTTGAACACCCACACTCATGTCCTCCACTGCCCTGAAAACGGACAGTTCTTTAGTTTTCAGTGAAAAAATTATTTTGGGTAAACTACCAGTATATTGAAAACAAGTTCATTTCTCAAATGTTTGCTCTTTTAGTTGAATCTTTTCATTCTGCACAGTATTTGAAGTGAGTGTCAGGTCAATTCCAGCATCAGTGAAGTGACAGACCTAGAGAAGAAGAGGCTAAAGGAAATCTGGGCTCCTGACAGACAACCAAATAGCTTTTAACACCCACAATGACCTTCAGGTTAAAAACAAGTGTGCACACAGACACAAATGTCCGCCGGATGTGAACATAAACCATTATGCACTTCCCTTATTACTGGGAGTCATTCTTGGCATTTTGCCATTTTAAATGTCACAGACTCCTCTAGAGGGTAATGACTGATCAACCTCGGCTGGCGTCCAGTATAAGCTTGCATAATTTCTCAATAGGCATTTTTTAAATGCAGATTGAAAAGCAGAAACAAAGATTTAATGATTCTGATTCTGAAATACAGGCTACATTCCCTTTCTATTTCAAACAAAAAGGTTCACATTTGGTAATGATAATGCTTGTTGAAAATGACAGTCCTCCATAGGTGAAAAAAAAAATGTTTACATTGTGTATAATGTTATGATATGGTTCACAAAAGAATATCCTCAAAAAAAAAAAGGAGGTATTATCAAAGAATATCTAATTCTCATATCCTCCAACATGAAATTGCAGTTTATCGCTGACTGACATAGCAAGAGACTGCAAGACAAGACAAGAATAATGCTGCTGAAAGGCACACAGCCTTACTCAGTTTCTCTGTTGAAGATGAGTTGTCATGCTTTGACCGGTGAGAGCCATGAGCATTGGGAATTGAGAGAAAAGAGAAAAGGGCGGTGGGGCAGCTCTTAACGCATGAATATGACAAGATCTTAAGTTTGAAGCCCAACTAATTAAAACATTATCATTGTGACCAGTGCATACTATATGTCAACTCAGGACATACATATTGCAAAACAAAGAACAATTGAAAATTGTGAATCTGATCAGACTTGGAGAGCCATAAAATTATAATTGGGTGGAGTTTGATAAACATCCTATTTCATAAAAGAAACTGGGGAAAAAAGAAAAACAATAAGGACCACCACTCAATATTTTGTCCTGTGAAGAAGAAGCCTGGAGGTTTTGTATCAACACTGACTGTTCTTTGGAACTGTTCATAATTCTCTCCACCTTCAACGAAGAATGCCGCAATTATGCTTTACTGTAGTAGTTAGGGTGTTCGTTTGGTGCTAAGTAGCGTTGTACTTGCTTTCAAATATACCTTTTGCATTCATGGCCAAATCAGCTATGGTTTAAAAGGTTTGAAAAAACACCCTTGGAATCTCCCAAATGCATGGGAAAATGAGTTCTGGTCCGATGAATATAAACTGTCACAAAAACCTGGAATTGGAACTGTGGTGTGTAAACATTTTATGTCAACTGTGTATGGTCTCCCAGAAGACAATAAAAAGCATAAAGTATATATTGTATTTTCACCTCACCAACAAGCTGCCCAATCACACGTATCAATGCAGTTGACACATTGCCAAAAAACACAAGCATGTCACATCAATTATCCAGAACATTTGACTATGTGCCTTTTTATCAGGAGATGATAAGGTAGTGTTAATCTCTGCCAACAATGCAGTTCTGTTTAGTGTTTGGATTGCGCGTTGTCTCACCCAGCCTAGCTGTCACGTCGTGTGGACTGAGAAACTACACCCAGGACAGTATTATGGAAATTTGCCCCCATCTTCGATCATACTATGGCATCACTCAGAACGACTTGCACAGAGCCACTTTTTCGCACAGAGGTATCTCACAAATGAATTATGTGATTGTGTTATTTCACACTTGACTATTTGTGATTTTGGGGATAAAAATGATACCTTCTGTTCTTCAATTTGTTGTTCATTTGAATGCCTGGTACCACTAAAATGTGTATCATGTGTTTTAACAGAATGAAAAGGAAACCTGGAATGCCTAAAGTCAAAGTCTTTGGGCAGTACAAGAATATAACCTATTAAAGTAAGAACTTAAGTGATTTTTACTATCATGGAGAAAAACATGGCCAGATAGCAGGTGTTAAATTAAATGTTATGATATATTTTTGTCGTCATCATACTTGTCTTAACAAATGTATCTTTAGCTGTACCAGAAATTTGAAAGGAACAAGAAACTGAACAAGGTTAGTCCAATATTTTTTCCCCATAACTGCATACGCCAATCTCAAAAAAGAAAAAAAACATAGTACAACATAAGGCAAACAAATGAGTTAAATATGACACAAACTCAACTACTCAAACACACATATGACAAGGATTAATGTCCTTATAACTTCATTCATGACATTCATTGTGCTACGCAATGCATTCTGGGAACCAAAAAGGAAAGGTTTACAGTTGACCCCCACTTTTCATGGGAAATAGGAACCGTGCCTATTGAAATGCTTTGCGGGAAAAATATCATATGATTTTATACATTGCATATTGTTTAAATTAATCAGCTCATTTCTTTGGAATCCACTATTTACTTCTGCCAAAAATCTGCATTGGCCTCATAAAAGCCCATGCAGGTCGGCCCCTCTTACTAATAGCGGGACTTAATGCTCTTTGTGTAGTGTGCTAGGGCACATATTTTTTTAGGCGACACGTGATGTGATGTCAGTTTGCGCTGGCGTGCTATTTAGGCTAGTTTGTTAGCTAATACGATTGATGAGCTAGCTTCATGTGATGGTGGTTTGTGTTGAATAATTTAAGTCCTGAATACAGTCATTGATGTAACATGAGTTCACTAATTTTTTCAGAAAAAGCTAATATTACATCCTTGCATGATTGTGTACATGCTAGAAACATGGCGTTGATGATTTATGATCCTCTCCATTTCACATGCTGACATGCACACTAGTGTATACTCAATTACAAATCACTTTAGAAGGTCAATTTTGACCTATACTGTACGTGCCAGGGCTCTCTGCCAATGCCCTGTGAATAGCAGTATCAGTCCAATTCTGTTACTCACAGTATCTACTAATAACATACCATACCGTCGTGAGAAAATGACTGGACTTTGAGGTAACTGCTTGCGCCTTTTCCAGCCCAAGAAAATGTACTGCGTTATTCTCAAACTCCGAGTCAAGTGTCAGGAGTACCAAAGCAGTGCCCTTGATGATGCCACCTCAGTGACAAGGTATCGTCCATCAGAAGATTCAGTGATTCAATTCTTTGACAGCATCCATCCCATTTGTGCCACAGTTTGCAGGCTTACTCAAAGGCAGATGATCGCATGTTTTATAAAACTTTCACATATCCACTTTAGGGAAGAAGCTAACCACATTTGTTTTCTCTTTTTGAAAAAGGCAGGCAAGTGCAGTATATTCTCATTTTTGAGGTTGAATTTATGTAACCCACATGTTTGGAATAAGTGCCTCATACTTTCTCATACTCACTGTTGCTGACTATTGTTCTTTGTTTGAATATAACTTCATCAAGTCTCTTCTAACATTTCATTCTTGGAAAAAAAAAGGAAAGGATCATTCCTGCAGATATCATATCGTTTCTGTATCGGACAGTAGGCTGCAATATCAGTATCATATCGGACGTGAAAAACTTGTATTGGAACACCCCAAATAATTAGACTAATGCCAATTGTCTGCAACTGTTGTAAATGGTTTAAGTACACTGAGTTAAGAACATTTAGCCAATTAACCAGTTGGGCTGCCCACACACAAGTCAAGCGTGTGTACCAGTACACCATCAACGACCCATGCCAATAAGTAATATTGTCTGGTTCTGATCAAATTGCTGCTATGATAATATAGCCATGCTATTCTCCACCACTGTTTATGTTTGCATCATATAAACCACACTGGTTATTTAAAATGGCCAAATTTCAGATGAGATGGATTTGTCTGATGATAAAACTGGTATTCACACAAGTAAAGTGCAGGTGCAGTGCAGTGAAGTGAGAATCTGAGCAGTGTTGTCCAAGAAAGAGAGCTGTGCATCAAGAGGCTGCCTCACTCAAAAGTGACTAATCTGCTTTGCAATGTCACGACTCGTATATGTTTTGACAATTTTTTCAGAAAAAGCTAATATTACATCCTTGCATCTTTTTTTTTTTTTTTTTAATAAAATGGTGACTTTACCTCTCAATGTGTGCATCTTTCTTTCCACAAATTCCACCTATACTTTTTGAAAATATTCCAAAGTTGAACAAAAACAACAAGGTGGTTGCAGACTTAGGCCAAGATTTGACTACCCCTCACTGAAACCAAACCACTAATCTAATGCATCTGGGAAGATCTGAACGTAGCACGACTACATAAACAATCGCTCTCAGGTCTTGCAGCAGAAGCAGAAGTCATATGATGTGTGTGGCGGTGATAAAAAAAACACAACACAGCAACAATTTTACATCCCCTACATACAGACTGGCTTGTCCTCCAAGCAACCAGGAAATAAAAAAAATCTCTTGGAGAGAACGCGGAATACTTTGTGTGTGTGCGCCTTTGTATCCCTTGTAGTATAGTTACCAGCATTAATCATTTACATATTCATTTAATGTGTGTATAGCAGCAAGCATGCAAAATTCAGTATAGACCATTACTAAAAAGTGCCTGAGCCTATTTTGATGCACTTATTTTCCCCTGTCATGAAAAGAGATTGGACTTACAGATCTTGTGCTTCCCTTTCATTGGGAATTTCACCAGCAGCTCCAGGGGGTTAGTGCAGATGAAGACAAATGGGGAAGCAGACTCTTCACATGTACTAGGGAACTGTGGGTAGAAATGGAGAGAAAATGGCATTTAAATGTTGACTGAGCGTGACCATATTTTCCACAGAATGTTTAACTGTGATCCCCTGTATCTCTACAATGAATCATTCAGTGTTCAAGCACATCATGTCAACTGACTTAAGCCTACCAGGCCCTTCTACACTATAACTGTAACTGGGAATAAGACAACATGCACTCAAACCAACACCAACCGCAAATCCTGAGTCTTTTTCAGAGTCAGCGCAAAATCAATTATTGACTTATCACAAAGTTTGCATGCAAAACAAATTTGTAATAACGAGAAGATGTTTTCCTTAGCCCGAGAGACAAAGGGAAACTATTTCTCCATGTGTTATTGATTGGTCTCTCAGGTAAGAGTAGGGAATTGACTGACACAGTGACAAAGGAGTCATCTTTTCCATCACTGGCAGCCAATGTCTCTCAGCTCATCCAATTTCCCCCGGTACTATCAGATAGTGCCCATGATTGCATCGAGGCAGCCAGGAAGCGGCTCTCTTCCTGACAGCATGCTTCCACTCCCCCACGCCTCCCCTCTCACTTAATCACAGCCTCTCTATCTCCCTCGAAGGAGCACTGAAGGTTGTGACAAATTTGGGGCTTTTAGGGGAGATCAGCAGAGTCAGTAACCCAGCCATATGGTCTCTGACAAACTGGGAAGAGATGATAGAGATATTCGTTTCAGATTACAGTCTGTGACCGCTGGACCAGAGTGCAATACACAAGTGATAAAATATGTAAACACTCAAGGGTAGTCAAAGATAGATGGTGACTCGAGTCAAGCCCTTTCTCTCCTTCATCCTATTGTACATTCCAATTAAATTAGGGTCTTGTGGTCAAGTACACCAGCCTCAGGTTAGGACATTTCTAACCGTCCTTGAGGAATTTGACCGCTGCTTTTTTAAAGCTGATGGTGGTGAAAATACAATGAAATTTGGCTGTACTTTATTTCTTTTTTGTGCCAACATTAGTTCAAAGTACAGTAAAATGAACCAATTAAAAAGCATAGCAAAGCATAACCTGTCCAAAAACAATCGATTGTCACTAACATTTATGTGCGCATGTATATGTGTCCACAAAACATATCCTGAAAATATTAGAACGAAAGTCACAATATTTATTTTATTCACATCGCAAGAGTCACCAATCTTCATTTCACCTCCGAGAGCAATGGTCCCCAACCGCCGGTACCAGGCTGCGGTGGGACGCACAATTGAAAGAATCACACACTTAACAGTACTTCCGGTTTATTATTCAAGGCTGAAGAATATTTTCTTTTGAAACAGTCGTAGACATTTTTGCAAAGTTTCTTTGCAACGGGGGAAAGGCCCAGTGATGAAAGAACACAAGGGCTTATGACCAAGAAGAAAAAAAAAGGTGTATTTCACAGACAAGAGCAGGAGACCTAATGAAATATGGATTTCTCTGCACCATAAGCGGCGAGCTGCTCTTGATTTAGCGTTATGGAGAGTTATTCATGGGCTTGGTTTGTTCTGCGGTGCCTTGTAATACTGGTGCATTTCCAGAGGGTGCTACTAAAATACAGTGAAACTCATCTACAACAAAACCTACATGTGCGAAAATAACTCCTACTGTGAAAAAACCATCATGCATTAAAGCCATTCCCCATTTTCTGCTTCCCTCTACAACGAAAAGTCCCCCTGTTGCGTAATACGAAATCCGATTCTCCACCCTTGCCTCGTAATGACATTCACTACGACGATAACAAGTCTTCCGCAAAAGTCCAATCCAACCTCAGCCTGTCACAGCGACTCCTACTGCTTAGCTAGGAAACGGCAACAACCACCACACTGGCTTACACATGCGCAGTAGTACAGGAAATATTTGTTATTGTTAGCACGTGGTTAGAAATGTCATTCGTAGTTTCAGACACAGCACAAACGTTGCATTGCTTGGTATAAAATGGCTACAAAACGGACCTTTGCAGAACAAGACTCTTCACAAGGAATCAAGAAAAGAAAAGCTTTAACACTTGAAGACAGGATAAAAGTAATAAAGATGAAAGATGGAGGAAGCAAACTAAAAGACATTGTGCAGGAAATTGATGTAAGTGAAAGTGAATGCTGATTGTACATTTCACAATTTCTTTCCCTTTTTTTTCTTTCTACGCTGGCTATATGAAGTGTCAAATAAGTGTATGCTCATACTTATGCGCTATTGGAATAAAAATTAAAAGTACACATCTACGTTTTTTTGTGTGTGTTTGTGTTTACGTCCGAGATAAAATTCGCTATAGTGAAAAGTCCCCTGTTGTGAAAAATTTCTGGCTGCAAACATGATTTCGTTGTAGAGGAGTTCTACTGTAGTTACATAAAAATATGGCTCTGCATTTAATGTAGCTTCACAAAATACCACAATTTTTGTGTTGCTTGTATCATTCATAAACCTCAGGTCTGTTCTGTGGCGTCTGTTGTGTGTTTAAACATTATCTTACTGATCATATTAAAGCGTTGTTGTTTGCCTTGTTACAGTGTTGGTGCCTAAAGGAACATAAAAATACACAGTGGATACTCGTTTGTTGTGGTGGCAGACGCGTGCAGTTCAAAACGGGCATTTCCGCAGTTGTGGGCGTGAACACAGCTGACTTGCATTCCGGCCAGTGGATGCGGCTCCTATCGGTTAACATAGCGGAAGAAGAAACTGACTTGCTGGAGTCCATGCAGGAGACTGACGCGTGCAAAGTACGCTTATAAGGAACTGCAGGAAGATCTCCACTGGTGGATGATGTTAAGTTGGCCACAGCAATCACTGATCACCAGGGGCCTGGGTTGGTGATTTTAACAATATAAAAACATTTTTAAATTCACGTGTTCAATGAATTCATTTGTGGGTGGCCCAGTGGTTGACTCGTTAGCACGTTGGCCTCACAGTACACAGGTGCAGGGTTCGATTTCGGCTCCGGCCTTCCTGTGTGGAGTTTGCATGTTCTCCCCATGCCTGCGTGGGTTTTCTCTGGGTACTCTGGTTTCTTCCCACATTCCAAAAACATGCATGATAGGTTCATAGAACAGTCTAAATTGTCCCTTGGTGTGAGTGTGAGCGCGGATGGTTGTTCATCTATGTGTGCCCTGCGATTGGCTTTCAGAGTGTACCCCGCCTCCTGCCCGACGTCAGCTGTGGTAGGCTCCAGCATGCCCCGCGACCCTTGTGAGGATGAACGGATCAGAAAATGGATGGATGGATGGATGGATGGATGGATGGATGAATAGAATAGAATTGATTTGTACAATAATTCAGAATGTTTGATGCAAGCTGTTGTCATATCTGTGAAATAACGATGAAAACACATGCCCGGAGCACAGTGCTCTCTGTATTTCGGTCAAATTTACCCAAAGCACTTTACACCAATTGCGCTACAACTTAGACCTGCTTCCAGTAGGCATAAAGTTTAGTCTACTTTCAACCACCAAATTGTCTAGTGCATCAAGGGTGTTTAAAATAAAACATACTCAGTCCACCGCAGCGCAGTTTGCTAAATTCTCAAACACACTAAATGAGGCTTGCACCGGCACAAAACTCAAGATGCGCCAGTTTTTACGTCCGAGCACATAGGCAATCTCAACAAAAATAGAGCCCAAAGAATCACAGCTCGAAAGTATTGAGGAAAAATCGTGCATGGTCTTAAATTTAAGATGAAACCAGAAACCTTAGTTCCTATGAATCCCCCATTCCCCTCCAGCTGACTATTTTTTTTTTTTTTATCCTCCATTAGCTAATTAGCATTTTAAGCCGTTGAATGTGCTACTTTGCCTACAACCCTCCCCCATCTAGTTTTTTCAATCCCATGTTAATCAAAAGGGCACTTTACATTGTGGTTGAGTGACAAGACGCTTCGCTAAAGCACTCCATATTCATCGGGAAGGCTCTAACAGAGTGAAAGAAGACTTGCTTACAAATTCAATTGATGTTGCGAGAAACACACACATGCACACACAAATAGGATATTAACTAGATTCACATGAAAAGACTGCTGGTGAGAATAACTGCCAGATCAAATTAATTTATGGGCGATCCCAGTCCAAGTGGCAATTCTTCAAATAACTCATGTCAGAATGAGGGTATGTTCGGTCTGTGGCAACAAAAATCTGAGGCGGTGCATTCGTTGTGACATGAGCATTAAAAATGCATGCCTTGAGTTTTACCACCAGTTACAGATGATTCTCTGCAAAATAAAGCTATGCCGTGGATGACAGTGATGCAGGCGGCGACGTATATTCTACAATTTAACAAAAGTTTATAAAAGATGATTTATAAAAACAATACTAAGTAGAAATAAAAGAAAAATCGAATGGAACCTTCACAACCTCAAGAGACAATTCAATAAAAAAAGTTCACTGATCATTTCACTTTGAATTTCAGAAAGGACAGGACAGCAACCCCACAGACCAGAAGGCTGAAATGAATCATTGCCTTTTCAAAATGATAGGTGCTATACAGTATATGGTAGGGGCAAAGACAGTGCACATATTGTAGGGGGAAGATGTTAATAGCCTAAAAGCATAATTGCTCAAGTCATTTTTAACTTACTTTCATAACTGTAATGACAAATATGAATGTGCTTGCTAGAACTTGCATTTGTTCTTTATGTCTGTATAGATTCTCAGTCATTCAGGTCATGGTAATCTGCAAAGGTTGAATTAAGGCAACTCGACATCTGGAATTTCAAAACTGACTTTCAAAATTATGCTGTAAATTGAAGGATTTTTTATCGTAACCAGCAGGTGTCCATCTACTGCAACATTATAAGAGTCACATTATGTGGTTAAGTCAAATAGCATTTCTTGTATAACATGCACCAACAAGGGGTGTTTAAAAAAACAAACAAAACATTTTTAGTTACGCATTTTTAGTTAGTGCTCGCGTGTGATTAGTGTAAAAATATGTCAAAATGTTTTTACGTCATCGAAAAAAAATCCATAAATGTTTAAAAACAATGAAAATTGTTCTTGCTATGAATGTACCCTAATACTCTTGAGCCTGTGCATTGTTTAAAACCTTGAATTAAGCTTAATGTGTGCACTATTCATCCATGTCTCAAGCTTATGTACCATGGGTTAGTAACAACCCCGGCTTTTTACAGAAGTAGAAAATCCAGAGCCATTTCTTTGAGGAAAGGAAGACAAACTTGGAGTCCATGCATGTCAAGTAACAGCTCAACAAGCTAACAGTGTACCCTTTTGCAGCTTTCTACAATGTCTCTCTCTCTGACTCCACTCAAGCTGCTGTCAGCAATTAAGGGCAGCAGAAACAAGTAATCTCCTTCTGGGCGACAGGGCCAGACCAGAACAGGCATGTGGAGAGGGCTATGCTGCAGGGGGGGAGGGGAGGAAGTGGCAGTGGTATGTGCGTGTGTGTGTGTGTGTGTGTGTGTGTGTGTGTGTGTGTGGTTGGTTGGCCCCAGCCAGGCACTGCTTGGCTGCACACAATCTCAGCCCAATAAAAAGGCCTTCATTGGCAGGGAGCAACTGAGCCAGACGGGCTGGGAGCATGTGGCTTTTAAAAATGAGTAGGGCGGATTGAAGCAGGAAGGAGGGTGGGGGCGGGGAGAATAAAGAACCAGAGAGTAAACATACAGAATGTGATATGGTGAGAAAGACAGAAAAGAAGAGGAAAGGTAGGGTGAGGAGGTTGAAACAAAAAGGCAGATGTTGATGGATACTGAACTATACATGGTGAGACTTCTTGGAAGCACGACTGTAACCAGTCCTGTCAAGGCTGTTTTTCACGCGGGGAGGGAGAAACAGATGGGTCGTCTAAGATATGAGCTACATGTGGGAGGTGAAAGGGTGTTGTTGGGAACTGTGCGCAGAAGCAATTGAACGCCAAATGTTCTTTAATCTATCATGTTCAGTAAGCAACACAAGCCTGCTTTTTTTTTTTTTTGCATTCATTAACCCTTCTAAGAGAACACAGCTGCCCTAAGGAAACTTCACAGAGCTGCTGTTTATAGCATTATAGCACGTTATATCATGATTATTTGTTCCCCCCATCACTGCATAAGAACAGACGACACCACGCACAAACAAGAAAACCCAAACAGAGGGCTTGTATAGTAAACATAAATAGAATACTTGATTTTTTTCTTGTTCTACATTTCAGTTCAAAATATTTGTCTTTGTCTTACACATTGAATATACATTATTCTCTCAAAAGCTTTAAAGCTATTCGAAAATAAGGGTACTTCAGTCTGAACAGGCAGTTAATTGCAAATCATGCATCGTTGATGAATCTCAAGCACAAGTTGGATGCGATGCATGGTGATGATTAAAAATTAAACAGTCCTTCACTGACAGAATCAACTGGTGTCAATTTGGAGAGTGAACATTAATTATCTGGGAGTTTCAAAGATCAGCTCAGAATGTTTGCATTTTTATTAGCCCTCCCAGAGAGGGAGGGGGAACCTTCCTTATTAGTAGCTTTTATTACTGTGCAGATGTCCGTCTGTTCAAATGTTAAACTAACTCACATCTCTTCAAAATTATGTTTCAGTGCAGCTTCATTGACATTTCACTCCACAAAAGGCATCCATCCATCCAGTCATCCATCCATCCATTTTCAAATCAACTTGTGCTCACAAGGATTTCGGGATGTGTTGGAGCCTATACCAGCTGTCTTCGGGCAGTAGGCGGGAGACACCCTGACCTGGTTGCCAGCCAATCGGAGGGCACACATAGACAAACAACCATTCACACTCACAATAACACAAAGGGACAATTTAGAGTGTTCCATTAACCTGCCATGCATGTTTTTGGAATATGGAAGGAAACCGGAGTACCCAGAGAAAACCTACGCTTCCACGGAGGGGGGCATGCAAACTCCACAAAGGAAGGCTCCACAAAGGAAGGCTGTAGTTGGAATCGAACCTGCACCTCTGCACTGTGAGGTGGGTGTGCTATGTACGTGCGTGTGCATGCACGTGTGCATGCACGTGTGTGTGTGTGTGTGTGTGTGTGTGTGTGTGTGTGTGTGTGTGTGTGTGTGTGTGAATGAAAATTCATTTCAACATCACGCTTGACACTGATATAACACTTAAAATTCCTGTGAAAAACATAACCGCAATGAGCTATTCTGTACAATCAACTCCATGAGTCTGAAGGATTTATTGGAACGGCCTAAGTGTAATTATCACGTGGAATGTTGAGTCCACATTCTGCTGGGAGAGGTATTATAATCAAGTGTATGCATTCTTGTTTGCATAACAATTCAGCTCTGGGAGAATTTTGGTTAAAAGCCAGCCACAGATTAGCCCCTCAGCTAGCACTAGTGCTGACAGGTGCAGTAAAGCCATGTGGTTTTCACAAAGAGATTCACAGAGACTTTCTTGCACAGCTCACTTCGACTTTCCCAGCCATGTTTATGACTTCACCTCCTGCGGTGGCCCTCTGGCAAGAAGCAAACAAGACTGCCTGACAACAATGTAAGCTTTTGAATCTCAAAGCGGTAACTGTGGGAACATCCGAGCAGGAAGTGTTGTCTCTTTCAGTCATTTACGCATCTGTTTGCCAAGTGTTGAAATGACGACTAAATTATGAAGAAAAGACGATCGCGAGACTATGCATAAAACTCAATGCGCAGCAGGCACCCTGTTTCCCGTACAACACACACATAACTTAGGGGTTTTCCTGCGTTCAAATTTGCGTGGAGGCCACTTCCAGCTAATTTTGTGCCGCCCCCAGCCAGACCAATTGATATCGCTTGACCGAATGTGAAATATCTCAATGCGCCGCATGTCCCGTGCGTGTTCATCGTGTTTGTATGTGGGAGGGAGTGGCTTCACTTTGGTTCAAGAGGACAAGAGAAGGAGCACTCGTTCTCCATCCCAAAAAGTTTACACGACGCCAGTCAGCCTGGTGGTCGACCGTGGTTGTGTTGGCAGCTAAATGCTGTCTTGGTTGACACTTTGAACAGCTGTAAACAAGCAACATGCCATTTGAGGCACAGATTTCTAAAAGTAAACTTTCATTCATTTATGTATTTTTTATTTTATCATAGTAGACGTTTTTGTGTCGGTGCGTCACTGTGCAGCAAGTGAAGGGGGACATATTACATTAGTGTCGGCATTGAACCGTTTAATACAGGATGCCACAAACTCTTTGGAAATATAAAATGAAAATCCATGTTTTCCTTTTTCTTGTAATTTCTGTAACAGACAATTGTTGAACCAGGTCGAAGCAAGACCAAACCGCCTTATTGTATGGTGCTTTAATATTAGCCATAAATTTTGCAAATAATGTCCTAAAATTGAGCTCCAGTGACATTATGCCATCAACAGCAATAATTCCGTTTTAGTTTTTGCTTGATGATACATCTCCAAAGAGCAAGTGAAGGAGGCATTTTCACAATTTGCTTCACTTTGTCACATCCAATATGGATGGAACTCGTACCTTAAAGCAGGGGTCTTCAATCGCTGGCCCGCGGGTCATTTTGTGCCTGGCCGCACAGAAAGAATAAATAACTTACATTCCTTCCGTTGTATTCATTTTGGTATCTGAAAGATGTTTTATTTTGAAAAATTACCGGATTCTCTGTTACATCAGTCTACAGTATGTCACTCTTGACACAGGTGAATGCGCGCTTCTCGTCACGGGATAGGTTACCGCATAAAAAACAAACGTCTTTGAAAAGTTTTTTCGGGAATCGGAAAAGGCGCAGCCAGGAGACAGAAGAGGAGCCTATGACTTTCAAGAATGAGAAGGCTACATTTAATAGACAGTATCAGGAGTCCGATTTCAAATACGGCTTTATCTCAACGAGAGATTCACACGCACCAAGCCTACTCTGCATAATAAGCGGGGATGGTGAGTCGTATTTTTCATGCACTTTTTATTTGCGGCGTATCTTATTTTGAAGGCACGTTTAAATGTCACCATAGCGACCACAGAATGTTGCGGCCAGATAGGACGTTCCTCATGTCATGATTCGTGTTTATTATTATGTTTCGAAAACACCACACTTTCCATGCAGGCCATATCATATTATATTGTTGTATCTATCCGGCCTTAAATGGTCGGTCCCTGAAAATATTGTCTTACATGAAGCCGGTCCGTGGGGCAAAGAAAGTGAGTCGATTTAATTTACAGAATACATGCACGTCATGGCGCATGGTCAAGATGGTACCACTTCTCCCTCAACGTGAGCCAGGAAAAACTCGGATATTTCGAGACAGCAAGTAGACAATTACAATTTAAGCTTGCAAACCATGACTTAAATTAAAAGCGAAGAATCCAAGGAATCAAAGTCCTCAATACATTTCAGGTCCCATCAAATATTTTCTTTTTGCAAATCAAGGCCACACTCCCAGTTATTCGTAGCACAGGTGCTGTTAGCAAAAAAAGGTCTCATTTAACCAAAAGAAACAAAGTATTTCACAGCGAGCATATGATTTTATCACATGGTAATTGAGATGGTTGATGAACATGCCAATCTGTCTCGGCAGGGGAATGGTTGCTTTGAAATTCAGTTGAAGCTTTTCCCTGTGTGTTCATTCAAACTCTGCGGAAATGTAACTTTAAAGGCAATCACGGGAGGAATTTTGAAGAGAGCCCCATCCTTGAATTCTTGATTTCTTCTTATTGATGACAAGTTTAAAATGTCCATATGTCCATGTGCTTAGTTGTTACCTTGAGTTGGTCACCTACTTTTGAGCTAAAAACAGCTTCCACCTTTTTTTTTGTTTTTTTTTTTACTTTGGACCATTGCGGTTAATTCGTGCGGTGTTTTACTGCTATTCCATTAGGCCCAAACAGTGCCACACCAGACCACTCTGCCTGTCCTGGCACCACACTACAAGTTTCTTTTCCATTACAAGAGGCGCGGGCTGGGATGGGTGATGGATCAACTGAAGTCCGTAAGCATGCGCTGCACAGTTCAAGCTGCTAGGGTTCTGGCCATAACATTGCACAAGTGATGAGTCTTGGCCACTGTTTTTGTGGCAATTCAAAATAAGAATTGCCATTGCATGATGTGGCGATGTTGCATAGTGCAGCCTATCAAATGGACAAAGCTTTCACAATCTGTATACACGAAAAATCAATTTCCGGGCTTAAGACATATATTGTATTTTTATGACTAGGTGGCGCCTGTCATAAGAAATAAGGGAGATGCTTGTTCACGGTTTGAATGTGTGCAAAGACACGGGCGGGGCATGAAGGATGTAGATGTAATAGAAAACCAATACAAGTGGCTTATATTTCACATGATATTTACAAGGTCATTTGCATTTCACAGAAAGTATGGAATTCTAGAATGAAGTGTTCAACTTGCAGGACTGAATGGGCATGAAGCTATGATGATCATGTGGATTAGTTGAATTTTAGTAGTTAAATAAATACAAAGTTTTGAAATCAATGAATAATTGTTTTATTATAATCACACATTAGAATCACACAATTATTTTAGTATAAAATAATTGTGATTATTATTATTTCCAAAATCATCCAGCCCTACTATATTTTGAATTGGCTCCTTACATTACTCAGGATTAGAAATAGTTTTGATTTCCTTGAACGGGACAGATTTATATTAAATAAAAAAAATAAATAAATAAATTTAGCCTTCTAAAAGCAGTTCCTAAAATGTCAAAACTGAAATTAAGATTAATGGCATGATCAAATTCGCTCCTGAATCTGATTTCCAACTGTATTTTTCTCAGAACACTCCCATTTACTGCAGAAAATATCAAACAATTTTATTTTATATACTTCAGGCATCTCGGAATTTCTCATGAATTCAAATATGCAGCTGAATTGAAGCATATTTCAAGCATAGTTTCAGGTCTTTGTGGAGATCTTAAACCAATGTCTCATAGTTGAAAACAATTCGACAATTTTAAATATAAAGTAATGAGACAAGGGGATGATGACCCTGTATAATTTTCTTATAATTGAATGTACTGTAAATTAAAAATAAATTCAGAGGGCCTAATTTAATACAAAAAGATTAGCCTGAATTCTGTCATGAACAAAGAGTCTGTTTGTTTTGCAGACAAAAAATTGACCATGATTTTAGACAAGTATTAATGGCTGAAGGTAGTTAAAACTAAAAGTCAAGTGGCAGCATTATTCAAGTAGTTATGCTGACTTGCATTATTGCTGCACACACCACCAGAATTTCAGTGGAAAGGAAATGATGTTGCATAGAAATCAATATTCTCCTCAACAGACTAAATCTGCAAAAGCGTTTGATAGCATATTTGGCCAGTGGAGTGTGGCAAGAGCTTCTGCCTGATATGGTTCTATATAATTACCAAAATATGAGTGGGAACATCAGGCAATATTTAAAGCAAGGGGTAAAAAAAGCCTCATGGAGTAAACAGATTTTCAGCATGATCCATATTCGCTGGGATTGTATCTCCAAAACGATCACTTTTCAGGAACCCCCCAAAATTTGGGGGTGAACATGAGGACTGAAAAATGGCATCCATGGGAGAGTTGCTGTCCAAAAAGAACACAAAGGCTTTTGTGTTCAAAGGCTACCTCACATTTGCCAAAAGACATCTGAACGATCCTCAAAACTTTGGAAAAACATTCTGTGGACTGACGAGTCAAAAAGTGAATTTTTTGGAAGATGTACAGTCCGTGTCACCTGCCGTTAAAATGGCACAGCATTTGATAAAAAGAACATTATGCCAACAGTGAAGCATCGTGGTGGCAGTGTGATGACGGTCTGAGGCTGATTTGCTAGCTCAAGATCAGGACAAGTTGCTGTGATTGATGGAACAATGAATTCTGCTGTCTACCAGAAAATCCTGAAGGAGAATGTCAGGCCATCTGTTCGTGACCTCAATATATATATATATATCATCGCGGGGAGTACGTTCCAAAAAGAACCCGTGATAAGTGAAATCCATGAAGTAGGATTTATTAAAAAAAAGCAAAAAAATGTGAGAGGGAAGAAATTTAAAATTTATTTGACAATAAAGTTGTGCTTGATACTTGATAGTCAGCTTTATTTTTTACAGTTATTATACAACACTGAACTATGTATACAATGCAGAGGCGATTGCTCTAAGACTGCAAGGGAAGCTCAACTTCCCCTAAAATGTCAAAAAGTACCGTATTGGCCCAAATATAAGACGGCCCTGATTATAAGACGACCCCCTCTTTTTCATGACTCAAGTTTGAAAAAAGACTATTTGAACACCAATTTAGTTTTTACACAGAAAATAATTACAGTACATCTGAAACAAATGATTATAACAATATATGTGAGAGAAAAAGCATGTTATTTTGCCTCATTCAAATCTAAAGTGCAATCACATTCGTAAATGAATGGCTTCTGTTTTTTTAAATGTAAATTACATCATAGCTTCTCCTCAGCTGCTGGTTAACCTGGCCGATCTTCGACCCACTTTTCTCCAGATTGTCACTACGTTTCTCCATTTTCTGTCTCTTCTATTATTTTCTTCTCTTTTCGTTCTTACTGTTATTTATTTTTTTTCTTCGTGCTACCGCTATTTTTATTTTTATTCTTCGTGGCAGGGGTTCACTTTGGCCTGGGGAGTCAAGTTTAGCATTCGCTTCAATGATATCTGGCACCATCTTGCGTCGTCTTATTTCAATGAAAAAAACACCGTCTTATATTCGGGCCAATACGGTAAGTGATCAAATTATATGTGTGTACTGTACGTACAATTGTGTGGACATGTCATTGACTAAATATGCGCTACAACGCACTCAACTTTTGTTCCGAATCAGCTTCTTATTACTGGTTACGACGCGACTCTCTTCTCATTCATTCCCGCAGCTTCACTGTGCTTTAAATTGTGTGGACGCTGAGCGTCTACAGCGCGGACGCTGGGCGTCGAGAAGGTTGTCCCACTATTGAAACGAGACGAGTCATTGGATAAATGCTGGTTTTGTCCCGCCCATCGGACGCTTAGCGTCTCTGGGAGTGTATGGACAGTGGGCGTTTATGGGCTGGCCCGGACGCTGAGCTTTTCTGCATGATGATTGGATGATCTGTCTGAGGCTGAATCTCTTTTTGATTGACAGCAAAATGAGTCAATCACCGATCTTTTAGTGTCGGCATTCATGGAAGCATTTTTCAATTCTGATTCTGTTCTGAGTTGAACTGGAGACTTCTTCTAATCATCTTAGCGACATTCTCTTTGTTGAAAACGACTAGCGACAGATTCATATTTTATTTCTGGTGTGTTTTATTGTAGTTGCTTGTGTTCGCAGACTGACTTATATCACCACAGTTAAGACCCTGGAAAAGACGCCTGTTAGTATGACAGGGTCACCGACCATTTTCTTGAAAAGGAACGGAGAGTAAAATTCACGTATAAATAAACGGACACATTTTGTGATGTAGGCCGAAATTGACAGCATCTGTCACTGATAAACACACACACACATATATATGTGTGTGTGTGT
>NW_017805824.1:7513106-7518306 GCF_001891065.2 Hippocampus comes
TATATATATATATATATATACATACATACACACACATACACACACACACGCGTACATACATACACACACACACACACACATATATATATATATACACACACACACACACACACACACACACACACACACACACACACAGTATATAAGGTTTTGGAGTGGCCAAGTCCAAGTCCGGATTTAAATCTAATCGAGAGATTGTGATGTGACCTTAAATGGACAGTTCATGCTTGAAAACCCTCCAATATGGTGGAGTTCAACATTTCTGCAAAGAAGAGGGGAAAAAAATTCCTCCAGAGTGATGTGAAAAACTCATCACCAATTATCACAGACATTTTATTTCAATTATTGCTGCCAAGGGTGGCACAACCTGTTCTTATGTTCAGGGGGCAATTGCTCTTTCACGGAGGGTCAGAAAGGTTTGGATTTTTCTTCGTGCTTTCATAAAATGAATTGTAATTTGAAACTTGATCAGATAACTTGATCAGAGTATTTTGCTCTGAGATGATAAGACATAAAACAAATATGGTAAATGAATTTGGTTTTGCAAAGTGCACAAATTACTTGTGTTGTCTCCAATATGCAAGCAAAATTTTAAAGTAAAACTACCTATAATCCTGCTTGTCAATCTATGTGACAGTGAGTGTCCTCTAACGTGTCCGTCCGACTTCGAGTGTCGTCTCGGCTAGCTTAGCTTAGCTGTTGTTGTGTGTGACGTTGGGTGTGTGATGTCGTTGCGTCGGCGCTTATTGGTTGAAATCAAAAGACGCAGAGGATATAGGCCGCCATAGAAAATAAATAATACTGTCAATTGAGTTGTATGTCCAAAGCTCACACGTTCATATGTGTGTGTGTGTGTGTGTGTGTGTGTGTGTGTGTGGGTGTGTGTGGGTGTGTGTGTGTTGGTCATCGGATCATATCGCAACCCATGTCTCGTGATACGTCCCATACTACATACCCCATATGCATACCGCAACTAGGCTATGTACAAATTGCCTAGTCTTAGAGGCCCTACGTTTGTGTCTTGCGATAAATCGAGGCTTATATATTTTCTGTCAAAGATTAACAATGCTGTCGGAATATGTAACTTCCTTTGCAGCTCCCATTTACAATATATTCCTGGGAGGAAGATCCCGAGTGGACAAGTTCCAAGCAACACCAAGAACAATCAGGTTTCAGGCAGTTTCTAAATGTCTAAATCGGAGCACTTTGCACTCAGGGCTGCTATGTTAGTTGTTATGGTAAACTTGCTTCGACAGCTGATGCAAAAACATAAACGTGACACTTGTTATCACATTTTACTAGTGACAAGCATAGCCTTTGGGGGAAAAGCAAAGAAAATATGTTTATACTACAATCTGCATTTCCTCATAACAGTATATGATAGCATGGCTTCTCGATGACTTTATGGAAGTATAAACTTGACTTCACCACACAAAATGCAAACACAGTTCCGGTCTGACGAGAGGTCGTTTGGGGCCAGTGAAACAAACAACGGACATGAACAAAAGGAAAGACAGCTGGCTAACATATTGATTCTATGCTTCATTACAGCACATTTCAGGGAATTTGAGACCGCATGTGGCAAGCTATTGAATTCATTTTAGCATTTCATACATGGGCGTATGCCAAATGGGCTGTGCACTATTTCAGAAAATAAACAATTGAGGACAAAAGAATGTATAGATTGAGCCGAAATATGCTACTCTGTGACATTATCTTGATGTTTCTGAATCGGGGGAATACAAATCTGTTCAAGCTATAATGTGTTGATTTTTGCTTTTTGACAAATTAGGATATAAGGATTATTATAACTATCAGTGTGAGAGAGGTCTGAAAAGTACTAACAACAAGCAATAGAATCATTGTACTACTTGACAAAGGAGAAGCAATCATCCACTTATGTGTTACCCAAAAACAAAGCAAGAACAGGTTGAGTCAGAATTGAAAATGCTTTCGTTCCACTGCTTGACAGTTGATAGATAATATTTGTCTTTGACTTAACTGACATGTAGTTGTGCTGTTATTTCTTAGCAGGCATTCTTGTTCATGCTCATGTTAACAGTTACACCAAACATCACTACAAATATGAATTGTTTCATACACGTTGTTATCGAACATTAAAATATAAACCACTTCAGGAAATGCATTCAGTCCTGACCTTCATTTTCATTTCTAAGTCAAACAACGAAGCCGCTTAAAAATCCGCCCATATCTGTATCATTGCTCCATGGATCAACACAACAAAAAAGGAGCATTTTTCATGATTTAAGCAGAGCAAAAAGCCAAAGCTCTACATATAATGAAAAGGGCTTCGAAGCCAATTACCCTAACAGCAGAAACTGACATTCAGTGAAGTGGACTGAGGACAGCAGTCAAATTCTAAACAGTGCAGCAGACCATTTTTGCCAACCAGATGGTTCTATGTATTTTTCATGCTGTCAGAAACCTGTGACTGAGGTTTGCTTGGTTGTCATCCGGTGCCTGGGGACGATGAGCTGAATACATTCTACACACAACTGCGGGATAGCATGATGTTTGACCTCTCTGCTATGGCAAACTGCCCAGTAAGGAGAAGGGAGGAGCGTACTAAAGTGCCACTGAGATTGTGCAGAGTGAGAGGGAAGTATGCATGTCTGTTGATAGAACATAAATTGAATCCTACGCAAAAGTTAATTTACTCCACAGTCCTAGCCTGAAAATAACACTGTTGGATGCAAAACTGGGGAAAATATGACGACAGAAAGGATTTACACAATGTTACAAAGAGAGAAGGCGAGTGAAAAAAAATAGCATTTACAGAGCAACTTTAGTTCCTTTGGAATGCATCCGACATATCCTAAGAGTCTTCTTTGTGAGAGTGTGAGTGTGCGTGTGTGTGCGTGTGGTTCTGTGTGGCTTGCTCGAAGGAAGGCTTTCAGCATATAAATATCACATTACCACACAAGGAAACGCAGGCATTAGATTGAGCTCCCAACCAGCCTAACAAGCAATGGAGCTCCACTCCAGAGGTCAAAGGCAGCGCTTGTACAAACGGAATTCAACAGAAAACATCACTTCTGTTGCTGATAAGGGGAGAGGCTTGCAGCTAGATGATGGAGTATGTAAGGCTATGGCACAAGTGTGCATACAGTGGCATGAGATATACATGTAGAAATATTACAAGAACCAAGCTTGAGAAGTGTCAGTTCGAAACAATATTTCAATACATTTCTTCAATGAAACATATCAATTAGAACTGTCATTGTCAAATATTTTTTAGAATTGATTATCCCATCGACTATTCCACCGAGGAATTGACTAAATCGATAATCGGATGGGTTTGCACCCCCACCGAAGAATGTTCCCCACCGAATCCGACGGTCTGGGTGTCAACACACCTTTGCATTGCATTGCCAGTAAGCCTTAAGTTTGCTAAAATGGTTGCAAAGTAAAATTAAAGTCAGGTAATAGTAAAGAAAATTGATGAAAATGTGTGCAAAGACTAGTGGGAGAGGGGGGGAAAAAAAAAAGATCCAGCCAGTGAGTAGTGCATAGCTAGGTGGTGGCAAATGTGGTTGACCGCCCACAGGAACCAGGGAAGTATGTCACTGTTTATTTCTTTTACACATTTTCCCTCATGCTAAGCTAAGTTTAGATTTCTTGCATTTTAAAACAAATAATTTCCTATTTCCAACTTTCCACATCTTTAAATGATAGTGTACAAACACAAAACTGCATGTTCTAACTAGCAATGCTAGGCAGGGTTCGCACTCCCCGTTCGCCACGTTGCCAATGACGAGTTGAAATGGGGAGTGGCGTGATAAATATTTCCCATATTTGCACTCCGGCAAAGGGCCAATTTGTCCGTCCAAACTGCCCCAGGATAACATGCGTCAAAGGGCATGCCAAAACACAAAAGTGTGTCTGCAAATAATGCAATTAATCCCACAATTTTCTCTGCAGCCAGTTCACATTGGTTACAGTATTAACAGAACATTTCTTGCACCACTGCAAACAAATGCTATTGCCTCGCCCATTCAGTGTCGGAAAACAAAAAACAAAAACGAAGCCGGATGAGACTTTGTGACATGGCGAGACAACCATTTAATCGGGAGACGACGCATATCAAGTCCGATTGTTTGTGTAAATTCCCCTGGTTTCAACAGTTGGGGGGGGGGGGGTTGCAGTGTGTGAAAAATAAGGATGCTCAAATGGTTATATGAAAATGAAAATACGTAAATGTCTGCAGATGAAATGTGGCGTTTAAATCCTGGCAACTCGCACGCAGGAATACACAAGAAATGGTGCGTACAACTGACCAATAAAATGCTATGAATCATACAAAGCTGATTCGGTATTCACAGAATTAAAAAAAAAAAAAAAATACAATCAAAAAAAAAAAACAAAAAACGGTTATTTGATTTAAAATGTTAATATCGTATTTTGGGGGCGGCCCGGTGGCCCAGTGGTCGACCTCACAGTGCAGAGGTACCGGGTTCAATTCCAGTTCCGGCCTCCCTGTGTGGAGTTTGCATGTTCTCTCCGGGCCTGCGTGGGTTATCACCGGGTACTCCGGTTTCCTCCCACATTCCAGAAACATACATGGCAGGTTAATGGAACACTCTAAATTGTCCCTAGGTGTGAGTGTGAGCGCGGATGTTGTTCGTCTATGTGTGCCCTGCGATTGGCTGGCAACCGGTTCAGGGTGTTCCCTCGCCTACTGCCCGAAGCTGGGATAGGCTCCAGCAGCCCCCGCGACCCTTGTGAGGATAAGCAGATCGGAAAATAGATGGATGGATATTGTATTTTACAGCAAACCGAACTTCCGGTTCAACTTTTTAAATTCATCCGCACTAAGTATACAGTAAATTATTGTCGTAGATCGTGAGTGCAACCGAGTGGAAACAATGCATGTAACGAACAAGAGCTATTTTTTTTCTGGTCACACATTATCAAATTACGGACAGCATGGGACTCAAATGGAATTGTGTTGCATTGACATTCTGCAAATTTATTGGGAACAACTGTTTTTGAAGTTGACGCATTTTAAGGGTATAATGGGCTCTAAATTGCATGGGTCTATTGTCATGGTCAGAGATGAAAGTGGACTTTCCTGAAAATTCCGGAAAAAATAAAAAATTATATATACTATGTGTGTGTGTGTGTGTGTGTGTGTGTGTGTGTGTGTGTGTGTGTGTGTGTGTGTGCACTATATACACGA
>NW_017805824.1:7518941-7533671 GCF_001891065.2 Hippocampus comes
TCAGCGCGAACATGTACGCAAGCGCGTTTTTTGATTTCAACCAATCAGCGCCGACGCAAATGACGTCATACAAGAAAACAGCTAAACTAAGCCAGCCGAGACGACACTCGAAGTCGGACGGACACGATTTTCTGCCAATCTGTTTTTCCCTTTTTGGCCAAATATATATTTTACGACAACTGTCTTGTTGACGGTGTCTTTTATTCGTTCCACTGGGGTTTAGCAGGTGTGTTTATAAAGAGACGAAAATTGTTTGGGGACTATCCCCCACGTTCTAGTTGAGATGGTATAACCCAAGAGGCAAAATGACGCTTGCTACTGTTGTTGCGAGTTGCCATTCGTTCTACTAAACCATTAGTCAAACGCCGTCATGTCTTCTGTCGTTATTACACAAACAAAAATCTCTTTACTGTTACTAGTGTTAGTGCCTCAATATGGCTACGCTCGTGAAAGCAATACAAGGAACTCAAACGCGTCTTCGTTCAATGTTGTCAACTAATATCCGGATTAATTTTAGGCAAATTTTCCTCAATTCTCCGGAGAGATTTTCATAAAAATGTGAAAAACCCGGAATTCCGGGAAAATCCGGAGGACTTTCATCTCTGCATGGTACAAAGAAGTGGCCGCGATGGCTATTTTTCAGACACTCAAAAATAGATTCACACACTAACGAAAGCACAAATCTCGTCAAGTTGGGTTTTTTTTAAATTTGTCTAATATGCCTGCAATATTGTGAAATCTGGAGATTGGTTGTCAAGGGAAGAAAATAATGACTCTCATAGTGGGTCAGCATTTGACCATCCTTTTGGACCACACTTTCGGAGATCCACCCAAATCTATTATATTATATTAGGTAGGTGGGTGGGTGGGTAGGTAGGTAGGTAGGTAGATAGGTAGATAGGCAGATAAATAGATAGATAGGCAGATAGATAGATAGATAGGCAGATAGATAGATAGGCAGATAGATAGATAGATAGTTCTTGACAATCCATCACCAGATTTCACAATATTGCAGACACATTTTCTTCCCTTGTGATTTTATATATATATATATATATATATATATAGAGAGAGAGTATATTCACACACACACACACACACACACACACACACACACACACACACACACTGATTGTAAACCATTTTGGTAAAATGATGAATTCCTTGTATATTGTGCCTTTAGGTAAATTCATGTTATACACTGGGCTATGTATGAACCTTAACATTACGATAAAGTAGAAATGTAACGCATCAGTCCTCACCATTTGGCAAACAGCAAGTAGTAAACCTGTGTGTAAAATAAGTGCCTATCTGATTTGAAAAAGCTGCTACTCCACAGGCCTCCTGACACCAGAGGTTCATAAAATATTGTTATACGTAACAGATTTGGCACCACTGTCTGCGCTGTTACTGAACAATAAAACGCCCTGACTGAAGACTTCTCCATCAAAACGTCAACATTTCAACTTGAGGGAACTGGTGATGCTATTTGATAGTGATTTATTGTCGGGTGCAAAAGCACATACAGAGACCATGTTGGCTTCTTGCCCTGTTAAACATTGAGTATAATCAATGCAGAATTTAACAGTCGCTGGATTTGCTCTTGGCATGCTTGTCCAGGAGATTAAACCTCTTTGACTTGTATTCACTGAGACATGTAGCTCGCCATCTGGAGATAGGGTTTTTGCAACCCGGTAACAAATCAAATCCTTATTAGGAGTGTGGATTGATCCAATCAATTTTTTCACTGCAGGAGTCAGCAGAAAGTGCTATTTAGGCTCTGTATGGGGTGTGCTGTGCCTTTGCTTGTGCTGCGAGTCAACACCAAGAATAAACAAACACCTGTACGCACTGCAAAAATATTGTAACGATTTGAAATGCATTATTGCTGAAGTGTGTTTATTTCGTTTATACACCACCCAAGCTCAGTCAAGGTACACAACACATCCAATCCATTTATCTCAGTACTCCTCCAAAAGCTTTCCCAGTGTCACTTCGTAAAATGCCTTATATCATTTTTAACAAATTGACCAATCTGACCATTGGCAAGTCGAATGTACATATCCACTTACGGACTGCTGAGTGAGCACAGGGAGAGGGACGAGGTGGAGAGACTGAGCACAGATCATAATAGTTAGCCAATTACCGGTTGTATGGGGGGGGGGGGTGAAGCTGTGCAGGCAGAGATTACTGGGAAAAGGGATCAATACACTAGTTCGTTTCTAATGAGGGAAAGAATTGAACCAAGGGAGATCCGAGTTCGCCTGGGATGTTTTTTTGGCGGGGGGTTTCTGTCATAATGTTCTTTGTCCAACAGCACTAAAATTGGAGCGCAAATGCAGGTAGTGTACATGACATCATTGAAGTATTTACATCATTTCAAGTACTTGGGGATTCTGGGTTGCTTCATGCAAAATTCATCTCCCCATATTCCACTTTCTCCAAAACTCTCATATGCCATTAGAACAAGTTGAGTAGAGCCTGAAGAATAATGGCTGTCAGTGTTCCACAACCCCCCTTTAACCACCTACAGCTGCCAGAAATGGCCTGTAAATCCTACACTTCATCCTTTTCCTCCAGCCGAGGAGCATGGATATGTGCTACTAAGCATTACACTCACATGTCAACTTACATGAATGTGAGCAGACTAAGAGCTGTGTTAACCAGCTAACAGTCTCTGACCCTACCTCTTCCAAATGGTAAATACAGAAACCGGACAACTGTTCAGATTTAGAACCATGACTACATTTTTGGTACTTTTGTTCCTCTTTGTTTTTTTTTTTTAAATCTACATCTGCCTTTCTTTTTTCAGTGGGGCGTTTTGTGGGGTGGGGGTGTTATTTATGGCTCCTGTGCACAAGTGGACACACACACACATGCACGCACACATACACACACCCTTTCACAGGATGAAAGGGCAGTCACACAGCCTGCAAACATGATTTTACAGCCCTGGGTGGAATGAGTGCTGGAGGAGAGAATGAGGCCAGAGTACAAAAGGGGAAAGCCCTGAAATAAACAGATACCAGTAGTCAGAATGCAAACCATGTACGAGCACTGAAGGTTTTGTTTCCACCCTCTCTACACTTCTGAAAACATACATAGGTAAAGATATGCAAGCATACGTGAGATGCATGGAATGACTGTTATTCCCCCAACAGTGTATATATGATGACTTGTTAGGGAAGGACATGTTGTGCAGTAGAATTAATGTTACACATTTCCTCTCCCGTGTGTGTTCGCTGTGAAATCACAAATAAAATGATACCTTATCAAACCGACAAATGCCAGTGTCCAATTAAGCTATAATGTGGCCTGCTGAGCTGGGAGCAGTAGTATTACAGCTGCTTATTGCAGTGACAAATGAGCTATTGACCTTGTAGCCATGTGATGACCTAATAGCGGAATGGGATCATATTTTCAGGGGCCCAGTCTGTCTCAGAATGGATTTGATTTAAGTGCCCATTGAGGAAATCATGTAGAAAGCATGGAGAGCACCACAACATATGTGTCCAGTCAGTGAGTAAATGCATTACTGTTCTCAGGCGGACTCAAAAGATGAGATTTTATTTTTCCCATTACTTGACACGCAACTTACTTTTGGCAATAAATTGTAGACGCACCACCATTTTGTCATCTCGTAGGACGAAGGATGAGATTTCAGGTTCAGATTTAGTTCTGTGGCGTGTACTGCCGCCGGTGGCAAATATGGTATGCTATTGTATGCATGTATCAGCGAAGTATGGGTAAAGAGGTGCAGCCTGACCTCTGCTGGTAGCAAAATGGCATTGCATCAATTATACAAACACTACAACAATCATTCCTGCTAATAATATACTGTAATTTCAAGGTTATTTTACAACCTAAAAAAGTTAAATTCCCCCAAGATTGAATAATTTAAAGTTTTCAAAAATTGCAATGAAAACCTCATCATTTTTCAGATGTCCATTTCGTTGCAACTGTGTCTATCTTGGGGTGGGGGATTAAACTAAATGGACATCTCACAAATTCACAATATTTATTAATTAGATTTTTTTTTCATTTGTTTGTGCCATTGTTTCTTTACTATGAAACGTGACAGGAAAAAGAAGCATTTAAAGATGTACCGTACATTTCACTAACCTGCTCTCGAAACTGGTCCTGAGAAAGGCAATCGGTGATGTTGACACAACCCAACAGGCAGCCAGTGGGATACTCAGAAGGAAACCTGAGCTCTAAGCAGGCAAGAAAAGAAATACAGTTGCTTTGTACAATGCTTTGCAAGATCGTGTTGACATTAAATAAAGGTGATCTAGCCAACACCACTGTACCTTGGATATTTGTAACATTCTACTAAATTGCTACAAAATCAACAACATTCCTATAGGAGGCTTCATCAGATGTATTTTGGCTTTGGGTATCGTAAATGTTACCAGTCCTTTGTATCTTGTTATGAAGCCTTTATTTATTCTTGTCTCTTGATTAAACAACGATACAACGACCTTTTGTATTATTCTTGATTTTATGTAGCTGTTTACGTGATTTATTTTTTTCAGGAATTGGCAGTTAAGATGTCTTCTGTGGTCTTCTAAGGCTGTTTATGTTTTGATGGTGGCCAGTGGTTTCCTTCTTTCAATACTCAACATCATTCCGGAAGTTTGGAATTCTAAATCATTGATCATTAAATCACCTCTGTCGGTGTGAGACCTATTCGCATATCAAATGCCAACCAGATGCCCAAATGCTCACCTTTGCAGTACACATGTGGACAAAAGTGTTGGTACCCATCTGTTGACAAAATAATTATAATACTAATATTAAATATTACAAAAATAATGTAATCATAAAAAAAAAAAAATACACAAAAATAAGAAATTGCTTTTGAACTGTGGTTAAATTTTTTTTAAATAAACTAATGAAATAGGCCTGGACAAAAATGATGGTAAGCTGAAATTGAAATTTTGTTGCGCAACCTTTTGAGGAAATTACTACAATCAAAAGTTTTTTATAGACTTTCAATGAGACCTCTGTACCTCTCAGTTAGTGTTTTGACCCACAAATCATGAGCAAAAATCTCTAGTTGTCACAGGTTTGGAGGGTGCTTTCTGCAGATGGCATTTTTCAGCTCATTTCACAGATGTTCAAGTGGATTTAGAGAGGTGCTCATCGAAGGCCACTTCAGAATCGCCCAGTATTTTGCTCTTGGCCATTCTTGTGTGTGTTTTAGCTGTGTGTTTTAGGTCATTATCCTGTTGCAAGATCCATGAACTGCGACTGAAACCAAGCTTTTGGACATTGGGCAGCATAGTTTTCTCAATAATACCTTGATAGTCTGATATTTAGTTAATGCAGTTTGGGCAGTCAGATGATCTTGTAGCCCTTATCTTTAATCAATTTGCAATTTAAAGATCCAGTCAAATGGGTGATCACCACTAGCCCTCATCACCACGACATGCTCGTTTGCAAGTTTGCAAGACACAGAGTTGCACGTCCTTTGCAAAGCTTCCCCTGTCTATTTGACATCAAAATGCTGATGACCAAGTCTAGAATAAAGTTTTTGATTGCAGCAGACTTGGGCACTAAGTACATGTGCAATGCCATGCCACACTCAGGAAAAGACCTCAGCCGTGCCACAGGAGAACGACTTGGAGACAATGATATAACAAGGCTCATAGAACACTTTTTGGACAGAGGTACTGTCATGATGAACTTTTTTCTTTTAACGCAACTTGTCACAATGAACAAAATTTGTCGGCAAATTCCTAAGCAGGCGAAAAACACCACAGAACATAAGCAGCTTTCAACACAGCTCCTCACTTCTGGCAGTGCCCTGCTGACAGTTTATGCAGTTAAAAAGAAGAACAATCAGCTCCAAAACACTATTTTGTTTGTCTGCAACACATGTTGACTCAAAATCGGGCTACATTCATGTAGTCTGACATTGTCTTAAATTTATGCTCCAATCACTCCAGTGGATCCACAGAGTTTAAGAACTGATCAGGAGGGTGCCAGGTGGAGGTCAATGCAATATGCAACTCGAAGGTCCAGTGAATAGAGTGATCACCACAACGCAAATTTGAGAAGTGACGGAGGGCCTGGCAAAAAGTTCCAGGTTTTGCAGTATGAATGGTTATGTTATTAATTTTCAATGTAATCTCCTGAGAGAACTCTCTCCTTTGCTTCTTCTGGTTATCTTGAGTGTATTCACTCGACACACTGTCACTGAACAGCACAGCGACTACTTGCCGCCCTTTAAATAGGCTGACTGACCGTTACAAGTTTGAAGACACCGGTGATTCTAATGAGAAAACACACCTTTGGTTGAACATGTACCAATGGTCAGATTATTTCCAATCATTTCAAAGGGCACCGTCTTTTTCAGTGAAATTCAATTTTGGGAAAGCAGAATGTCTACACTTCTCTAGACTGTTTTACTTCACCAACGGGGCAGTGTATGTAGGCAGAATAAATAAAATCATTCAAGGATTCTTTCTAGGGATGTCCCGATTTATTATTCAAAAACAGGACATTGGCACAAACAAATTCTAATTTAGTTACTGTGTTGATCTGTAACATGTCACAAAATAGGGGGAATGTGGATCCTTTTTTTCCTAAGAGCTGCTTTTTGCAAATGTCCTACACAGCTTAAACACAAAGACAATCACTAGTCAGGGAAACATAGAGCCTTGTATTCCAATTAGAATGAACGCCCATTACCAAATGGAATGAATTTTCATTTGGGCTCAAAGGGGTGAAACAAAATGCATTCCTGCCGCCAATCCTGCAGGGCATTACGATGACATTAATAATTTAATCGTTAATTTAATTAAGTAGAAATATAATAAAAAAAGTTGTAGAAGGAGTATGAGTATGAAAGTAATAATTCAATCATTAATTTCATCAAGTAGAGGCATACTAAAAATTTGTAGAAGGAAAATAGGGGCGCTTCATTTCACGGTGCTCTGCTACACCGTAATAGGTGAATAAATAAATACAAGACTGACTATTGCGATGATTGCAGCAATCAAACTTGAATGTCAACAAGTTCAGACAGCAATCACCACCCATTCTGAAACTCTGCAGCCATTGAATGTTTCCAACTGCTGAGCTGAGCGCAACAAAGCAAGATGCTGATGCTAATGCTAGCCCTCTGACAGCGTGACGCTCGTCCCCATAGAAGTACAAGCCAATTGAAAATAAGCCACAGCTTGCGCAATTCTCAAAGGCTTTTCATAGTTTTTTCGTGTGTGTGTGTGTGTGTGTGTGTGTGTGTGTGTGTGTGTGTGTGAACGCCAACTTTTGTGCGATCAATGCAGAACATGTCATTTGGTCTAGCCACTTGATTCCTAGAGTGCACTGTGTAATGCAATATATTTAATAATAAAGTTTATGAAATTAAAAATGACATACATATTCGACTTGACATTGTACCTTTTTGGTAGATGGAACGGTACATGGCCTCCACCTCAGCAGTCTCCTGAGGAGTGGGCTTCCTGGCTGCGGCAGCAATCCAAAGACGGCCACGGTGGGATGTGTACCAAGTTCGGCCCTCAACTCTACACATAAAGAGTTCCATGTTAGTACTTTGAACCATTCGATTACTAGCGAGTGATCACAACTACATTTTTAAACTTTGTACCTTTTGATGCCTTTGACCAGGAGTGATGCCCATGGTTGGTGCATGCTCAGACACCAACCACCATCACACATCTCCTGCAGCTCTTTGTCTTGGAGACGCAACCTGGACCGCTCTCCTCCTCTATTACCCTGTGCCAAACTATGTCCTTTTTCCATGTTCCTTTTGTCGTTTTCTCTGCTGCCAACATCTACCCACTAAAAATATAAACAGGACAAAAGAACACTGGGTGCATAACGTGTATAAAGGAAGTGGCACGCATGCCCATCTGGAGAAACAACCATTTAACAGTATGATCTGTGCTCACGTTTTTTTTTTTTTTTTGTCACTCGTACATTGGTGCTTGATAAACAGAATTTCAATTCACAGTCTCTGTCGAATTGATTACTGGAAAAATCAAAGATGTCGCCTTTGAAAGAGTGAATAATGAAAAGCATACCAAGCTTTACTGTACCATGTTTAACATAGGGCTAAATTGTATCTACTGCGACACATGCAGTCTGGTCAATTTGAGTTAAAAGGAAGAGGAAGAAATACAGACAGGAGAACTATCAAGACTTTCATTTCAGCGAAGTCGTGCATCTCTAATTTCGCCATTAGGATGCCCGAGTGTGCACAGCATCAACGCAGGATGGGAGATTACTTGCTTGAGCCATGTCATGTCATGATCATGCTCAGCTGTTCTATTTTTTTTTTTTTTTTTAACTGGAGATGGATAAAGATTTAAGGGACTCTATGTACCGCATGATAAAATTGCATAATGGCGCAGCAAAATGAAAATTTAAGGTGTGAGAGTGTCACCAGTACGGTGCAACAGAAAGACCAAGAGATATCGCATGCTCTTCTTGCGCAAAAGTACACACGTCACGTGACCTAAATTTGTAAACATCAGAGCCTTTGTTTCATCACAAGGACTCACCAGTGCAATGCTCCCCACATGCTGTCGTAATAGTTCTAGAACGCACTCCAGGTGCATCTTTGATATCCAACCTGTCCAGCTTGTACTTATATCTCATTATGTCCTTTTCATCAAACTGAGATGTGAATTCACTTGGACAGAATATTGACTGATAAACTGCTGCTGCTACAGTCCTGTCAGCTTGGCTGTGCAAACGAAGTCCGGAGTATATCGTACGGATGTGTGATTGGTCCGTGGATGGCACAATATGAAATAAATAACTACACAAATGGGAGAATAATGTGGAATTTTATGCCCTCCAATAGGCCCTTTGGCATTAAGCTCGAGGCCCCATAGAGCAGGCTTCTTCGTCAACTTTTGCAGCGGCGAAGGGACTGGCAAAGTTCAACAAGTGGCAGAATAATATAAAACTATTAAGACACTATACAATAATTAAGGCTACAGGGCTGTATAGAATCTCCCGTGGGTTGATCTACTCATGCCAACAATGTCAAGTGATTGCCAGGAAAATCAACAAATTGGGATTTTTTTAAAAAACATTCATTTTTATTCTGATAATCCCGAGTATTGTCGGCCATCATGGAGATAGAATGCACAGACGAATGTTCTCATTGGTTATTCTCCATCAAGAACTGTCAACTTTTTGCCATTACATTTTCAAACTATTCAATGATTATGTCACCATTGCGTGATCTTAATTCACAATTCCAGTTAAGGAAGGCCCATTTCTTGACCTAAATGTACTTTCTAATACAAAGGAAGGCAGACTTCCTTTGAACAAGTCTATAGGAAAACAGAAGGAAAGAGGTAAACAGAGGTGAGATACAGTGTGTAAAAAGCAACTTACTTCTGGTGCTCTCTGCTTTATATTGGGGTTGACCAGCTCTCTGAGGTTCTGTTCTCCACCTTGTCTTTTATACAATGGGGATTTGGCCACAGAGTCAATGTTCATTGCCTGGAGGGCCTCATCTAATCTGCAGGGTAAAAATATCCAACAGTGGGCAATTGTGATTGACACTTGCAAGCATGAGATTCATGAGTGAAATGATGTAACCGCTTCATGTTCACCTGTTGTAGTACTCGTTCAAGTTGTTTCTCTCATCAAGGACTTGTCTACCAGCAAAGTCCAAGGTGATTTTCCGATCTTTACGAGACGCATGGCGAAGTTCGCGCAGCTCCTCTTCCTTTTTCCTTAGCTTGTCACGCTCAGTGGTTGACAACCACTGGTTTGATTCAGTGGCAAAGTAATCAGACTCATCATCAAGTACCTGAGTTCTCTTGACACTGCACATAAAACAGCAGCACAGTGTTATATCAAACTTTGTGATTGGACTGAGACTTACAATATAACTTATTTTACCTAGTTCGGTCATATTCCAGCAGTTTGTCTTTGTGCTGGACAGCCTTCTCTAAGCCAGCCTTCATCTTGGCTTCTTGATGCGCCAGGTAATCTCTTTCACCACAATCTGTCGCAAAGAAATATACGAATACTGTAAAATACAATATAGGTACCACAACAGTATATAAAATGCACCCAATGAATTGACCAAAATTTGAACTGATTTTTTTTTTCACATTTTCAAAACTGGTGACTTTACTATAGGAAATAAACAGAAATGCAAACACAGAAGAGAAAATACTGCTAGTGCCACAACAAAATATGCACAACCAAAAAAAAAAAAAAAAAAAGGTCCACAGTTTTCTTTCAGCAAGAAAGTTCTCCATTCTACTCTCTGCCAATATCTTACCATTGATTCATTTACTCAAAGCTCATGTGCAGGGGTTCAATTGCCTTTTTCAAAAGCCAAGTCAATCGCTTGAGCAGAGAAGAGCTAAATACCGGTCACATGTCGAGAATTTATTTCAAAATGTGAACCGTCACCACTTCAACATGGAGCTCACTGAAACATTCATTAGTATTCATAAGTGTGATTTTGGTCATTGAAAAGAAGTTAAGAATAGATGAAAATTTGATGCATGTGGGATTTCATCGTAGAAAGGGTTCCGTCAGTCGTCATCTGACGGAACCCTTTCTCCGATGGAACTTTCCTGTGTGACTGAGAGCCTCCACAAGCTGCATGTGGGATTGAAAAATCCACAATGACTGTAAGTCATTTTAGTTTAAACCGTAAACATCAAAGATGGAAAAGGTTACTGAACCAAGTTGCGACTTATACTATACTTTTCATATCTTGCGGTACCGCTAACCACAGATTCTCACCTCCCATCAGCTTCTTTCGTAGTTTCTGGCTTTTGTTCGAGTCTCTGAGCAGAATCTCCTGTTCCTCTTTGGTACAAACCTTAAATGGGACAGAAAGATGTCCAAAGGTAAAGATTGACTTTCCATTATCATCGACTGGGGCAAAAAAGATTAACAAAAATGCTTGTACCAGACTACCACAGAAGAGACAAGGTCCGGATCCCTCTTGCTCACATACAATGCGACCACAGCTGATGCAATTGTTGATGAGTCTGTGCTTCTGAGCAAGGCACTCACAGCTGTGTCGGCCGGGAAGTACAACCGTCAGCTTGTCCTGACCCTCTTTAGCATAAAGGTTTGTGAACTTATTTTTCTTTTTTGTTGAAGAAGTACTGGTGCTTTCTTGAACCTGTGGGTGGAGAAAATAAGAACAAGAAGACCATATTAAGCCGCAAATGTGTTGTATACAGATCATGATCAATATTCAAGGCAATGTATACTGACCCTCATCAGATCCATGGGAGTTTTGACTGCCTCTGGTTCAGGGTCCACTTGGCTCACGGTCAACACCTCTTGTTTGTTCCGACCCTTACGTTTAGACTTCTTCTGGGAATCTTTGGTTGTATCTTGGGAGTCTAATTAATAAGAATAATGTTGTAAATTAGAGCCCAACTGATTATAGACCTTTCAAAGACATTTTTAACATCTATAATCATTGATTACACAGAAAACTATATAAAAACTTGTATCCCTTGATGCAAGATGTTTGTCAGCCAAAAACAGCCATTCAAAGGTTCGGTCAATCAGTAACTCATACATTTTGACTTTTACAAGCAATTTTCTAGTGAACGTTACAACTCATATGGAGGAATTGACCAGAGTGTCACTATTTCATATTTTACCCACAAAAAAATAAATAAATAAGATTAATGACACTCTGTTGATAAAAGAGCAAGTTATGACTTATTTTCAATGTGCACGCATTGCCTTTGACAGGAGCATTGCCGCCACCAACTTCGCTGAGCTGGACTGTTACTGCATGTCGTATCATGGCAGTTGAAGCACTTATGCTTTTGAAACCAGAAAATAGCTTGCTTCGTTCCATCACCGTTTACCACAGGTGAAAGCCGTCACTCATTTCAAACAGTTTGACAAAATGTATTTTAAGAACTTTATGGGAAAATGTCAATAGAAAATTACAATTAAAAAGAGAAAATGCTGTTATGGGACATGTAGGACACAAAAAGTTATTACGTGCATAATAGCGTCTTTTCGTCAATGGACGCTACAGCTTCGCGTTTGCTTTCAAAACTTAGCTTGTAGCAGACGTGTGCACATTTTCAGCATGACGTCTCTGATCCACTGGTGAAAGGACACTTTGATCCTCTCCTCTTTCATCTATAACTGCTTAAGACAACAAAGTGTATGCAGAAAAGTGGTGAAGATTGCACGACTGTCTTGTGTCCTATGTGTTGTGTTGTGTTATTTTTGTTATTTTGACTTCAAAATGGCGCCGCGAGAGTGGCTGCCTTTCCAGCAGCTCCTATATTTTGTTGTTCCACTTCTTCCTTTCATAACTTTGCTGCTGTGAATTGGGAATTTCTCCATTGCGAGACTAATAAAGGTTTTCTTATCTTATCTTATCTTATAGGCTGATTAATCAGCATTCTGTATTTATTTTTCCCCGACCAAATATCAGAACCAGCATCATCCCAAAAAATAAGGGATCAGTCGGACCGTATTGTAAAATGAATATTTTAAAGATGCTTTACTCATGTTGAAAATAATGCCTACCCACCTCTTGTAGACATTGACTCTTTGAGAAGGAAAAGACCAGCTGTGTCTCCAGCCTGTCTCTGAGTCTTTTTCCACCTGAAGAGCAACTCCTCAATGAACTGTCCTTTCTTCCCATCTGTGCCCTGGAGAAGGTCGCCCACATACTCCTCAATCTCCTCAGCTTTTTCAATGGATATAATGTATCTAAACAACAGGATGGCATCAGTTCAATTAACAGTAACATCATACTTGACTGTGCCCCGTCCTTGCCAAGGATGCTTGCATTTAATGTCTGGAAATCATATTTCTTGCATCAGTGATGGTTTGACAATATTCTATTCTTTTCCACAGCTATGCACACATTCAGTTCTATACATTAAATTTTAAGCTTCCAGTCTATAACAGGACAGTCAATAATCTATACTAGTTTAAGAATAGATTGTCCATATTAGATCAAATTCAATTGTGTATGCATGATCCTCACTTTAAAGGACAACTACACAATTGGCTAATATAATAATGAGGCTATTTTTCCTGTCAACAAACACTTTTTCCTTGTTTTTTTAAGTTCATTTGAAACATTCATTTAAATATTCCTAAGCTTCAAATCCCTCCCCCAAAACCACTGGTTCAAACTGGCTATTTTTTAATTCAATATTCTGTTGTCTTTATTTGTGTTATGGTTTTTGTTCTTCCTGTCATTGTTATCTTTTATTTGGAAAAGCGCCATTGCACGTCCAAAAAAAGCGCTATATAAAACTAATAAAGTAATACTGTATGATTATTATTACATTGGAGCTGCAACAAATACAATAAATAACAGAATAGACAATACAATGATCAAGAAAAAAATCATTTGAGATATCCTAAATAAATTCATTAGTTTAAATAATAAAACAAATCAATAATCGATAGATGCCCTATGAATAAATAATCACCAAACAAGTAAACGGTTCCTTATTTATTATCTGGAGATCACCACCTACTTTTACAGAATTATCCTTCAATGTCATATTCTTTCTATCTTTAAACAAAACAAAGGATTTATAAAGTGAGGTCAACTCATCCAAGTGGTTAAAGGAAGCGAGTTGCTTGTCGTTACATTCGAAGAAATTACGTTAACTCGTAAACTAAGCCTGCTTGTTCACAAATTTAATGACAAGCTTTCATAAAAAGGACGTTGTCAGAAAATCAATCAATTGTTTGTAGTTTTTATTTCATCACATTCGTCTGCCGAACTAGCTTGACAAACGAACGTAGGTCAGTCTTCGCTTTAGACAGGCTGCAAGTCATCTAAATGATTTCTTACTTGACGATATCTTCGGATGCCTCCAGACCAAACTTGCTCTGTAATTGCTCCAAACACCACCGCAACAAATAGTCTGCCATGTCACCACGCCAGTAAAAAATACCTTGTCAAATCAACCAACTCGGGATCATGGAGATGTTTCCAACCGGTTGAATTATAGAGCAGCACACAAAATGAACGGTGCAGCACGAAATGCCTTCCTGAAGAAAAATATTGTACGACTGAACATGGTTCCACCCAACGCAGACAATAATAATAATAATAATAATAATAATAATAATAATAATAATAATAATAATACATTTTATTTATAAGCGCCTTTCAGAATACTCAAGGAAACTTTACAATCAAGGACAAAACAAAGAACAATAAAACCACAGATAAAATTATAAATAATAAAAGAAGAGATACATTTAAATTGAGTGCTGTATGTGATTTTGAATAGGTGGGTTTTGATATGGGATTTGAATGCGGGAAGAGAATCAATATTACGGATGTTGGGTGGAAGTGAGTTCCAGAGTTTGGGGGCAGAGCGGCTGAAAGCTCTACACCCCATCGTGCTGAGAAGGGCAGAGGGTAGATAGAGGTGGAGGGAGGATGAGGACCTGAGGGAACGAGAGGGAACGGAAATTTGAAGGTCAGACAGATAGGGGGCGGTGTTGTGGGGGGCAAGGTTATGGATGGCTTTAAATGTATAGAGAAGTATTTTGTAGTTGATTCTTAGTTTGACAGGGAGCCAGTGGAGCTGTCGGAGGATGGGGATGATGTGATGAAAGGAGGGGGTTCTAGTGATGATCTGGGCTGAAGAATTCTGGACCCGTTGAAGTTTATGGAGGAATTTGTGATGGACACCAAAAAGAAGTGAATTGCAATAATCAATACAGGAGGTGACGAGACTGTGGACAAGGATA
>NW_017805824.1:7535895-7551909 GCF_001891065.2 Hippocampus comes
CCCCTGGGAATGCTCTCTGTCACTCTATCCATCTCATTCCAGAACTTTTCCTTTTCTTCTAACTCACAGCCCACCTGTGGGGCATACCCACTGACTACATTCATCATCACACCTTCTATCTCTACCTTCACGCACATCAACCTGTCTGACTCTCGTTTTACTTCTACTACATGTCTAGCATATTTTTCCTTTATAATCACCCCTACTCCATTCCTCTTCCCATCTACACCATGGTAGAACAGCTTGTAGCCTCCTCCAATGTTTCTAGCCTTGCTGCCCTTCCACCTTGTCTCCTGAACACACAGAATATCTACTCTCCTCCTCTCCATCATGTCAGCTAGTTCTCTGCCTTTCCCTGTCATTGTACCTACATTCAGAGTTCCTAACCTCAGACCAATACTTCTAACCTTCCTCCTTTCCCTCTTTCTCTGTACCAATCGTCCTCCTCTTCTTTGTCTTCTTCTTTGACCAACAGTAGTCCAATTTCCAGCAGTACCCTGTAGGTGAACAGCACTGTTGGCAGTCGTTTTTATCCTGGGCCCCGACCGATCCAGTATGGAAATCGTTTTATCAACTCGCATGTTCGTTTTGGCAAAAGTTTTACGCCGGATGCCATTCCTGACGCAACCCTCCCCATTTTTCCGGGCTTGGGACCGGCACTGGGGAACAGTGTACCCCCAGGGGAGGGCACTGCTCCCTAGTGGCTGGGTTTTTGAGTGAAAATAATACCGCCTCAAATTCAAAGGAAGGGACTAATCCCCCAAACGACATCTTATTTATTGCATCCAATAGACAGAACCACTGTAATAGTTTCTACTTTAGACGTGGAACAGCTCAAGACTTGATATAAACCTTGCCTATAGCGGTTGTCAGTAAAAGCAAGAGTAGACGCACCACAAACAGTGTAAGTGTGGTTCTCAAAATTACACGAATTACAAATAATTTTGTATTTTACAATAATATTTACTTGGATTTATTATATGTACCTGTGGCAAGAAAGCAAAGCGTGGAGTCTTGTGCTGAAATGCACGGATGCAGTTTGTGAATAGGGCACTGATGAATCAAAGTTCTCAAAATAACTCTTTATTCTGCACATTTCCTCTTCTTTGCGGCAATTTGTTTCTTCTATGACAATCACACCATATTTTTTTGCTTCAATAAAAAAACATCTGTGTAGTAGAGAACAACTTTTTTTTTTTATTTTACCATTGTAATACAAAAGGCAAAGGCTGATAAAGTAAAAAGGGTATACTGTACATGTAAAGGTTTGCTATGGCACAGCAGGATAAGGATTACTTACACGACATCCAGGATTTGGCAGGCTTGGGGAGTAACAGAATACATGTTATTCATTTTATTTATTATTATTTATTTGTTATTATTTATTTATTTATTTATACATATGTTATATGAGCATTACATACTCAGGCTACAAAAAGTGTAACTCTAGTTAGAAGACAAATACACAGAATAAAATTACAGGTACATTAATTTAAATTGAAACTGAAATTTGATTAATTTGTAGGATTATGTTGGGTTTTTTTTATGTGGGGAAAGAGACACTAGCAGTTGAGTCTTCACCAACTTTCAAACTCGCGGTTGTTGGCCAAACATCCATTCCCACAGTAAAGATAATTGGTCACAATCTATCTCAGTAGATCGCTGTTGCTCATTCCTGGTAATTTTTTGTTGGTCAGCAAGCAAGCAAAGATCACAGATACATTTGGTCTAAAAGCGGTCAGTTTCGAACCATGGTTCAAAAGGAACGGATGGTGACTGTTTTGTATCATATTCACTGGCGGGCCTAATCATTTTAAATTCCGGTAACATTATCAAAGATATGTGTGAACTGTCAAAATCATCATGACTACTGCTTACTTGTGGGGGAGCTAACCTGACGCTCGCACCTTGGAAGTAAATATTTCACTAATTCCCGTCACAAATACCCCACATCTTTACGATTTAAACACCATATTACCACCATCATCTGATATCATGTTTTTTTTCACGGTTGATGTCACGTATCATAGTCATCAAATCAACTATTACGAATTAGTGCATGTCTCTTTTTTTACCTTTCACACAAACACTGGTTACGTGGAAAGGTTTGAAAAACTTCATGAAGATAGAAAAACGAATTTACCTCGTGGAATGACATTCTATCTATCTATCTATCTATCTATCTATCTATTGAATTGAATTGAATACAACTTTATTGTCAAATGTGCTGTATCTGTAACATACAGCACAAATGAAATTTCTTTCCTCTCAACATCTATCTATCTATCATAGCACCCACCCACCCGTACATCCATCCATCCAAGCTATCGCTTCAACATAGTGCACAAGTGGCTCGCATGTCTGCCTCGGAGTTCTTAAGGTTGGAATTGAATTCTGGATGCTAGGGCTTCCTTCCGCATTCCAAAACATGTATTAAGCATCCACGAGACAGAAAAGACCAGACAAATAATGTATTTATTGTACAGTAATCCCTCGTTTATCACGGTTAATGGAGACCAAAACCACCCGTGATAAACGAAAAAATCCGCGACGTAGCGACCAATTAACATAAACAGGTAAAAAAAAAAAAGTTTTTTTTTTTTTGTCCGCGAGAAGCTGCAAAACAACAGCGAGTCACATCGAGCAACATATACAGTACTGTATTCCATGTATATTTAAAAAACTGAATAAATAAAAAATATATATATTTTTTATATTTTTGAAAAAAATCCGCGATGCACTGAACCCGCGATAAACGAACCGCGAAGTAGCGAGGGATCACTGTATTGCAATTTTTTTTATCCCAGCTGTCTTTGGTCAGTAGATGGAGTACACACTGAACTGGTTGCAAGCTAATCGCAGGGCACACATAGACGAACAACCATTCGCACTCACAATCACACCCAATGACCATTTCGAAAGTTCCATTAACCCGCCACACGTTTTTGGAATGTGGAAGGAAACCGGAGTACCTGGAGAAAACCCACACAGGCACGGGGAGAACATGCAAACTCCACACAGGAAGCCCGGAGCCAGAATCGAACCCTGCACCTCTGCATTGTGAGGCTGACGTGCTAACCAGTCGATCACCTGGCCTCGTGCAAGTAATTAGTCATATGTAACATCTTACATTTTGGAAGTCACTTGCACAACATTGTTCATCGTTGATCGGCACTAAAATCACACAGGAAATTGTGATATTTGATCTAAAAAATAATCCATGACACTAGACAAAGTTGAGGGCATGTTTCCAAACTGCAGAAAGTGTTTCTTGAGTTAGATGTAAGCACCACATCTTCTGAAAGTATCTTCAAATCTGAGTTCAGTGACTTCTCCTCCACCCTCTCCCTCACCAGTAAATCTATTATGTGTTAGAATCTGTTTTTGTGATGCACAATATCATATTATTCTCACCAACAAGGTCTCACTCTCCATGAGGAAGATATTCACTGATGTCTGCCTTTCTCACGGTTAAATCAAAGACCGGCCCCTTTAAGTCCAGGAGCAAAGCATGAGGTCACATTTTTGGCTGTTGAAGGGGAACCAGCGGAGATCGATATCGCAGGTGCTGCTTAACATCACTGACAAGGAAATAAATGTCGGGAATAGGAAAAAACAAAGGAGACACATTGTTGTGAGAAAAAAAAACAATGTTTATTTTCTTGGATAAAGATAGCAGTGGGACATTTGAAATGAGCGACTTAAAAGCAAGAGGTTATCTGACAACTTTTGGAGTTAAGTACTAAGAGCGAATGATAATAATAATAATATAGTGAAAATGGTTACACAGTAATTATTGAGCACCGTCCAAACTCCAATCTATATTAAAAAAATGTGAGAAAGTGGTCTTGCCATGCATTGTTCATCATGAGGTTGCTGAATAAGTCGAAATAGAAGGAGGACAAATAACCTATGACTAAATGATTATTATAGATGTTGTGATGCGATAACAGTATTCAGTGAACGTTCACGTGGAAGACAGTTGAGACGCAATTTCCTTCCAACAAAGGCAATCAATACAGAAGGAATTTAGTGACAGAGCACAGTGCTTTTGTATGAAGAGGGCAGAGAATAAGTAGAAAGAAAAGAAGTTGAAGTGGAAAGAAATATTTGTCATCGAAGGTCGTACCAAAACTTTCTGCTGCACTGTGGACGACACTGAGTAACATTTTCTTCCACTAAAGTCCTCTGCCACCTCTGACGTTTTTTCAAGGAAATATGAGAATACGTACCTGCGCAATTCAGTTGAAAAACAAACCAAACAAAAATTGTGGTTGCACGTGCACTCCTTAAGTTCACTGCTCTGTATTTTGTTCGGCAGTGATTGGCGGTCACACTGGGCTCTTCCCAGAAATAGTCCTCATTTCCATCTTTTATTCAATGGCCTGGCCTAGAACATGCAACCCTCTGTCCCCCTGACCAGCACCATCCATATTATAAAATGCTGCAGTGAGACAAATGACAGACACAGCTTGGAATTTTCAGGCAACTGTCCTATCTATCAGATTGTGAGTGTCGAGCCATCCTCAGACCCACATCAGAAACATGAGGAACCCATCACAATATCGCAGTCCAGGAGGAAGGAATGTACTGACATCTGTGGCAGACTGCAAGCCAAACCGTAATGCGCCTTTGAGCCTATGGGATTCAGCCACACCTTCCGAAAATGGCCTGTCACTGATACTCTGATTTCCCAAAAGAAAACTTTGCAAGACTTTCAGAAAGTACAAAATAGGCCAAAATCCCACGACATTGAATACCTAAGGTAGAAAAGCGCTGTACAAGTGAAAGCCCACCTGCCACTTACAAAGACCATTCCCATAGGGGCCCGGCACGCGGTGCGTCATCTGTGTTATGGGAATGTCAGCCCCAGGTAGAGTTTCCACTTTCAGTTGCGCTCCTTCCTTCACCACAAAAGACCAATGCAAAGTCCGCATCACTGCATACACTGTGCTAACCTGCCTGCAAGATACTTAAACTTCACCAAGTAGGGCAGGATCTTATCGATGAGCACTTCACCCTTTTCCGATTGAGTATTATGGTTTTAGAATTGCAGAGGCTGGTTCTCATCCCAACCGCTTCACACTTAGCTATAAACCACTCCAACGAGAGTTGAAAATTTGGGCTTTCAATCATGTCGAGGTCGAATGTGAACGAATGAGCGTTCATACTGCAGACGCATCGCATACTTAGAGTTGTATACACTCTTCAAATAGTTTAAATCAGATTTGGGGCATATGCATTCATTTGTGAAGTTTTGCTGCTCTCCTGCATGGGTGTGGCCAAAAACAAAATAAGAACAGGTATCATTTTGAACCGACAACTGTGCGGTAGAGCGGCCTCATATCGTCGAGCTTCTAGGCGTGATTAAATAATCTAACTGAGGATATACAGTCTTCTGCTAATTGATGGGATTATAGCAAGCATTAAGATAAAATAACCAGCACACGTTCATTTGTGCAGATTCATCAAATAAAGTTCCAATAAAGAACTTGTTTGAATTAATGGTTGTAATGTCACAATAATGGTAAAAAGTCAAGGGACTGACACCTTTTGCAAGGCACTGTACATTCAAATACTAGGCATACCCTGGCAGTATATGGATAACTAACATACAATATATAGTGATCCACCAGACTGACTGTTTCTAGATGACCACGTGCTTAAAAAAAGATAGATAAATGATGTGAATTTTTGCTTTCACTGTGGTATTTATTTTTGTACCACATTCTCAAGAGAGCACATTGGAAACATCCTCAGTAAAGTTTGGTGTTGACATAAGAAACCCGAAGGTGCAGAGGACAATGAATGTCAAGAAAATCACGAAACAAAGACGATCGATCACAGCAGCAGCAAATTTCCAATCACTGCGCATGGTCTCCACCTGTTGCTGGTCACGGAAACGTTTAGCAATATAGCGCACTTCATCAAGGATGTTGGCGAGCTCTGATTCACTGCTGCTGACTGTGGGGCTCGGATATTTGTTGAGGAGAAGCTCTCCCTCACCAGACTCTGGTGAGGCCGAGTGACCACTCTCCATTTTGGCTTTGACATCCACGCTGGACGGACTGCTCTGTGTTTTGTCCTCACCTGGACGCTTCATGCGCAGAAACCAGGCACACCATTCAAGGAGGCCCACACGGATCTTTGGAATCAAGCAACAAAAAGAGATATGACTCATTAATATTGTTCATATGAAATGCATAGCTGAGTTATCCCATGAGGGATGTCACCAAATCACTAAGCAGCTCTTTCGGTAACCTATCCTCACAAGGGTTGCGGGGCGTGCTGGAGACTATCCCAGCTGTCTTCAAGCATTAGGCAGGGGACACCCTGAACCAGTTGCCAGCCAGTCGCAAGGCACACATCGACGAACAACCATCCGCGCTCACTCTCACACCGAGGGACAATTATGGGTGTTTGATTAACCTGCCCCACATGTTTTTGGAATGTGGGAGGAAACCGGAGTACCCGGAGAAAACCCACGCAGGTGCGGGGAGAACATGCAAACTCCACACAGGAAGGTCGGAGCTGAAATCAAACCCTGCAGCTCTGCACTGTGAGGCCGACGTGCTAACCAGTCAACCACTGAGGTGCCTAAATTCTGAGTAAATTTATCGTATTTCTTCCCCTCCATTTTCATTGTAATGAATGTAAATTTAAATCTCAAGTCTACATTTATGTGCGTGTTGTAATGCCTGTTTTTGTTGATATTTATTTTATTTTGTCTTTTCACTTGCACTGTTCATCCAGAAACTTATATTTGAGATCCTTTTGTGAATGGGAGTTGAATCTTGGACAAGCCCTTCTAGCTTAATTTCCTCCTTGTGCTGTTTTAAATTGTGCTAAATGAATTAAGTGTGTTCGTATATGTTCAAACATATTTGCAAACCACTGCCACCATGTTGCGTATCAATAATGAGACTTGATTGTATGTCGATCAACATTTCATGCCACTTGTTCTCACATCACACCATTACAGAGTCCCACAGTGTATCTTCTCACTCATCTCTATACTGTATGTTGCATTTCACCCTGGCGAGAGCAGCTACAAAGTTCCCAACAGATGTAGTGTGTTGGCTTGCCAAAAGTTTACAGGAACTACCTGCACGTGTCTGCCAATACAATACAAGTTTTAGGATTGGATTTTGATTCAGCAAGAAATAAACCAGTACAACATAAAGGTTATTAAGCTGAACAAACATTAATGGTGAGGATGATTTTCTCTCATACAACGAAATGGACACTCACCCACTTTGGCATCCTTACTGCGTTAGGGTCACGATGGTGAACTTGTAGGACCACAACCGTGAGAATCACAGAGAGCGCAACAATGCCCATGGTGATGACAAAGTACTGAACTAGAAAGTGAAAGGATAGTGGAAAATATTATTGGTCAATTAATTCATCCATCGGATATAGTATACCACTTCTCCTGATCAGTGTGGTGTAAACTGGAGCCTGTCTCCTCTGATTCAGGGCTCAAGCAAATTGTAGTTCAAGTGCAGATATGAAAGAGCGATGCAAATACCTGGCCAGCATCTTGGGGGGCTTCTTAATTTAATTGAAACATTTACAGACAGATTCTAAAATTCCTCGCTTACCTATTAGAGGGGCAGAGTCTGAAGTGGCCGGCATAATTTCTGCAAGTAGCAGCATGAAGACGATTAGGGAGAGTAGGACTGTGATTCCTGAAAATACCAAATCTCAGTTAGTGTTTCAAAACCAAACCTGCAAAGCCTTTTCACCTTACATACAAACAATACATGTTGTTTGATGTGTGTGTGTGTGTGTGTGTGTGTGTGTCTTACATACAAACAATACATATTGTTTTGATGAAGTAACTGTTAGTGTAATTGAAAGAAAGATTAGTTTCGTGAGACCCCAAAAATCTCATGTTTGTTGAATGGTAAACATTGCATCGTTACACAGAGCAGACGCTTTTTAACACTTGAGATTTGTCAGTAATTTGAAAAAATAGCGCACTTGTGTGGACTAACTAACATTATCGAGTTTTTAAAAATAAATTTTGCCATAAGAGGTTTCGCCCGGGACGCCAGTGATGTGTGTGTGTGCGTGTGCGTGTGCGCGTGCGTGTGTGTGTGTGTGTGTGTGTGTGTGTTATTGTGAGAAATTTGGTTGCGGGAGACGAATATTACTTTGTCAGCATCATCACTTGCTTATTTCACAACTAGTCAAACTTATTAAGTGAAACTCTAGCTAGCATGAACCTTACATGAACGAACGGCCTTGCATTACAAGCAATCACTTAATTTGGAGGTAAATTTGAACCCTGATGATAAATAGACCCGTTTTTATTAGGATGTTATTTGGTTCCCATCTGAATGAAGGGAAGAAAAGGCTATCAATACAAATTTAAATTCCAGAGCAATCACAATTGTCGGGTACATAAAATTTTAACAAAATTAAAGCGAATAACTCTACCCAACGATATCTTCTCCCCTGAGTCAGCAGGCAGCAGGAAGACAAAAAGGGCCAAAATGGAGATCAGGATACAGGGGATGAGCAGATTGAGTACATAGAAGAGAGTCCGTCTGCGCATCACTATGGTGTACGTGACATCAGGATAGGGTTCCGTACAGCACTCATAAATGCGGTTATTCTTCTTTCCTGAAACCACTGTGAGGCAAAATGAAACATAATTGAGTTGTGCTCATGGAAAATCTGGAAACAGTTCATGCAAAAAAAAAAGATTGTTTTACAGTATCCATCCATCCCTCTAGTTCTGGGTGACATGGACAAAATTTTATATCTCGATATCCATGACAGATACCTCGATAACGACATGATAACAATAGAGATGGGCATTCCATCCCGAGGATGCAACGGTCCGTCCGTCCATCCCAGAAGGACGACCATTTTTTGGGACGGAGGATGAGAAGTGTTTTAAAAAGGACAGACTAAGCAAGGACGGAAGTGGGTTTTGTCTGTCCCTTTTATTGTCCCTTTAAGTATTGGGTGCCGGGAGGCAAAATAACAAGGCCAGAGTGTTGCCAAATGCTGTGTTTTCTTAACAGCACACCTTTTTCATCCCAACAATATTTTTATATCAACACTGCCACCTAGTGTACAGTAAGACAACATAACAAAGTACCTACAGACACCCATTTCACTAATGATCAATCCACCCAGTTAAGAAAGCTGGCTGTGTTGTATGTCACTTGGTGCCCGCATCTATGAAGAGGAAAACACCGCCAAATACTTGGGAGATCATTCTATTTTCAGAGGTTGATGTCAGAATATGTCAAGATGTCAACATGAATTTTGGTGAGCAAAAGCAATAATTTCGTATTAATTGAGTTTGTTTTTTTCTTGATGACACATCTCCAAAGAGGAGGAATCTTCACAATTTGTTTCACTATGCCACATCCAATACAAGTGAGTTTTTTTTTCTTGATGACACATCTCCAAGGAGGAGGCATCTTCACAATTTGTTTCACTATGCCACATCCAATATAGCTGCGGCGTTGACGTACTCAAGAAGGTGTCTTTGTATATGTTATGTAAATGTTCATATATGATATACTTAGGTTGCCACAAAAAGCGCCTTTCAAGATGGGATCAACAGCGTTATCAGAATGTATGGAGCAAAGTGTCTTTTGTCTGTAGGCCATTAATTGCCCCCAACTCATGGCTCATGCACAGACCCTTTATTTTTATTTTTTTTTATTGGGAGGGGAACTGCGACAAAAGTGCTTTAAAAGGATGAGGACGGACAATGATTATATAAGGGCGGAGGGACAACGACAGAAGGGTACCCAGGTCACGGACAGAGAACGGACCGGCAAAATAGGGTAAAGTGCCCATCTCTGGATAACGATATTACAATGGGTTCAAGTGAAAACTAGGCATTGAAAAAAAATGTGAAATATCAGTCCAAATGTTCAGAATGTATTTTTGTATCACATCAAAAGTATTGTAATTAGAATCTTTATCGTATATTTTTTTTAAATGAATACAAATTAAAATAACTCGAAGTTGTTGGGCTAGGAGCTATTATTCCACTGCTTTTTACTGATGTTTCAAGTTTTTGCCATGGTATCACTTCAGTATCATGATCAAGATATTTTAAGCAGGGATAATATTGAAGTCTGAATTTTGTTTTTTTTAAAACACGACTTGCTTTTTCTCGGTATTTTGCTGTTCACCTTGCTTTAGTGTTCTTTCTAAACTAATATAGTTTAGATTCCGACTGTGGTGATTTTTGTAATTCCGTCTTTCTAAACATGTGTCGTTTAAATTTAGTATCATTTGTTGTTCTTGTTATCTTGCTCTTAACTTGTGTAGTTGTTACTTGTGTAAGAGTTGGTTGTTCTTTAGTTCTTAGCAACGACCTACTAGTGACTCTGTCTATCTATAGTACCTTAGTTTGGTGTTTCTGTGTGTTGTTGTTTTATGTTTATCCGCCATGGTTGCCGCTCACTGTCGACTGCTACATTTCAATTACAATTCAATCGGTAATTGCTCTAACTTTGCTGCTTTGAGTTTCAATATTCAGATGATTCACACGAGAACATGACGTAGGCATAAGAGCTCCTGAAAGTTATCTTCAAATCTGACTTCAGTGCCTTCCGCTCTACCCTTTCCCCAACTTTATGTATGAGAATCCATGGTTGTGATGCACAATGTCAAATTATTCTTACCAACAAGGTCCCACTCTCCATTAGGAACATATTCACTGATGTCTGCCTCGATCAGTGATAAGTCTAAAGACAAGCCCCCATAAGTCCAGGAGCCAAACTTGAGGTCACATTTCTGGATGTCAAAGGGGAACCAGCGGGTATCAATTCGGCAGGTGCTCTTAAATATCCCTGACAGGGAAATAAATTCGAATAAGGAATTAAGAAGACACATAGTAGGGTGATATCATATTCATCTACTCTAAAGGAAACAGTGACACGCTTTAAGTAATGAGACAACCTCAAAAAAAGCAGCAGGAAATCAACATCAGGAGTTCATGTATTGAGAGGAAATAATAATATGGTCAATGCAGACAGTAATCATTCAGGAGGCAAGTGCCATCCAAACTCAAATCCATATACAAAAAAAAAACGTGAGAATGTAGCTGAACACAAGGTCTTTCCATTGCATTGTTAATCATGAGGTCGATGGGGCACTGAATGGATGAAAGAAGACAAATGGGCGAGTGAAGGACTTCGTAATGACAGACAAAATCAAAGATTTCTCAATCAAAAAAAAAAACAAACCAAAAAAAAGTGCAACATGTGACTAAATGACAATCTGATGAAATGCATAGCATTGAGAAAGTGATGGTTGAGAGGCAATTTGCTTCAGACAAAGGCAATCAATGCAGAAGAAACACATTGAAAGAGCTATTTGTGCTGGAATTAATTCAAATGATGAGGCAAGAGGATAGGACGGATCTTTTTCTTGAAGGGTGAAAAGGGGGTGAAGCGTTTAACAGTGAAGGGAGTAATCAACGACTACAGCTTCTGTCGCACTAATGGACTTGTACTTCAAAATTGACAAACATAACGGGACACTTGAGTTTCTGAAGGCCTAATAAGGCAAAATGAATGCGTTCAATAATGCTTTTGTGCAAGCGCGAGGGTGGACTACAATTTTTCTTACCTGGAGGGATATGCAAGCATTTGCCAGAGGAGCTAACCACAATTTTGGAATTGAAGGTGGGATCAAATTTTTGGTCGGCACTGTGGATGACATAGAATAACAGAAGTGCTGCTTGTTCGACATTTTGACACACCTTTCAAAGCCATTTTTGACTGGACCTGTAAAAACACTTTTATCATTCAAAAGCACCGGTTGTGAGCATGCACCGTACTGATTATTTGAATGATGACTATGTAAAATGTCAGCACCCTGTTATTAAATGGAATTGTGAGGACACCTTGGCAGAAATTTAGAAAAAAAAAATCAGGTGTTTTACAGTGGAGGGTAGTAACACAGTACAAATACTTTTTCCTTGACTTAATATAAGTCTTGTTTGATCGCTGTCTTGCTTGTGTGCTTTGGGGTCGTACTTTCGAAAACAGGTGTCAAAATAGTGTATTTCTTTTCAGTTGGCATAATTAGCTAATTCAATTTTTCTGGTATGTTGGTTGTTTTGGCCTTGTTTTTTCAGTTCTGTTCTGAATGCAGTTAAAAAAAAATAAATAAATGTCAAAAAATTGTGTGGTTGCAAATGCACTCCTTGAAAGATCTTTGTTTCCATGTGTGTACTTTGTGCAACTTGGCTACAATTGTTGTCACTAATGACAGGTGCGGTACGGTACATTGACTGCTATTTGAAAGTAACTTGACTTTTGCATGAGTGGTGCCATTATGATTGTGGAGGATGGATTGCTCCATTGCTGCCACCGTGACTAAAAATGAAAACCTGAATCTAGATTGTCAGCAAAATTGGGTGGTTTCTTGATTAACACATGTTGCATGTGTAGCCCCTACATGCAGTATAGGACATTTTAAATGTCTTGCATACTGTCATACGATTACACATAATATAAAATTGTTAAAGTGCTCCTTTACGCCAAAATGTGTCATGCTGCATTCACATCCGCATCCAGTTGTACCTGTTATAAAGTAGAATATCAGGCTTCCAAAGGAGATTATCAGGAAATCGTAGAGTGTCCAGGCCCTCATACTGAGCTGCATCCCATTGTAATTTATAGTCATGCCAGGACTGTGTAGCAAAGAATTAGGATATACAGCATTTTTTCACAATTCATATACACATGGGGTGCCATTCGAGAAAGCAGATTATATACAGTAAGAACTAAGTTAACCCACAGATGTGGGGAATTTTTTAATTATGCAGTCCAGAAGATCGGTACGAGAAATTCAGAGCCATAGCTTCTCAAAACATATTGCTACAAGCTGCTGGCTTGCAGGATTCATATACTGAAGACTGACTTCGTGTCAGTCCCCTCCCACTCGAGACAAACATGACTTGGCTGGAAATGTGAAGTCACACAATAAACTAATACAATATTGATGATTTTTGTCAGTCTTGATGTAAAAAATACGGTTTCACTGCTGTCTCTTGTGGGTGGAATGAGGGGAAAACAGTAAACTAGTCTTCAGAAAAGGTCCAGGATTTACAAAGTGGTGTATTCCAAATGCAGGGTGCATCATTTAAAGTGGACAAAGGGCACTTAAAACATACTTGGCAATAAACCTTTTCAAATGTTTTACATTTCTGATTTGAAATAAAACAAAACATATATTTGACATTGGAAATTTTTCATAGGCCATTTGTGAGCTTGTGTTGCCCAAAATTACTTCTATCAACAAACTAATGCTTTTATTGCAAGGAAAGCTTACCATTTGCAGCCAAATGTTGGTTGTCAACACCTGGCTCTTCTCATCCTGTGAAAAGAAGAAAAAAAAATGATCGTTTGTGGCACCTATGAGTTGAAGATTAATAGTTAAACATGCTGGGCTGGCATTTGATATCTCTTCAAAATCCAATTACCTTACATACATACATATATATACATATATATATATAAAACATCCATAAAACGCGATCAAATGGCACCAAAATTCATGTGGACATCTCTACTTGTGCCAACTTCAAAATATCGCACGTACACACCACATCCATGATCTGCCTCAGGACGATGCCGACTTCAACGTTGAGAGTCTGAGTCTCATTGTAGACTGGTCTCTCCAGTCTATTGTATTCACGCAACAGAGCTTCAAACAGTCTGCTTTCACTTGGCCCTTGAATAGAAACTATATATACGGTATATAATTAGACAGTTTTAGTGTCCATTATCACTATTTGCTATTTCCACCCATTTCAGTTGGACAAAGCACTTTGTAAATATGTATTTTTAAAGATGCTGTATATATGAAGTTATTTCACAAGCAACCATGATTGGTGTGAAACAATTCAGACATTTCCTATCATTTGTAATGATTCTGTTTTGTTTAGATTACGTTTGTTTTTGTTCCATGATTTGCCTTGTCTTCCCGTATGCTTTTGTCTTCTTTGTTTCCACTTTGTTCTCGTCATCCTGGTCCTTTGTGTTAACCAATCAGCTCGCTCCTTTGTGTCTAGTCCAGACATTCCTTGTTGTCTCGTCAGTTAGTTCACTACTTCCTTTCAGTCATTGCTTCTTTTGGTGATCCTGTCAGTTGCCGTTTGAGAGTCCATTCCTATTTTCGGTTCATTACCTTGTGTGCGGTCCTTTGGACTCCTATTCATTTCGTCTTTATGATTCCGTATGCCTTGTTTACCCTTTTGTTATTTCCATCCATCCATTTTCTAATCGGCTTACCCTCAAGGGTCGCGGGGCGTGCTGGGGCCTATGCCAGCTGTCTTCGGGCAGTGGGCGGGGTACTTCCCAAACAACCATCCGCGCTCACACTCAAAACTTGGGATCAGAGTGTTCCATTAACCTGCCACACATGTTTTTGCGGGGTTGGACACGGGAATAGGTGACGATGAGCAGACTGGATGTTGCTAAATGGATTCTGCCCTGACTGATTGGGACAACATCTGAAGCGTTGGAGGCGCTGCAATGGAGGATTCTGCATTGACCAACTGGGCCAGGTTTTGAGGAGGAACTACTTCTCTGAGTGCATCTCCCTGCAGCGCTTAATCAAATTAAATGCACTTTTACATTATTCTAACTATCAGTATATACCTCCATATTTTGTTAAATATTGCCCACTCTGCATCATTGCAGCCTGGTCATCCCAGTAGTAGGATTCTCATCTTGTTTGATGAAGAAATGTTCTGTTGGAACAGAGAGTATGGCTAAAAAAGGCTTTTTCATTCATTATTTATTCGGTCTTGAATATGGACTTTGCTGGGTAAACAAGAACGAATAAATAAATCTGTTGAGGACATCAATACGTGTCACAGTGCAAAGATCTATCAGTGTATGCGTTTTCATGAAACCAGGCCCATTCCAAGCATCAATAACTTTAGTCAGCTAAAAGTTATGTTTATACAACACACTTTATCAAGAAAGTACATTGGCACAATCTTGAGGCTGAGAATCATGAGATTCACAAAGCTCTATTAAAAGAAACAGGTAGATTCACACATGCAGGCAGAGAGGTGTAATCCAAAATTTTGGGGTTGTTGTTTGTGTGGTGTAGAACCATTTTGAAAGGAACATCCTACATTGCGTTGTATTGCAATTGTACACCACTGTAAATTACACTTACATTTACAAGCCTAATGCTGTTCTCTGGTATGCCAATCAAAGCTTCGCACTATGTTTTGTTTTATTTTCTTCTTAAATCGACCAGAAAATAGAATGTGATACAACGTTTGGATTGTTTGAGTTCAGAGATCCAGCTGTATTGATCGCTGCAGTTATGCATGAATTCTTGGAACCATGAAAATTGTGTAAACAAATACTAGTTCAGTGCGCACAAGTACTGCGCAACCTGGACCAGTGTTTCACAAAATTTACTGAGCCAAGTTACATAAATTTCATTTGGAAAAAAAAAAATCTCACTAAACCACTCACCAAACCAACTATGGCACAAAAAGTGGACATCCAAACTAATTCTGTATTTGTGGTTTAACTGGCTTATTGATGGCATAAATGGCATAAATGGAGGGAGGGAAAAACAATACGTTGTCATTTAAAAAAAACAGATGAAGTAAACATGGATCATTTTCTGATATCTCACAAACCATTGTATTCTCCCCAGTATACTGGTTGGAGAGGGACTGAGGGCACTTAATATCTCTCTCTTTCTCACTCTCTCTCTCTCTCATACTATCTAAAAATAACAAAGATAGATAGATAGATAGATAGATAGATAGATAGATAGATAGATAGATAGATAGATAGATAGATAGATAGATAGATAGATAGATAGATAGATAGATAGATAGATAGATAGATAGATAGATAGATAGATAGATAGATAGATAGATAGATAGATAGATAGATAGATAGATAGATAGATAGATAGATAGATAGATAGATAGATAGATAGATAGATAGATAGATAGATAGATAGATAGATAGATAGATAGATAGA
>NW_017805824.1:7551940-7562334 GCF_001891065.2 Hippocampus comes
GTGTGCGTCTGTATGTGTGTGCGTGTGTGTGTGTACGAGCTGCGAGTTGCGTCGGTTGTGTCGAAGTACTGGTCAGAACTGATGACAGATTATGTCATATGGAAACACAAAAAGACTTAGGATCTCATCTCACAGAATCACTACTCCATTGCAAAAGGGACAGAGATAAATAAATAGAAGATCTATATCTCTTTTTTTTTTTTTTTTTTTTTAAGCTCGACATGATACAACATGATTGACCCCAGCAAATACAAACAAGGACAGTGCAGGAGTCATGCACCGCAGTGACTGCAAGAAAAAGTGATCCCCCTACTTTGAAAAATCCATCTGAGTGAATTAGTTGTGACAGTTTGTTAAACAATCCTCGTGGCAGCTTACCTTGGACAGTGCATGCGCTCACCAGCAGAACAAGCAGAACATGATGTGTTTCCATGGTGGCCCAGAAGAGGAAATGGAGGAGAAATGTGGATCTTAGTGGGGTGGCTTTTTTATAACATTTGTGGAAACGTGTGTTCATAGAATGACTCCTCCTACCAGATTACAAACATTAACATGGCATGCTTGAAAATGTAATGTAAAGGTTATTGAATGTAGAAATGAATACCCTTCACACTATATATTGTTTTGGGTTATGTTTTGTAGGTCTGTGAAAAAAATACACAGATAAAAGTATTTAAAGTATTTTTGCAACACGTTGTGCAATAGACTTGTAGTTGAGGAATGTTGGTTGAATCGGCAAATGAGTAACACCCAGATGCAGCTGGTGTTCGCGTGACCTTGAAGTGAACACACAGATGGAAAACAGATGTGGACATCCCCTTTACTATGAAACAAGATTTGCAGTCTTTACAATGATTTGTATTTTACACAAAGAACAGTGGAACATCCACGGCCTATTGCTTTTCTTCCTTACACTGGTCGATTTCCATTTTTTTCCTGTATCAAAAAGGGTGCCTCTCAGAGCAGTGACACAATCTAACAGTAATATCAAGGTCGGTTAAAAACCCAAAATACATAAATGTGGAAAAACAAGACTAAGAGGAGTGTGGAATCTGGGAGGCGCTACAGAGTCCCTCAGAATGCATTTAAGAAATCCATTGTCATTAGTGCTATTAGTGTTCTTAACTCTGCACTATGACTGTTTGGATGTGGACCATAGCTCTGACAGGAACTGCTCTTACAGTTTTTCTCAGCTGCTAAAACACAAAAGCCAATTCTCTCAACCAAATGATCGGTTGTCTAAACACATTTACTAAATCTAACCACCATTTGCCAATACCTGTACCATAAACACATTGCACATGAAGACACAATTCACAAAGGACAATCCTCGTTCTCATAAATGCAAACACATTTTTCCTTGCTAAAACACAAGTTGCAAAAGAACTCTGCTCATATTTTCAAATAAAAGCTCATGTAATGCAAAATGCTTGCCACAGTCAGCAATATTTGAACACAATAAAAATACCAGGCATCATTCATTACACATAATGCCTCAAAATTGAAGACAGCTTTTGCAAATGCTGTGACCATATGTATAAAAGCAAGTTCAGAGTGCACAGTTAGCTTCCAAGCCAACACAATGGATAAAGGCAGAGTCAGGGGAAGAGGAATTCGAGCCAGAGGAGGGAGAGGAGCTGGCCATGGAGTGAGAAGCGCTGGCCACGGAAGAAAAGCAGCAGGCCAACGAGTAAAAGGAGCAGGCCAATGATGAAGAGGAGAAGGCCAACAAGGGGGAGAAGGTCGAGGAGGAAGAGCAAGAGTTAGAGTACTCTTTGTGGTGCCATGGGCTTGTCCACACATGCTGTCGTTGGATCTTACAACACCCAATGTCTCTTCACTAAAGAGACATCCTCTTGGACGGCCAACGACACCATCCTGGGCTCTCACATCCCATATATGTGAACACTTGGGACAATGTCCGCTTCCACAGAACAAACCAAATCAGAGAGTGGTTCACCACCAACAGTAACCAGATTTTAAATGTCTGTCTGCCACCCTACTCCCCTTTATGGAAACCCTATCGAGGATTTTTTCTCTTCGTGGAAATGGAAGGTTTATGACAGACAACCATACACGACAGATAACCTCCTAAGGGCAATGGATCTGGCCTGTGTTGACATCCCAGTGGGGGCCTTCCAAGGATGAAGTCGCCATTCCAGGGTGCTTTTTCCCCGCGGTGCCTGGCAAGAGAGAATAAAGCGTGTGATGTGGATGAAGTGGTGTGGTCTGATGCAGCTCAGGCACATGATGCTGCACAATGATTGCGGTGTGAATATGGTAAACAAAAATACACCTCGCTCTCTGAACATATTTTCAAGAGTACTGTTGTGAGCAATTGATTCTGTTTTTTGCATTGAATTGTGTTACAGTAATATACATGCAGTACTTTCTATAGATGTATACTCTTCATATGAAATTCACAAATCTAAACAAAAAAAAATATCTAAGAAGATCTGTTCCTGTAAAGTTTCTAAAAATATGCTTTGGCAGTTATGAAACAAAGAAACTTCTCACAAATTGAGCATTGTGTTTTTAATTGTTTTTCCGTAGGGTATAACGATGTGTATATTGTTTGAGTTTTGAAGTGAGAAGGTGTGGTTGTGTTCATGTAGCTTTAGAAAAGGGTGTTGTGCTGAGACATGGTGGAAACTTTTGTGAAATGTCTTTTAGCATTTGAGAAAAACTTCTAGAATTAATGGTCAGTGTTAATGATGTACCCAACTGTATTGCATTTTAGTGGTAGACAATAGGACTTATTCTATTATTCTATTCTAAATTCATATGTTTAAAGTAAAGCTGTACAACAGTTGTATTTATATTATTTATTTTTGTTTGTGAGCAAATTGGTGCATTGTCTGTGTCCCGGAATGAACTGTTTGACATTCTAAAAACGTCCTATGCCTCGAGTCAGGTCTCTACTACGGTAGGCAGTGATTTCCTTTTGACAAACTCAAAAGCTTGTGTATCTAGTTTATTTATCTGTTTCGTTCATGTTCGGGGCCGATGTGGCAGTTGCTCATCATGACATGCATGTTTGCTTGCGTGCGTGTGCATGAGTGCGCGTGCGTGCGTGTCTATATGCGTGCACGTGCGGTAACTGGTCGATCGCAGACGGTTGTTGCTACAGTAGTAAAGTAGAAAAAAAGTTGGGCACGCGGATACTATTGACATTGGTCTACAGTCCCTTAGCCAATCAGGATGCAGAACTCAATGCACTGTAAAAAATATATATATATATATAAAAAATGCACAAAAAAAATCCACAGCGAAGGCGTGAAACTGAGGGTTCACTGTTTCAATAAAGAGAATTAAAGACAAACTTTTGATAGCCATAACATAGAGAAATAGATGTAGGCCGAGCCTCCTCACCCACAGATTCGCTGGATTGATGTTTTTTTCATAAAAAAAGAAAAATATACGCTAAACCTTTTGTTGTTAATCTGGGGTCTGTTTCACAAAGGAGGTTTTGTGATGGATTCACTATATGTCACACACGTTCATTGAATATATTACGTCAGCATGTGCAGTGAGTGCGTGTGTAATAAAACGTATATTATTGGCGATGGAATGAGGAACACGTGGATGTATCCTTGTTATTTTGGTTTTAGTGTTGTCTCCAAAAAATGGAATGCGCTTTACACTTTGCCCAGACTAGCTCTGCAAGCGCACAGCTCAAAGACCCATTGTTATAATGTTCTCTGCAGTGCAGCTACTGAGTAATTTACGACTAGGGCAATGCTGGCTTTGTGTGGCCATCAATTGAGATGTAAATAATGTTGAAATGTTTCGCGTTCACCGGGATGCCAATTTATTTTTGCGTCAGCTATTTGTCAGAGCAATTCCAAACGCACGCGTCTGAAAAAAACCTCCCCCTTGGCACGTCTCCACTGCAAGCTGATTGGTTGGCAATCAATCGGGGGCGGGGACAAGACAGTAAATAGGAAGTGAAGCACTGGTGACGAGAAGATGCGAGTACTGTAAACTTTAAATATTATGTGGGATTTGACTTCGCATTTTGTTTGTATTTTTAGCAAGAGCAACGTCACAGAACATGCCAACAATACGGAAACGTCGGGAGAACGACTTAACTTTTCGAACAAATACACAAAATAGGTTAGTTCGATTGAAGCGTTGTCCAAACGGTGCTGATAGTGAACACCGCGTCGTAGCTAGCTTCAGTATCGTGTAGGGGGGTCTAAAAGAGAACAGAGGCTATTTGTTTGCACCGAAGTCAGTTAATGACGTGTGCTGCTTGTGTTCCCTCGTGTCATCACTGCGGTTCTAGCTACAGCGCAGCCAAGCGAAGAGTTAACTGGTTCATAGCCTGCACTACAGGACAGAGAACGTATGCTGTTTTTTGAGTGGCGGCGCTTCCGCTATCTCAATTTAAACCATTGACAAATCGTGGTGTCTATGACTGCTTCATTGATTTCTTGAACAGTTCTGCTTATAGTCTGTGCAGTTTGAGAAGATATTTTATTTGTATTTTTTTGATTTTTACAATAAAAGTAATGTCCTTGCACAAACACGGAAGTTGAGTAGTGTATGAGTTCTGTTTTCTTGGTATTGACAGCTGTCAAGTTCCTTCAGCATGAGTGCATTATTGCGGGTTTGTTCTCTTGTATTAGGACATGGACTTGATAACGTTCCATTTGTTAGTGCTTACAAATGGTCGTGTTCCTTTTGCATGAGCAGATAATTCAGCTATTTTTGTCTGCTGTCAATGACTGTTTTAACTCAACATACAAAATCATTAAACGTCAAACTGCGCTGGTCGATAGCTACACGAAGGGCATTTGAAAGACTACATAAATGGTTATGTAACGCATTCATCAAAAACATCATCCTCCAGTGCTTATATGTCATTTGGGGGAAACATTCCAACATATCCTAATCAGTTAATGTGTTTATGCGCATTGAAAAACCTGGTCTGCATTATATTCTTCAATTTTGACTGCCATCAATATGATCAGTTATTGTCCAAACACTTTTCAATAAACACACACACACACACACACACACTATGTGTGTATATCTATATCTCTATCTATCGATCTATATCGATATATAAATTGGCCAATGATGGGCAAGCTAAAAATGTAACACGTTATATAATTCAGTCTGCCCTGTTCTTCAAGCGTTGTTCCCATCGGTCTTCTCTCAGTTCAGTTTGACTCAAGCCATTTCAATCTCTTTAAAATACATTTAGCCCTAAATGTATTCTCTATATATTTTATACAGCTAACACAGTCTTATCAATGCGTGTCACAACAATGCACTCAGGATAGACTAAACGCGAAACATTGATTGGGGTAAAACTGATGCAAAAGTTGAGGTTAACCCATTTTTTACTTAATGTCAAATGGTCACATGCACCAGACGACATAAAAATATTAAGTACCGAAACACTTACATTTTGTGTTAGTATATTTGTATTTTTTTATTCCACATTTTTACAGATGTGAATCATATGCCAAAGATCCAATAAATGTGTATCTGTGCTAGAATTTGTGTAACTGGATGTATCTGTTTTAACAGCACACGTGGTTCGAAGCAGAGCATGTCACAGAAGAAAAGGCAAGATTTCCATTTAGATTTGTGGTTCTGCCTGACCCTGCAAAACTGGATTTTAGACTTTGGCCGTCCTATTGTCATGGTAAGTAAATCATAATCCATGTTGTCTAGATTTGTACTTGCTGTAGTAATGTCAACGTGTCCATGAAACAATGAGCACTATCACTTTCTTGGTGTTCATAGATCTTGCTTCCACTTGAGTGGTTTCCTCTGAACAAACCAAGCGCCGGAGACTATTTCCACATGGCCTATAATGTCATAACACCTTTCCTCATGCTTCGGGTAAGTGTGAACACATTGTCAGTACCCATCTGTCTTCAGATATCAAGGACATATCAATAAAAAGCCATAAATGTTGAGTGGGATGACAAATAATTCAAAATTAACTCCCAGAGCCACTGGATGGGATTCTGAAGTAAATTCTTTGCTACACTTGCTATACTTTTGTCTCTCTGTTCTCGCTTTTCCTGTTAGTTGATTGAGCGCAGTCCAAGGGCACTGCCTCGCTCAGCAGTCTACCTCTGCATCATCACTTTTGTTATGGGAGCCAGCATCCACCTGGTTGGAGACTCCATCAACCACAGACTAATCCTGAGTGGCTACAAGCTCCACCTGTCTGTCAGAGAGAACCCGATCATGAGAGATCTCAAACCTGCCTCACTGGTAAGGCTCTGATTATTCCTTGGTAACCACAGTGTGAGCCATGTGAAACCAGTTTTCTATAATTCAGTATTGGGACAGAACATAAATGCTCTGATTTTGTAGTGATTGAGCTGACATCATGTTGTGTTTGTTGACACTTTTTGCAATATGTAAGAAATGATTGAAAACATCCATACTTCCATCCATTTTCTAATCCATTTCGCCTCACGAGGGTTGCGGGCGTGTTGGAGCCTTGCCCAGCTGTCTTCGGGCAGTAGGCAGGGTTGGCTAAATGGCTGAAATGATTGGCTTAATCAGATTGGCTTAATCAGACTGTGTTTGATGAGAGCGACAATGAAATTAATTGAAAAACTTTGGTATTTCACTCATAGGGACATTATAAATATAGTTATGTATTGTTGTAAATCACAATAGAAGTATAATCCATTTGTATGGCTTGACAGTGGTCTGCCCGGTTGTGTCTTACTCACTTAAAACCCTGAATTGTATTTTTAACGTGCGTGACAGCTCCGGTTTCTCCGTCATTCTCCATCAAATGTCCCAGAACCCAGCACACTTCTGGTTCCGAATTGCTTCGAAATTTCTCCCAAAATAAACTGAAGCCTCAGTAGTTTGTAAGTGATGCAAAGTTTTAGTGGGTGCGCAGCCATTCAGTCAGTCTTTCTGAGCAGAGTGGGTGTAACTACAAAGTGGACAGGTTCTGAAATAATGTGTAGCGAATCTACATCACAACAACTCCAAAATCCGACCCGCTTGTTTTAATCTTTTATTGCCTCTTTCAAATAGTCACCAATGTATAAAACTGTGGGGTGAATTGGATTTTGAAGGCATGGGACTGTTAATATTTATTTAGCTACTTTACAAAAAAGTTTTGAATTTTTGTTTTTTGTTTTTTTTTTGGGGGGGGGGGGTTAAATAACCCACACTTATTTATTAGGTCACACTAAGAAAAAGTATCAACGTAAAAATGGGTACTCCATTCATATACATTAAGCCCAAACCTGCCTACACCCAGAATAATTATTTTTTAATCATTAAACCTTTGCCCTGCACACCAGCTGCAAAGCATTTTGTCTTCCATGAAAAGTGAAAAGTTCTACCGTAGTCTACTAGCCTCACAAGCTCGATGTTAATAATTAGGCCAAAATGATATTTAGTCTAACAGGCTGGTTAAGAAAAAATAAATAAACTTGGCAGTGTCGTGAAAATAATTAGTTAATAAATAATGAATATTTCCAAATAAACAAGAGAATAATAATAATAGTAACAATAATAATAATAGTTATTATTATTATTATTATTATTATTATTATTATTATTATTACTATTATTTATATTATAAAATGAACAGATTTGGAGTAAAAAAGGTTTGTCATAAATATCACAATATCCATGATTTATGATTCATAATTGAATATGTTCCAACATTATTACAGCCACATTTCAGATACCGCAATACACACAAAAGAGAAAATGCAGTAGGTGTCACTGTTGCTCAAGAGAACGACGATGCATTGATTTGTACTCATAATGGGGGGGATGGGTGGGGGGTGATTAATTTGTGATAAATGTGTTTTAATAATTGAGACTGCTTGTTTATTTACAGATTGACTCCTTTGAGCTGCTATACTATTATGATGAACATTTGGGACATTTAATGTGGTAAGTTGTAATGATATTCATGGGAAATGAATGTAACCATAATAGATTAAGACAAGGTGTATTCGTCGTGTGTTTTGACACAATCAGGCTGAAAAAAAGAAAAGAAAAACAGGAAAGACAGGAAGTAAAAATTTCTGGTGGTATAATAAGAGGAATAGGCAACAGTTCCATGTCTTTCGGGGTGCAGTATATTCTTGAATCACTGACTTAAATTCGATTTATGTTTCAACTCTCAGTCTAGCAGTCTTAAATTTGAAAATAAAGTACTTTGTGATGATACAAGATGAAAAGGAAAATAATGGATGTATACAGTATACTGCAGCACCCGGCATAAATATTCCCCAGAAAAGGGAGACCATGACTATGACTCGAGCAGTGCATTTCATCAGAACCCATCTCTGGTGTTTTAGGTATATTCCCTTCTTTATCACTCTCTTCATCTACTTCACTGGATGTTTCACGCAGCCTACAGCGCAGAAGATTCCAGTAACAGGCCAGCTGCTACTTGCACCGAGCGCACTCTATTACTGGTCAGTTGCTCATCATGTCTCTCAAAAGAAGAAATGTATTTGTTTTTATCCACAACCATCTGCGACCAAGCTTGATATTCTCTCTCTCTCTTTCTCTCTCTCGATAAGTCTGCCCCTGGCGTAAAGTAAAATTGAATTCTGATTTCAACACATATACTTGTACAATATGACCTTGGTCCTCTTCAAATCTGCCATAATCATTAAAAACTAACATTGATAGTCAATGGAGAACTTGTAGGAGCACAACCAATCCTACCAAATGTGGCAGTTGAGGTGAGGTTTCATTATTTGCATACATTTACCAAATAAATCTCATAGCATTGTTTTTTTTTTTTTGACTGGCTTAGTTGATAAAATAATGTCAACCAATTAAAAATGGAAAATAACATTTACGCTTGATTTTATGACTGTCCCTATGACCAAACAAATCATGTGAGTGACTCGCTTATATACCCGCCACTTGTTTTCCCTCCTCTTTTTTTGTTTTTTTTTCCCCTCATACCTGTGCTCCGAACAGTTTAGGTCACTTTGACATGTTTAGAAAGTTCTCTGGGGCACATCAATAAATAAGCCCCCCCACCCCCCCCTCATTATTTGTTGTTATTAATTGCTTCCAATTCTAATCTGGTAACATTTCAATTTTAAGAGTTATTGGTTGACATGAAGCTTCCCCACTTGAAAGAGAGCGATTCATTCAGATTTCACTCATCCTTGAGCAACATTTTTCTTTTTTCACCTTTCATTTTGGCATTTAGTTGTGTAGTTTGATGAGAGGTTTCATTCCTTCCATTAGTCACCGGCCGTAAACCACATTAGGTGCATTGGTTGCACTGGCGTTGGCATTTCAGATGAGGAGAAAAACCTAAGAAAAAAAACACAAAGACAAGAAAACAGACTATTTTTAATAACTCTCAGTAGTAACACACACATACAGAGGTGGGAGTAAGTCACATTACGTGCAAGTCATAAGTCTCAAGTCGTAACCTTCAGGTTTCAAGCAAGTCTCCAGTCAGAAAAAAAAAATTCAAATTAAGCAAGTCAAGTCATAAAATCTTGCTCAGTCGCAACATATGTTGGAGTTATATATTTTTTTCACTGATCATATTCCAATAAGTACATAATCTCTATCAATTAAATGCACAATTAAATCTCTAAAAATGAAATAAAAAAAGCAACTTAACTTATGAACTGACTGGGTTGCCAGGTTGGCATGAATGAAACCAAAGAAACCCTCTTTTTCTTTCTCTCATTCCTAAAAAGGCAAACTCAGTTAAAATGCAGATTTCAAACTATAACCAAAATGACTTGTCAAATCATGTATTTAGTCAAGTTGTATCACTTCTATACAAAGTCCCAAGTTAAGTCAAGTCATTCCCAAGTTTTTGGCAAGCAAGTCCCAAGTCCCAAAAATTGCAACTCAGTCTGACTGGAGTCCAGTCCTATGACTTGAGTGCCCCCCACATCTCTGAACACATAACACAGACCCATATAATTACTATGACATCAAGAAACAGCCTTAGCCCTACATTCCGACACCATAAACATGAATAAAGCTGTTACTATTGTTGCCTTTTAATATCAAATATTTTATTGAAAGTAATTCAAATAAGTATTAGATCATGGAAATTTTAAATTATTTTTTTAATCCTAACACCGCATACCATCAAAAGTGCAACGAGCATCAAACACTAAGAATTATACTGCAATCATACATACCAGTCTTAGGCAGCAACCTGGTCACTCAAGAGTTAAGTCAACACTGGTGAAGTACTCTATGTCAGGGGTCCCCAACCTTTTTTGCCCCACGGACCGGTTTATGTCAGACAATATTTTCAGGGACCGGCATTTAAGGTGTGGCAGAAATAATACAACAAAATAATATGGTATGAGCTGCATGAAAACTTTGGTGTTTTCGAAATATAATAATAAACACAAGGAGCGTCTAATCTGGCCGCAACACTC
>NW_017805824.1:7562746-7576545 GCF_001891065.2 Hippocampus comes
GGGGGACCCCTGCTCTATGTAACCTGCTGGGCTGGCCTGGTCATAAACTAACTGATCACAAAACTTTGTCTTACCGGCTGCCTCTTCGGACTTGTGTGGATGATTCAGTCCTCCATGATTTGTTTCAGTGCAGCAGTATGTTGAGGGAGCCTCTTTGTACCACTCTGCACTTACTAGCTGATGTTTATTTACATTTGGTTTATCATCAGCTATGGCTAGCTGGGTGCTTCACTTTTGTGCTCTGGGCAGGAAAACTGATTTCAAACTAGTTGACCTTGCTCCGCTTGGCTTATTTAATTCATCATTTATATTAATTTTAATTCACGCATCTTTCCTTTGCTCATAGTAAAACATTTTGACTTGACATTAAGAGTCAATAACTAGTTTTAATAAAACGTAATTACGTGAAGGTGATTATATATATACACACACGCACGCACGCACGCACGCGCGCGCGCACGCACGCACGCACACACACACACACACACACACACACACACACACACACACACTATTTTACGTTGGCCATTGAGGCCATGGCAGCTTTAAAGTTTGCTTTGATTGCTGAATGAGTGAGCCGACCCTGGGAACCAACCTCCATATTAGTGCTGTAGTAGTAACGTACAAAAGCTGCACTGTCTCCGCATCACAGCCAGACTTAAGAGGTGATTCTTGGCAAGGATAACCTAATCACTTCCACCTCTGACAAACAGGTTTTAAGGCTAACCTCCAAGGTCAAACATCATTACATGCAATAAATAAATAAATAAATATAGATCATTTGCATTTTTATTAATACTGTCTGCCTCAGCTTCCCACTAGCTTGTCTACATCTGTGTGCTTGTTTGTTGTTTTGGCTCTTGTGAATGTCAAAGTTGTTTTAATTTGCAGTCCAATTGTGGCATGAGTGTCTTTGTTTCCTTTCCACCGCAGGTACTTGGTCACGGAAGGACAAATCACTGAACTCTTTCTTCTCACCTTCTTTGCGATGGTGGCTCTGGTGATTTATCAAAGGCATAATGGCCTGAGCCCAGACAGCAATGGTCTTTTCTTGTTCCATAGTTTTAGTGTTACTGTGCTTCTCGTTACACTCTGGGTTGTCTATCTATGGAATGACCCGGTGCTACGCAACAAGTACCCTGGTTTCGTGTATGTTCCGGAACCTTGGTCCTTCTACATGTTACATATCATGAAAGAGCACTAATCTGAACTGTTCAGGTTTGTACATCATTACTCCATATGACCATTTATTGTCTGCCTGCTTGAAACCGTATTGCTTTTTCCTTTCTTTTTAGAGAAGATAGCCTGTGATCAAGGAACAAAATTCTGTTACAACTCTTTTACAATGTGTTACAGCTATTATGTTTTTGTCATTGCTGAATTGTTGGCAGTATTTCTCAAATTACATTTTCGACACCTCTTTGTTAAGGCAGAACCAATGTTCACCTGTGTATTCAACACCCACTGTCCTGGCTGCTCACTACTGTGCTGACCTCAATAATAAAAGAAGAATGGAATGCACAAAATCAGTGCTGTTGTGGATTTCTGTAAAGAACCTCTGCTCCCAAGCAAACACCCTAATTCTTGGCACATTTGCCACGGTCGATATTGTTATTTGTTTCATTTTACAGTGCAGCGTTTAAATATATTTTGAGATTGTCATCCCGAAACCTCCCATGTCCAAATTTGGCGAATTTATTATTTTTTCACAAATCCATACAATCGGTCAGTCCACGCGCAAGTGCGCGTGTGTGTGTGTGTGTGTGTGAGATTATTTTTACAAATCACTGATCAATCTAAAGTGTTGAAAATGGCTTGTTCACTTTGACGATCTAAAATTAATAGTTAAGCAAACATGCCGTTGGATCTCTTTAAAAGTGAGTATTTTGGAGGAACAAGGATTGAGCCTGATGCCAGTCATATGTGCAGTACATACTGCATACACAGTGCCTTCAAAAGGTGTCTGTACCCCTTGAATAAAAATTTCTTTTGACCTTATAACCCAAAACTTTTTTGGTTTTTTTTTTCAGATTGTATTTGATAGACCAAACACAGAGTAGCATGTGATTGTCAAGTACAATGAATATGATACACAGCTTTAAGCTAATACGGATCTGAAAAGTGTGGCTTGCATTGTATTCAGCCCACTGTACTCTGATACCCCTAAATACAATCCGGTGCAATCAATTCCTTCTCATGGGCTCGCTTATGTGTGGGAGAGGGCAAGGGAATCACTGCTCCATTTGGAGGAGTTCGAGTATATTGGGGTCTGATTTATGAGTAAGGGGAAAAAATGGATAGGCAGATTGGTGTAGCGTCTGCAGAGATTTGGACTCTTAATCGGTGTGGTATGGTCTAGATAAAGCTGAGCCAAATGGCGAAGCTCTTTATTGACCAGCATGGGCGTCATTAGGCCTATTTTAGGGAGGCTTCAGCCTCCCTAAAAATGTCTTTAGCCCCCCTAAATAATTTCATTGCATTATTTAAAAAAAAGTATTATTTATTTTTCCTGTACTTTTGCTAATATACTGCATCAAATTCAACGTTATGTGGCCATTTTAAATTATATTTCGATAACCTGCCATTATTGTAATGTTAAATCTCCCAGGTTTCCTGAACGCAACAGGTGTTGCGTTTGCATTTGACGTGTCTGTCACCATCGCCACATCAAATGCTAACGCAACAACTGACAGTTCATTGCCGAAAGTCAGGTTGAGTCGACAGCATGGATATTCGACAGTTTTTTAGAAAGGTAAATTAAGTATTCAATGCATCCATGCTGGTAAAACTAGTGACTATAGTCCGCTAAAATATCTCCAGTAACAGCAGAAACTGCACTCACTGTAACAAGTGTTCACTTTTGGATAAATTAAGGTGGTGCTTAATAAAAAGTAAGCAACATTTTATTATTAAATACACAAATAATCATTACACCAACTCTTTGAGGCAACACCTATTGAGATTTTGGCCTATATAAAATAAATAAATAAATATAAAATAAATAAATGTATTTATTTGATCGGAATCAGGCTAAAGACGCACAGAGAGTGAGCGGGGGGGGGGGGGGGGGGGGGCGGGGAAATACATAGTCTTCTGGGGGCTAAGCATATATTAATACATTTTGGCAGAGAGGAATATAGGACTACTGTCATATAGGTTATGTTATCGGGCATCCTTCTAATTCCCTTGAACAACCAAGATTGAACTTTTGAACTCTTTATAATTTCTATTATCTAGTCCAGTTAAAGTCCAGGGGAGGAAGCCCCATCATAGTAAAGAGGATACTAATGTGATGTGTGTAGTTCTTCATAGCCTCTTCATTTTGCTCTCAAAGTGCACGGAATTGATGGATTTTTAACAGAATGTAGAAAAAATTTCTCCCGGGGGGGCATGCCCCCGGACCCCCCTACAGGGGCTGTGTTCCCCTTGGGGCTAAGCCCCCCTTGTTCTTCAAACCTAGTGACGCCCCTGTTGACCAGTCAATCAACATTCCCACCTTCACCTTTAGTCACTGTGGGCTGGGACCGAAAGATCATCAATACAAGCGTCCGAAATGAGTTTCCTCCACAGGCTACCTGGGCTCACCCTTAGCGATAGGGTGAGAAGCTTGGTCATCCGCAAGGGTGTCAGAGTAGTCCCGCTGTTCCCCTGCATTGAGAGGAGCCAAATGAGTTGGCTCCTGGATGTCTTCCTTTACGAGGTGTATTGAGAGATACTCAGCTGCTCATAAGTCTCAAGATACACCGTAGGATGAAGATTTGATTTTAGTACCAGGTGACAGCACGTGCGGTATCATCACAGTTTTAGTTTCAAAATATAGGGCACATTTTGGTCAAACTCTAAATTGATTCATTTTGTTGTTTGTTGAATCCCGACTGATTTTAGTTGACTTGCTCATCTTTTTTTATTACCGATATCGAGATAAATGTTAACTTTTTTATTGTTAATGTAACACGTATCAGTCGGCATGACATAATACATCATGATTAGTATCATAATAATTTCCACCCATCCATTTTCTTTTATACCGTTCATCCAATCCAGGGTTTCAAGAAACTAGAGCCAACCCCAGTTGACATTGGGCGAAAAACATGTGCTGGACTGGTCGCCCGACAACTACAGGGAACATGTAGAGACGGAAAACCATTCACACTCACACCATCATCGCGTGGAAACTGAACCCAGGTGGCCTGCGTGGAAGTCAGGAGAATGTATCACTGCGCCATGAGTGACATAATGATAGTAATGTAGCTGCATTTTTTGTTCATACTATTCTCATGTTTTTTTTTTTTAACTCACCCTGTCAATTATCTGTCTGTTTTCATCCGAACTCAAATGTACTTCAAATCAAGTGTTTGTTGAACATTTGAACTGTTATCTTTGAACTGTTGCTCTTGTCGCTTGCTCGGAAGGGACAGGGTTAAACTGCACCTTGGATCTGGTATCTGTGTTTCGACAGCAACACGTATTAAATTACTTGCAGGCCTGTTGGTGTTGGACTTTAAACAGGTGGAGGGACAGACTTCAGGAAATTAATTTCTTCTTCCTGGAAAGCAACTTAAGTATTTTCAAATGGTAAGAACAATTCTTTGTGTTAGATTTTCAAAGACCAGCATGAGTTTTTGATTGGACATTGTTCTTTCATCACACAGGCAAAATTCTTTACACCAGCTCAAATCAACGGTAAGATTTCTTCGCAGCACAATCCTTCTCCCCTTGTCGTGCGCAACAGAATATTTGAAGGGGACTTGCAAGTGTGCCTTTTTCAACTGTGCGGCAGTCTGCAGTGAAATTGAAATAATGTGTAATTTCGAATGTCCGTCTACTTCCTCAAGTGAACTTGTTTGATTAGACACTTTTGCACGGGATAAAACTGTTGATATAAGTCACGACTGAATTTTCCTTTCAGAGTTCAAGGAGTGCTTTTCTTTATATGACAAGAAACAAAAGGGAAGGATTGACGTTAAGGACCTGATCACAGTTATGCGCTGCCTTGGTAGCAGCCCCACACTTGGTGAAATTGAAAGACATCTTCAAGTTCACAAAATGGGTAATCAAGCAACCAAATAACAATAGCAATAAGCTTCGCAAAACACATTTGTGCAGTAACTCAAGTTGGTCCATGGCTATTTCACTTGAATTGAATATACCAAGTACTGTACATATAAATTGGTTCGTTATGTTTTAGAAAAGTCAGGGAGCTTGGACTTCTCTACATTCCTGACCATGATGCACCGGCAAATACAACAGGAAGACCCTAAGACAGAAATTCTTGAAGCCCTGAGGATGACCGACAAACAAAAGAAAGGATACATTCAAGCCTCGGAGCTGAGAGCCAAGCTCACCATGTTAGGAGAGAAACTTACTGTCAAAGAAGGTAAGAAAAAGGCTCACTCAACATGACTGAGGACAGCCTCTCTCTTCTCTAAGACATTACAAAAATGTCAACACCCCTGCAAAATGCCTTTTTTTTTCCATGCACAAAGTGAAAATACCGGTCCAACTCAGATGAAACCTTAAGAAAATCAAACTACTTTTGGAGGTGTAGAAAAATTGCTGTGTTGAGTCTCACTTGAAAAAAGTTTTATTTTTCCCTGTATAGACCAGTACATGTTAATTGGGCTCGACACATACAGCACTTTTGACAATAAAGTTGTATTCAATTCAATTCAATTTTCTTTACTGGTGCAAATAATAATAATCATAATAATGACAATAATAATAATAATAATCATCATCATCATTATTATTACTTTGTACTTTGTCATTATGTAATGTTCATCCCATAATGTACTGTATTTATGCCAAATTTTGTAAACAAATATTTTTGACGATGCTATGTAATCAACTTAATAGTAGTAAGTTGGTATAAAATTCAGGTACTGCATTTTTTATATAACCGGTAAAAAGAATTTCGTGCATTATTTAATAAACTACCAAAATGGAGATCTTAATGAGGTGGGGGGAACATTTCACCATCAGACGAACATAAGCATCCATTTAGAAACTACCATATTTTCCGCACTATAGGGCACACCTAAAAACATTCAATTTTTTCCAAGGCAAATATTTAAAATACTACCTCCAAGAAATCTGAATCTTGATTCACATATAAGGCAAATCGGATTATAAGGTGCACTGTATGTGTTCTCGAAAGTGCTTTTGTGAGAGCTGCAGCTCTGTGAAAGCTCGATATAAAGAAAGCTGGATTGTATTATATTCCCTTTAGCATAGCTCCATCTCGTTGATGCATAACGCAACCGCAGTGACTGTTGTTGCTTCTATTCCATGCGCCTGATAATCTGGTGCGGCCTATATATGAAAACAGTTTAGAAATAGTCCATTCATTGAAGGTGCACCTTGTACTCATAAATGCATTGTGGTGCGGAAAATACGGTAGCCAAATATTGACTTGGTGTTACAATAATGACAGCCCTTATAGAATGCATGCAATGTGTACTACACTGAGACAAAAGAGAGTCAAACATTATGGCTTCGGTTTTGGGTAGCAGTTTTGTCCTCCATACTACTAGTCTTCAATTGGAAAATAATTGAAATGCAAGTGCTATGACACTTCAGTCACTGTGAACCATTAAGAATAAAGCCGATGCCTGTTGGATCCACAACATCTTGATAACCATGAGATATCCCATAATGATTGATGCCCTCCCATAAGATGCTGAAAATTCTGACATGCCCAGCCTGTCAACAGAATTGCTGTTAGACTGTATATTCCGCAGCTGACACTGGATGTGAACATGTCAGTGCTTTCAAACCTTTTCAGAACAGGACATCACAATTTTGGGACTTTGTAAATCATAACATTTAAAAAGTATATACGTATATAGAAAGCACAAAAGTCACTTGAAATATGATTTAAAATACAGAGGGGTCTGCCGTTATAATTCAATCATTGTCAGACTGATTGATTGTTGTTCATTTAGCGGTCAGGAAAAGAAACATCCAAAATAATCAATGCGTTAAAATGTCAAACTGAAGTCTACAAATGATTGTGAGAAAATGATATTGTCTATGGCAGGAAGTCAGGTACTGCACAGTGTATTCAAAGTTTATTCATGTGATGCTGTGTTGGTGCAGGGAAGCTTACATCAAATAAACGTGAAGCATGGTTTCCACCGAGCAGTTCGTTTGAGTTTCGGACACAAATTTCATTTCGTTCCCAGTGTTTTGGCACGTTCTGTGTAAGCTATTTTCTGTTTGCTTTTTCTAGTGGATGAGCTGTTCAAAGAAGCAAACATCAAGCCAAATGGAGTTGTAAACTATGAAAAGTTTGCCGAAATGGTGACTCTGCCACCTGTGGATTATTGAGCTGAGCCAGTGTGAGAAATAAACATACGCATACATTTCTGCATGCCAATCTCATTTGAATTGTTTCATTACGTTTGGAGAAACATTGAAGGTCCTGCTTTTGTGTCTATTGTATTAAAAGGCATCTCATTCAGCACATTGTTTTGAATTTTTTATCGAGTTGAATTCAAAATCACTTTTGAATAATTTGTTTGCATATTCATGCAAAGTATTGCCATCATTATCATCTAAATCAGGGGTGCCCAAACTTTTTGGACCGAAGATCTACTTTTCGATCAACTAACCTCCCGGGATCTACCCTTACCGGCGCGCGCACGCGCGCGCGCACGCCATGACGAGAAACAGCCTGAAACTGAGGCATGCGATGCACTTTTGCAGTCTGTAAACTATCGTAGCTCACACGTACCGTTTTAAAGTGCTTCCCTGGGCCCTCCTAGATTCCTATTCTTTGCCCGTGCCCTCGGTGAAGTGTACACGAAGCAAACTCTGAATGAGAATAATGACGATAAAAGATAGAGCGCAACAGCTCTGATCATAAGCTGCAATTGCAGACTGCTGAGCACTAACAACTTCCGGTGACGTAATCACGCGCCACCGTAAATTCAAGATTTACCTACTTTATTTTTTTAATATTTTTTTTTTTGTGAAAATGAGACTGATAAGATGATTAGGGTGCAGCGTACATTAACACAAAAATATATATATTACTAACATGTACAAAGACACACAAATGGTTGTTTGTTTTTTTTCTCCTAGACACTCCTCGGATCTACTTGGGACCTGTCTTAGATCTCCCGGTACATCAGGATCGACGTAATGGGCACCCCTGATCTAAATTAAGTGGTTTCTTTTACAAAAGGACCCAGTTAGAATCAAACATTTCAGGCAGTGTTTCCCAACCAGCACGGTATGCAAGCACATTGCAAGCGGGTAGTGGAACTATTGAATATTTTATTTCCACCATCAGTACGTTTTTCAGTCATTTCATAAAATGCTATGTGCGTGCTAAAACTTGTTTCCATAGGGACACACGTGTTTTTTTTTCCTTTAAAAGCCTGTTGAGCAGGTGAAAGCATCAACACATCCCGTGTTGAATCACCCCTTTTGGAACAATAGTGTGACGCCATTTCATGCATACAGCATGAAAATTAACTTACCTACGGAGTAAAGTAAGATTTACCCTTAAGTTTGTATAGTTTGACATACATTTGACAAACAAAACTTATTGAATGGTTATTCTGTACACGGTAAGGAAGAGTCAGTGTGCTACGCTAAATTATATATACGTACCTAAAAGGTGCACTGGATTCTGAGGCGCACCTTCAATGAATGGCCCATTTTGTATTTTTTTTCATATATTGGATGCACCCCATTATATGACGAAATCTACAATTCATCCACCAGATCGAGCTAGGTTCAAGGAAATGCCAACAGAACACTACACTACATCCTGATTGATATAGCACGATCAGATGTCAGTAAAACGTATTTAATAAAGTAGCGACACAGTTCACTTAACCAACAGCAAGTTATAACATTGACTCGTTAACGTTGAACTCTCTTGCCGCTGCTCTATTTCCGTATTCAACTGTGAAACCGATCACCTTAAGTTTGAACTCTGCGTTGTAAACATGTCTCTAGCGAGGAGTCATTTTGGGGTTGACATATTACCGTAATGACCATACACAAGGCGCATCGGATTTTAAGGCGCGCTGTGAGCCTTGAAGAAAATGGAAGGCTTTTAGGTGCGCCTTTTAGTGCGGAAAATACGGTATGTACCATGGCAAGGCACAGACAATTGATGTGAATGTCTAAAAAATGCTTGTTTTTTTTAGTACACATGCCTCAATGACCATATATACGTATATATACATACATACTGTATGTATACATACATACATACATACATACATACATACATACATACATATATAGTCATTCACACCCATTGTTGTTGGGTAAGGATATTGGATGTTTTATACATGCGCACTGAGAAATATGAAAAATGAATTATATTGAGAGCACGTATTTTGCACAACTGCATGTATTATGTCTATATCTAAAATAGCATTTTTCCCATACATCTGGTTCGCAAGTGCATAGTCCAATGTGGCCCCCAAGTCGCACTGATGAAAAATTGTGCCCGCCCCTCCTCCCCTTCAGCATTTAAATTGGCCATCCCTGCTCAAAGAGGTAACGACAAAAATGCCGTGCAAACCCTCACAGAACAGCTAACTTTATTTGAGATTAGTTAGAGCCACTGACTCCAATTTAACATGAGTTTAAATGTCTTTGGTGAATTCTGCAAACAGTCACATCCCCAAATAAAAGTGGGCTTGCAAACTTATACAGTACTTCCCCTCTCTAATACATTTCATCACCCACCCCACCCTCCATTAGCATTGTGCAGCTTATACCATTAATGGTGGAAAAAAACGTTGGAATTATTAAGCTCGGTCTCATTTTTTTTTTCATTTCACAGAAACCTGGAATTTCAGCAGGGGTGGGTCAGCTTGTTATATCCATTTTATTTCAAGTTGTGTTCCTTGCTCTAATACCTCAGTGGATTGTGTGAAATCAAAACTGGACTAATTAGATTTCAGGTAAGTGAATCTTGCAGCATTATGGACACGCCTGGAAATCTCCGCTAATTACAGGAAAAGGAGGAAGATTCCCTTTGGTGTTTACATCTCAGCTATTTGTGTTATCTCTTTCAACGACTGGTCCATTTGGCAATACCCTCATCTGCTGTTTTATTTTCTAAGCCATTTGCATGCAGGAATGTACAATCTACTTTTCCACAGACTACACTCTGTGACACTATCACCTGAACCCTTTGTCAAGTGCATTGCGATTGCTCTTTTTATCTTCCAAGCATTTTTTTTCACATAATTTTTTTCTGTCTTAGAAAAGGCACCCCCCACCCCCACCCAAATAGCACTCTCGTGGCACTTTTCCACTGCAGCCACTGGTTGCTTTTCTACTTTGGAATAGTATGATGGATAACTGAGAAAACCATGACTCTTTAAAAACATTAGTGAGAGACACGCTTATAAACACCCATGGAGAACACCGAGACCACGTTACATTTGATGACGATAAGATAGCAAATTTGATTTGAAACTGAGATTGAGGAAAGCTGCGAATCAGGGCGCCGCAGCAAAATGGAGACTGAGTGGTCAAAGCGTTCTCAAGAACAGTGAACGCTCATGTATGTATTGGTCACCCAAATAGGTTTTGGCTCTGCACACGTGGAACCCTGTCTGAGCGGATCGGCCAACTGGAAAAAGCAACGGGTAATGACTGATCTTGCCAATCGAAAAGTGTCAATAGCAAGAAGAACCACATTTGACAAAGCCTCAACTTTGCCATGGAATAGAGGAATTTTAGTCTGACCTGCAGAGATTTTTAGATCAACAGCAAGCATGGATTGACACACTTGTCCCCATAAAGACAACACTACTATGAAATCAAATGTACCAGTAAATATGTAATTTGCATGTCATTCAAATAATCACGTGTCATGCCATAAATGCATACCTCAGAAAAATAAGAAGGAAGCAGTGGGGAAAATGTTTTCCTTTTAATGCAGCTCACTAGATGCAGTAGGTTTTGTGTTTACGCCTCTGTGGCAAAACAAATTGACAAAGGTCACTGCATTTGTTGACAAGCAAGATTTAAGCCACTTGATTTTTGTGCTGTGAACAAATCAACCTTTTTTTAGCATGAGGCAAAGCACATATATATATGAGCACTATTTGTAATATGAGCACCAATGCCAGCACCAATGCCAGCACCAATGACCCAACACTAATAACCTGAGACGTGTGCAGGGACCGCCACGGCAAGGACTGAAATGTTATTTCAGCATTTTTTTTGAAAGCTGGTCCCTTGATTTAAAACAAAATCACAATCCTGGGACTGAGAAAATCCACTTGAAAAAGTGGAGCACAGCTTCAAGTTAATTGCATTTCATTTGGTTTCGCGGGTTGGAGTAACTGATGATACATATACCTGTAGAGTCCATGTTAAAGTATAAGTAGCCGTTAATGTTCAGAATACGATGAAATTAAATTACAATACCAAATAAAACCTGACTGCTGACAGACATATGAGATGTATTTCTAGTTGACCTGTGACATCAGCTGGTTGTTGACACCAGATAAATGCATGAAATTGCAGTCCAAAACAGAGTGACCTTTCAGAGTGAATGTATGAAATACGTACATTTAGAAAACATACATTTAGAGTCATGTTACCGCTCACGGAATTATGGGTTCCTAGCTGGCAGTTTTCTTTTCACCACGTTTGATTTATGGCAGGATGTGATCATTTGCCATTAATACACACGCCTGTGCATTTCTGGTTTCTTACGCGGCATCAAAAACCTTCAAAAGAAACTAACAGAAAGAGAACCGGGTCTGAGATTTGCAGTTGCCAATTTTTGTTTCAGAAAATCTTTTTATATATTTAAAAAAAAAAAAAAAAAAAAAAACCCAACACTAACTATCCCACAACATGTGGCACCGTGCGTTTCAATGTAGAAAAGACCAATACACACCAAAATACAATTCCCAAAACCTACGGTAATATGACCTGTACATATCGATGTAGGTTAGGCGTGTCAAACTCAATTTTTTCGCAGGCCACATCAGAGTGACGGTTTCCTTCGGATGTCAGTGATCCCAAATAAATAAACACCATTAACAACAAAGTGATTAATAACTAGTTTTGAAATAAGAGACCAGTGAAGATGCCGAGAATATCGCAACGTTTTTCAAAATGAAGACGATTTGGACATTTTAGCAAGGAACATGAAATTGATACACATAATTTACTAACGCGGGCCCCATAAAATGATACGGCGGGCCGGGTCTGACCCCTGGGGCCTTGAGTTTGGCACCAGTTACCTAGGTAAAAAATCTGCACGTGAGTGACTCTTAATTTACTATCAAAAGTCAGGAACGATATGAAAGGTACAGAATTAAAATTTTTAATTAAGGCACCGGGCCCGCCTACGCTGTCCCAAGCACCAAATGTGCTGCAGCCCAATTTTCTCCATTTGTTGTCATCATCACATCATCCCTGAATGATTCTTGTACTTTCCTTGAGCACCATTTAACATCGTTTTTAAGTATTATATTTAAAATGTGCGCAGTGGATCATGCGTTAACCTTGTACTATCACTTGTACTGAGAACGGTACTGAGATTGAACACTACGGACAGCTGTGACGATGTTTTAAATGAGTCAAAGTTTGGAAACACGTTTTGACGGCAAATCAGCTGTTGCGCAGCTTATGACTGAGATGATACCAATCATCCAAGAGAAGACATTTGAATGTTGCACCGCTACAATTGTCTTGCAACCACAGAATATCACGTCGAGTCACCTTTCGTTCGCTGCGTATTTGCAGAACTGAAGCGTTGGTAAACAGACACGTATGGAATGTCAGCACCTCAGTAAATGCGAATTTACACATTTAATTTATACATTCAGTTCTGTTGTACCTGCTACCAACCACAAACATTGATATGTCATTTCTCTAGTTTTGTGTGTGTGTGTGTGTGTGTGTGTATACATATATATATATATATATATATATATATATATATATATATATATATACACACACACTGTATATTCTAAGCTGGCTACATTGATGGGAGAGCGCCATCTTCTGTAGCCTTTTGTCAGTGACAGTTTTGCCATTCTGGGCAATATATTATCAACAAAGTCAACCTAAATATTTACATTCCCTCCGTTACTGAACAGTGGAGTTAAACCGGCAGTCTATTGGGGTGACAAAAATCCACATTTCATCAATGAGTGGTTGCTTTGCTCGTGACTCAGTGGTGACTGATGCTGCTGGTCCGGCCTGGCTGTCGCTTGCAGGTTTTGCAGCACTGCGCTCGCACGTTTGGCAATTGGCAACGGCCCAACCACTGCAGAGTCTGACAGAAGCGGGATGTGAGACGATCGCGGAGACAAACTTCTCCTGTTTGGGGGGAAAGACACAGAGGTGAAATTTGAGACCAACGGACAGAAATGTGGTACAACCTTTATTGTTGACCTGGGAATTACATTGAGAACGAGTCGCTTTGCCAGATAAGTGACTTTGGAGTTCTCTGGGTGAAAAGTCAGATAAAAAAAAAAAAGGTTTAAATCCAACATTCAGTCTCGTTTCTCTTTTTCGGTCTGAACCACTGTCAGGGAGAAAAGGAAACATCTGGAATTCTTGTTACTGAACTCCTCTGCTCATGTTGCTGAAAAAGCAGAGCATTCAGCAAAACGGAGTGAGCTCTTGTGTGCCTATCAAGCACTCATTGCTTTCTTGGTCATTTTGTCTCATTATGAACTGGCAGGAAGTGCTCAACAGGTATTCCCAGAAAGAAAGAAAGAAAAAAAAAGAGCCCACTCTTTCCTGTTACAATTCAAAATCTGGAGGCCAGCTTGGGGGGGGGGGGGGGG
>NW_017805824.1:7576704-7604997 GCF_001891065.2 Hippocampus comes
TTGGAGACATTGTATTAGATGTTGAGCATACATGAAAAAAGGTGAAACATGCAGTCTCACAAGGAGTGGGCCAATATTCCCTTTTAAAAGGTATTGATTGTCTCCTTGAGACTTCCACATTTCATTGGATTGCAGCAATTGCCACAAAATGTACCAGCTAGTTTCATCACTTTATTTTTTCACATAATTTTGTTGGAACATGATTATGCAATGCCCGATGTTCATATTTTGAACTTTTGTCCGTTCCACACGGTTTCAGTGCCCATTATGAATTTTTCTGAAAAGATTCTTCAAAATCCAACATGAAATCTAAACCAACTGCAAAAGCGTATTGACCATTAAACACAGTCTGATGTCATATGTTAGATGTGTATGCACATAATAAACACTTGATTGCATTAGAGGGGCGCAAAGGCAGCAGCTGCAACTAAATATGCCTCATTTCCTGTTTATGTCTCTTCTCCTATCGGCGATGCTTGACCCGCCTCACCCATAATCATCCCTCGGGCTCCAGCAGGCCCAATATAGAACAGTAATCAACAAGCGGCAACGTGGAACATCCTCACTGAGTGATTTGAGATGTTGTCATGCAAATCACCTAAGGAGCTCGTGCCCAATATAGAACAGTAATCAACACGCGGCAACGTGGAACATCCTCACCGAGTGATTTGAGTTGAGATGTTGTCATGCAAATCACCTAAGGAGCTCGTCATACGTATCGGTGTCGTGAATTACAGCAGTCTATTGCTTTCAAACATAAAACTCTTGATGCTACTGCACTTCCACGTGCCGAACGAAGGTTCAATTAAATTCAGTCTATGACACGAACCCCTGCCTCGATGCAATTTGCTGTAATAGTTGCATTTTAGCGTTTTAGGATCGTAGTTTGTAGTATATTCACAATTTAAACTGCTACGGGATAGCAATTCTAAACATTTGAAGGGGAGTGTCAATTACAGTTTTTTTTTTCCCACTATTCGCAGCAGGGATCGGTTCTGTCATTGATATTGTGCCTCATAATACGATGCACCGAATGATCTGAACAATGAGTTGGCCATTGTTGAGAAGAAAAGCCATGTAGGCAGTAGAAAAGGTCATGTACTTTAGTGATCGTTTTCTTGTGAATTAATCTGTTAGAGGTGTTTGAAATGCTTATTCTGTTTTTTTTTGTTTTTTTTTTAATAAGTTGTAAAAAGATGGCAACCCTGTGTCACTTTGTTACTTTACTTTTTGGCATGTGTACCATCTATGTGAGCCAGGAGCTCATATCCCTTTCATGACCGAATGCATGCTGCTCGTCATTTCTTCCTTCCTCTACAAATATAACCTCCTGCGGGGATAATAATGGCAAAGGCACATCAGCAACGAGGGATTTTCCACTGACAAAGATACAGATGTTTTGTAGCACACCACAGCCATTTAACATAATGATTGAAAATTACAGTTGTATAAACTCCAATTCCATAAACTCCAATGATGTTGCAACTTGGTGTAAAACATACTTAAAAACAGAATACGATAATGCTCAAATCCTTTTCGACTTATATTCAATTAAATACATGACAAAGCAATTTTCTGAAGGCAACCCCTAGAGTGCCAGCCAATTTCGAGCATTTTGATTCATCTTTCAAGGCTGACAGAATAGTGGGGGCGATGTAATTAATTTTCTTCCATGTTTATAAAGTAAACATGGATGTGTACCAAATGAAAGATTGGATTCCAACAGAAAAAAAAGGTATGGTTCTTCCTTACTACATTCCTTAGTAATCGCTATTTGAAGAAAGGTGAGTTGGGGTAAACCGACCTATTGTTTTTCAATGAAAAGAGGAGAAAAAAAATTGCAGAAGTTGAGCTCCGTAATGAGAAAAAAAATGGCACTAAAGTGAGTTACATAATACATTAACCAACAGGAGTGGATACAAATTTTAAATTGTTTGGGTACGATACGTAATGCAAGTCATCTTCTCACCGGGAGGATCCTTGTGACACTCATCCAAGTGACACTTCTGTGTGCTCCTCGGTTGAACCTCATGGTCACACTGAGATGGAACCATCTCTTCTTCTGTTTCAGATTTTGTGTTCACACACTTGATGAGTCGCCGCTGCACTCCACTGCCACAGGACGCTGAGCACTGAAGGGAAAATTTGTCACTCATTACTTAAAAATGATTCACTTCAAAGGTTGCAGAGAGAGCTAATTAAGGTGTTTGCCATGATTTGAGGCAGTCAGGAGTTAGTTTGGTTTAAGACGCAGCTCTGGGGAAGAAGAGAGCTTGTAAATTATTATTTTTTTTTAATGAGAGTGTCTATTTGTATTGCAGCCCTTCCATTCCAGCATCTGATGATTTTCATTTCACAAACCACAGTGTCTCATACCTGTACACACTGTGAAATTTTGATGAAGGCTGTAGGAGGACGTGGGGGAGTTCTTCAGCAAGACTGGAATCAGGCGAAACTTTATAAATGATGCACGAAAAAAAAGTCACATTCAAACTTGCCCTGACTTTTGTGATTTTAATCAGTGGTCAATTCCTCCAGATGAATACTCAACACCATCATGTTTTTTTTTTTTTTTTTTAATTTGGAGTCTGTGGCTCAAATTTGTGAGTATTTTGTGATGGACAAAAAACTTGGGATCTTAAAATGCAGGGCTTTATAACAAATCTGTTGGGGTGTAATCGCGTTGAACACTGCACCTGAAAACAAAAACAGCATTTGTTTTCTTCCTTTTCATAGAGCTACATTTCACTCCATAATTATTGCCGGCCCTGGTTAAGATGTGTTCTTTAGCTTCTCATAAATTCTGTTTTTTTTCTTCATAATATCGGATTCTCATTTTTTAAGTGCATTTATTCAGTGGGGGAAAAAAATCCCACATTAAGAAAGAATTGTTTCACATCAAATCATGTGTGGCACAATTACTAGTGCTCCTGATGTCAATACTTTGTAAAGCCAACAAAACAGCACCATATCTTCCTCTATAATGTTTTACAAGATGGGCGAATAGAGTAAGAGGGATCATCCCGCGACCTGAGTCCTCTCCTCTCACTCCACATCTTATCAGTGGGGTTAAGGTCTAGGGACCGAGATGGCCATGGGAGGAGCTTGGCTCTGTGTCTGCTGAACCATTTCTACAATTTTACGTATGAGAGTATGCTTCTGCAATCCAAATAGAATTTAATAAATATAGAGGGCACTGTATATATTTGTCCACGGTCTTCTAATTAGTAATGCTGCTTCATAGTATGAAGGATTTGGGGTCCCAGTTTTGGACTTTCTCACCTATGCTTCCATCTTGCCCGTTCCTCAAAGCAGAATAACAGTAATGTCAGTCAAATGGTTTCAAAGGCCACTGTTATTTCTGTGTGTGTGCGTTCTGTTTTGCGATTACACACATCATCTGAAATATAGTCACATGATGCTCATCCTGACACCATATGATCCTCAATGGTTGTTCTGGCTCTGCTGATGTGACAGTGAAAAGGCCTTTGTGTGAGACATGCAATCAGCAGTCATGTGGGGAGGTGACAGAAGGAGCAGTGATCGGTAAAGAAGTCATAATCCTTGCTATGTGTGTGTGTGTGTGTGTGTGAGATGACAGAAAATCATACAAGGATGAATGATGCAGCTCTACTGATGCACTTATATATGTGCCGTGTGGGCGGTGTTGTTTCCCAACCAGGGGAACCGAGCACATTTCAGGGGCTATGTGGACATATTTTATTTCCAAGATCATGAGGGAATAATCTCAACTTCTTCACAACCTTTCAAAGGGGTGAAAAGTGTTTTGTTCCGGATAATTAAAGTTTAAATGCCCATTGAAAGAGACCTGATTGAAATTAGCTCCAGTTTTGAGTGGTAAATGTTATACATAAGAAAGGCAGGATTATGATTTTGATTTCATATTTTTTTGGTATATATTATGTATTTATTTTTCAGGCAACATTATGGTTATGTGTGATTTGAAAAAAAAAAAGAAAATTCAAGGGGAGGTCTACCCCAAAATTTTCTTGACAATAATATGTTCTCGGCACCGCTACTAGTATAAAATTCACATTCTGATTCATATTGCCTTTGTAGAATTTGAGTTAAGCAACAAAATCCACCCGGTTTTAGCCATTTGCCCTTTCAACCCCATTTATTATACAGGGTGTTCCAAAGGTCTTGGGCACATTTGAAGTCCCCATATCTCCTTAACTCTGAATGGTATTCAGATAAAAGTTGTGCCATTTTAAAGCTAATTACAATAAGCTTTTCGTAATGCTATTGATTTTTTAAATTTCTTTTCAGACCCATTAATGGCATTCACTCAACCAGAAAAGGCGTTTTGTGTGCTTGAATTTGCAAAAACCGAATCATGGACTGTTGTTCAGCGTGCATTTCGCAGAAAATTTGGAAAGGAGTCACCAGAGAGGAAGTCCATAGTGAGATGGCATGGTAAATTCATAACGGATGGGTGCTTATGCTTTTAAACTGAAGGCACGAATAACAGAAGCTGTTGCAACCATTGACAATGCAATGCTGGGAAGTGTTTGGCAAGAATTTGAAGAATCGGCTTGATGTGTGTCGTGTGACCAATGGTGCTCACATTGAACATCTTTGAACATTCCATGTAAAAATTGAGATTACAACCTTTCTGAATTTACCAGATGCGTTTTTATATCCTTAATAGTTTCCGAGATGTCAAAATGTGCCCATGACTTTTGGAACGCCCTGTATATTGTCAACCTTGAGTATGAAGTGGATCAGATATTCAGAGTAATGTTTCCAAAACTAAGACAAACAATCGAAACAGTGGTAGCATATATATAGAGTAGGTCACATGCCATTCCGATAAGTTGTGTGTGTTTCCATAGTATATACCTGTCCCCAGGATCCAGTTAGCCACTGAGTACAAGGCTGAGTATTACAGGGCTGAATGTTGTTGGGCTTCAGGCCAGTGTCACAAAGGTCCTCCTCTGGACACGTGACAAGTCGTTGCTGTCCTCCACCTCCACAAACCTCCGAACACTGAGTTCAACACACACGCACACACACACACACACACACACACACACACACACACACACACACACACACACACACACGCACACACACACACACACATACACACACAGCTACACAATATGATGGACACAGTACAATGTGGCAGGTGAGACAAGTGCAACCGTTTATGGTGTATAGTAAAAAGAACAAGTGACCTTCACAAACACCCTGAAAGGGTTTCTGTTCGTCTCTTTCATTACGTTTGTGAAAAGCAAACCGAGACCTTTGAATGAACCATTTTCAAAATAAGATGTTGGAAGGAAAAAAAAAAACACGTTAGCTCATTTTCAGCTTCCTAGCAAGCAGTAAATGGCATCACTAAATGTCAAGCAGACTTAAAAGTGATGTGATGGGCTGTTGTCAAAAACATTTCATTTCATAAACCTCCCCTTAAGGCAGCCAGAGTAGGTGGTGCGAGAGGAGCAATTATCTCAATTTAAGTGTCATGTTAGGCACCTGTCCCCAGGAAGAAGTGTACCAGTCAAGGCATGGTTGAAGATTACAGGTCATTTGGCTTTGTGGCCTGGAGGACATTGCTCGACAGTGGAAAGGTCGTAGAGGTCTCTGATCCCGCATGTCGAAACACTGGACTTCTCGAGATTTTATACCACCCCCACAATTCCTGGAGCACTGAAAAAAGAGAGCGCAGTCATTTGGTTCAAGGGTGTCTTCTAAAATGAGCTGTTTTGTATTCCAGATCTTCAGTGGACTTATTCTTATCTGTTGCCTGTTTACAAATACTAATTAAAAACACACCTGGCTATGCTGCAAGCATTTATTAAATACAATGAATACATACATAGATATACAGAGCAGCTTTGACTTTCAGAATGCAACAGTAAATTTTCCATTCCTAAGTGCACAATGGGAACATGCTTTTAATTGTGATTCACTATTAAATGAGAGCAATGTTCAATATTTTATTAAACATGCATATACAAACAAGCCTTCAAGACAGAAGGTACGGCCCAGGCCACATCAGGCCTATCCAGTTTGACTGGCCCTCAGGGTCATTATTGAGTTAAAAAAAAAGAAACCATGTATTGCTTTTATTTTGATGTGGATGAGTATGGTCGCTACCAATGAGCAAGAGTACAAAAGTAGTTACTTTTGTGTCCAGTGTTACCGACTAAGTTTTCTTGTTGCTATATTTAGTGACATTGCTCAACTGTAAAGACTTTTGAAAAGTGACTATGCAACATTCTGGCATAGTGAAAGAGGGCCATGGGGTTTTAACCTGATAATATATTCATGGGGAGGTGTGTGGGTGGGGGGGGGGTAGAATTTCGGTTCATGTTGTAATTCTGTTTCCTACATGAAAACAAAGGTTTGAGGTGAATGGAAGCAAAAATGGGAATAAATAAACAAGCGCATCATAATCTAATTTATGGGGTGTATTGTAGTTTGTCCGATTGGAGTTGCCATGGCGTGACATCATCAGCCACCGGACGTCTTAGGCTCAGAGGGAGACGGATTTGCATTTTGATCACAAACATCCAACCAGAATGACCACTATTTTACGCACAGCGATTGATGGCACACGTTTCATTAAAATCATACCTAAAAAAGCACCATGTTTTGCATTTTATTCCAGGAAACCATGACAGTGACTTGTCTCACAAACAGTGACTTCACAGCCATGAAAATTGCTGATGATCATGTACAATCAAATGAAACGCTTGGAAGAGGAATAGAATGGGCAATCCAATCAACTTTACTGCGTTACTTTCCCAGGGGGTGAAGAAATTCTGATTGTGGTGATTGATTTAATGAAATAGCTTGCCTTGTAGGTGATACATTAGCCTGATTCCTTGTTTAAATTAAGTGATTAAATATGTGTCGCTGTCCCAAAATTGTCAAGTGTTACGGGACTCAGTAAATGTCATAATATCACAAAAAATATGATGAGTAACTTATGTTACTTCGTTGCTGCTGACATGTAATCTATTGTTGTACCAAATTACTTTTGTAACATGTTACAAACCCAACACTGATCATAACACCTACAGATAAAAAATGAATAGATTATTATTCAAACAAAATCATTTGATGTGGAACCTATTCGCGGTTGACATCTTGGTATGGCCCTCTACATCCATGACAGTTTCTCACATAGTCACACTGGAAAATTAATTGCCCACTCTTGCCTTGAGCCAAGCCACAGACTAATAGAGAAAGGACAGTCCGGACCCTCGAGGTAAACACAATAATCAATCAAATGTTTTGCCTCAAAGCCATCAACTGGTTAAATGTGTTGAAAGGAAACAGAACACAAATTAATAGCATGTGGAATGCCAGAAATGCAAATTCAAAATCCCCAAGGTGGACAAAAAAAATACATAAATAAATCAAACAAGGCTCATCTCACCTTAGTCCATTCCCCAACTTTCCACATGGAGCAGGGGCGCAGATAACAACGCTGGGCAGGTGTGGGTCTCTTGACTGGGTCACAATCAGTCTCGGAGCCAGTACTGCATGTCAAAATCCTCCAGATGGCACCCAGACCACAGCTTGTGGAGCACTGGCCAGAAAAAAACGGTAAAATATTCCCACACACAAAAGACTGTTCACCAGATGAGCAAGTGACCTTGGCATACATGAGAAACCTCGTTTCATTTCTGAGATCAGGCTAAGCCTGTAAAACTCAGAGTGTTTGTAACTGTGTTATATGTATCATTGTGTAAAATATTTGGACATTTCCAACACTTCGAGGCAAATTTAGGGCATTAATCATTAAATGTTTATATAAGGTAAATCTTACTTAAATATCTGCAGTGACCAAAATAAAACAAAAAACTAAAACCAGCAACAGTGAAGCACAGACAAGTAAGTTGCTCTGCTGGAGTGCAAAAACAGAGTGGAATCGATTCATTGAGACTTACAGAGCTCCAGTTGCCAGTGACCCAAAAGGCTGCCGCTTGTGTGGCGGCTGGCGTTTGTTCTGATATTGTCTGAGGGGGTGGCCAAAGAAAAGAATGCTGGCTTGGAGAGATACTCGTCGTCGTTTTTTGTGTGGTAATGGCTTCGGTGGATGCGGTGTTCAACGGTGGGGGATTGTATGAAGAGTCTGGGTCACTCGCAATACCTGATCTTATGATCGGGGGAATTAGGATTTGATCGTAGTCGTGGTCATCAAACGGAAATGATGATGTATAAGAGGAATCTGCTGCAGTCCATTCAGTAGAAGCTTTCGTGAGACTCTGTTCCGTTGTTGCTGGCTGGAAATCATCTGGGGGAGGCTGACTGTATCCTTCCCGGTTCGTAGGCGGCTGCAACTGTGTTCCGGCAGACAATATGGTATCATCAGGGTCACTTTGATTACCTGACATGACAAAATCTGGGGTAAGGAGAAGAGTGGAACTGTCAGACGGAGGCAGTGAGTTCGTACTGACGCCTCTTTCAGAATTATCTTGAATGGCAACCAATTCTGTGGTGAGATGGGTCGGGTGCAAATTTTCCAGATGAACATCAGGTGAAAATGTCGTTGATTCATTGGTACTTGGAGTAAGATATAACTCTGAAGCTCCAACAGTTCCTGGCACTGAAGACCTTAAAGTCTTAGGCGTAGCGAATTGAGACATCGTGGAAGTTTGGTGCAATTTTAAGCCATCTTCTTTTCGGGGTTTCACTGTCAGTGTGACAGTGTGATGTTCCTCAGCTTGAATTCCAGGCTTTGAACCAGCATCTGATGGAGTGAATTCCCCAGTGTGATTTTCCTCCCCTGTGAAATTGTGGTTATTTTCAGCCTCGTCTGCAGCTTGCCCCACATTTTTACTCTTTGTAGGCTCTCCGGTAGTGTCATTCAAAGGGGAACTCGCATTATTGTTTTCATTCCAAAGGAGCTCATCGTACCCATTTTTCTGCGAAGAATGTTCTGGAGGTGACCGAGTGGTGGGAACAGGCAGAAGATAATCCTCAGCAAGGTAGTCATCAAAATTTCCAGAAGGTTTTCCTTTTCCAGGGTTTCCAATGTTCTCCAGGGTGTCTTTAGTAATGTTTTCTGGTTCTGCAGGTTTCAAAGAAAGAGTTGTGGTCCTCACACTGCCAGTTGGCTCTTCCTCATGCAGAAAATCTTGATCCTGATTGTTCCCTGAATCTATTCCAGCATTCTCATCTGATAAATCTTCATGAAAGTTGATGAAGTTGTAGTCATAGTAAAAGTCATCCACTTTGGGAGTATTGTCTTCACCTTCTATTTTATTATGATAATGGAAGTCTTCAAAGATGTTATTCACGTCATTTGGATCACTCTTTTTTGATTGAACTTTGGTGGAACTGTACTTCGGAGGTAGTTTGGCCGCAGGTATGAGGTTAATTTCATTCAACACTTCTTCGCTTGTCCATCCACTTCCGGACCAGTCAATATCACCAAAATTGTCCACAACTTGAGGACAGTCTTGGATTGAACAGGCACTCAGAGAGAGGGGCTTCTTTTGCAGGTCACAGTCCACGCCAGTGTTTCTGGAACAGGTCACGTTACGCTGACGTACTCCCCTTCCACACGTTAGTGAACACTGTATGGATGAAGCAATGACAGAATACATTAATTCAACCTCTGACCGTCAGAGCTACTTTGACAAAGTGAAAGCAGATGGCGGCTAGTTGCATTTTTTTTTCCCCTCCATGACTCGCAACACTTACTTGTACTATATTTACAAAACTAATCTCCACTCAAACGCTCAGTTTAATTCATTTGTTGTGCTATTTGTGGGGAGTGAAACATCGTAAAAATACTAAGAGACTTTTTGGACAAAAATTGTACGTTGTACATTGTACGTGCACATGTCCATGTTTCGTGGATATTGGTGTCGACACATGCCTGTGGAAATCCCAGGTGTACAAATACACCTTGCTCTTTTTTGTTTAACATATCCCACATTAAATGGAAAATGTGAATGCTACCACCGACGCTGAAAAAAAAATCTGGCTGGTCGTGAACGTGAAGACACACTATCATATTATTCAAGTCTGTGCAAGATGGAAGCTTTAATGTTTCAAACAGCGTGTGAGGGAAATGTTTCGATTTGATGAAACTGGGGAGAGCTTTTTCTTTTTCTAAACTGCAACTAAGGCTTCAGTCAAGGTGGAGAAAGTTTTCAAGTTGAACCCCACACACCAGATCTTTCTGGCAGAAAACCTTCCGGCATCTGCTAGAAAGCTGAAGAGAAAGCCATACAAGAAAGTTGCAGCATGATGGCCCAAATTATTTAACAACAGTAGCTCTGCATGGAAAAACAATACTGTCAAATACCAAGCCCACTAACAGGCACATATCTGAAAAAACAAAAACTGAATGAAAGTACACGGTGATAAACAAGTCAAACTTTAAATATGTCCAATCATCCATTTTCTACAGCATTTGTCCTTATCAGAATCACTGGTGAGCTGGTGCATTTTTCAGCTGACTTTGGCTGAGAGGTGGGACCGGTTAGACAAAAACTGAATGAAAGTACAAGGTGATAAACAAGTCAAACTTTAAATCTGTCCAATCATCCATTTTCTATAGCATTTGTCCTTATCAGAATCACTGGTGAGCCGGTGCATTTTTCAGCTGACTTTGGCTGAGAGGTGGGACCGGTTAGCAGCTAATCTCAAGGCTCCCCAATAAATATACACGCATGCAACTTGTTATTATTTAACCCCTCTAATTGCCCGATGAACAAATAACTGTTCAATATCAATACCTTTTTCTTGATTTATATGGCAAAAATAAAGTTTATGTGCTGAATCCATTGTAAATGTTATCAACTGTAAAAATAAAATAAAAGGATCCTCCGGGTGCCAGACTGCCCCTAAATAGCAGCATTTTGACAGTAAAATTTGAGACGGTGCATGTAAACCTTTTCATCCACTCGTACATGTGCGACATGACAAAACTCCTGCTTGACACTGTAGCCCATTTACAAGTAATATAGTTCAAATGAGGGAAATGTGAATCTTGTAACAAGTTCGTTTACAGTGTACACACCTAAAATTTCAGTTGTAGGGACCATTATGCTTCGAGTAAGAAAAAGTTAGTCTGGAGCCGTGACTTGGGGGAGGACCAGGGTCAACTTTCCCAGTGCTGTGAGTTGGATTTATGCAAACCGGGAAATGTGGTGTACAAAGACAGGTGTCAAAAAACATGTATTTCGAAAAACAAACTGAGTTTCACCCTTTAGTGTGGGCCAGACAATCAACCAGCATGTCTAGAAGAAGATCCTGCGACATTTGCTTCTTCCAGTGCATGAGAAGAAGACGAAGTTGTTGCAGTACAACTCGGGGCTGCTTCACCATAGCAACGCATCTGCTCACAATGCCCTCAGCAGCCAATAGTCCCTGTCACCAGACCTGGCTCTGTGCAGGGTTATGTTCGTTTTGCATTTTCCATTGTAGTTGGCTTATATTTCATTTTGATTTTTGTTTTTAATTCATTCATTTGAATAAAATGTAGTTTTTACAAGTTTGTTTGTTTAAAAAAATATTTGAGTTATTAGTTGTATTTTTATATTATTTTATTATTATTATTTGTTTGTATATGTTGCATTTGTCACTCACTGTTGTACCTAAGTATTTATAATTCCCCAACAAGTGACGGATGTACTGCAATACTGGCCAAAATAAATTTAAAATGAACCCTGACAGCTCAATTATAATATTAATTCACAAAGACAAAGGAAAGGTTTGCGATAATTATAGTTCGCTTTAGTTAGTTTTATCAACATACGATACACAAAGCAGTTTCAGTTTGTTCATTTTTTTAAGCATTCTTGTTTTACATTTATTTCATGAATGAAAATGATTTTTCACTTTTTCTTTTTTGTTATTTTCCATGAATGATAACCTTTGTTCTTTGTGAATTTTTCCCAAGTAAAGTGGCCATTCAAGGGCACTGTTGACGATGTGTACGCTATTACGTGAACAGTCGTATTCCAGGCCACACTCACCTTTGACCAACTGCCAATGGTCCAATCTGCCGGGCATGGGATGTCTGTGTTACAGGACAAAACGGACTCAGGTTTTGGGATGGATTCACATTGACTGGGCGGTAAGGCTTTCTGATCATCCACGCTGATGGCTTGGATGCACATCACTGTCCTTTTAGCCACGCCAGAGCTCCCGCAGCTTGCTGAGCATTTCTGCCACTCACCCACCCACCATCTGCAATCAGAGACACAGATTTCGTTGAATTGTGGACTGAATTGGGATGGAAATCTCACAATGGAGCCAAACACAATGACTCATGCATTTGACCTTTGAGAGTAAATACTGTACTGTATATTGGATGAATTGGATTGTATTGCACGCATGAAACAAAATGGCTCTGCTGAGTTTCCGGCCAATTGTGCATTCAGCGGTGCTTCAAAAATGCAGTTTGACTGTGGTGAAAAGCCATGCAACATAAACACTTTAACCTTACTACATTGTGTTTGCTCAGAAACTCAAAACTACTAACGCACAATTGTGAACAATCATGATCAGGAGTGGCAGGACAAAAATCCGGCGCTGTTTTTTATTCTTCCAAAAATATGTACGTCCTAAGTGTGTACATGACCTGGTCTCGCAATTTCGCATAGTCTGAACGATTTAAAGAGCAACAGGTAAATTAAAAGTGTGTATTTTCTCTCTCTCTTTTTTTTTCTTTTTTTTTTTAAAGATTCAGAGCAACGTAATTGCTCTGTGATGCTGTTTCTGCTCAAAAGTTACTTTTTCTTTGAGTAGGAACGTTTTATAACATATCAAAAATGGTGTTTGTTGTCTATTGGGTTCCTACATTGCCAGTGGAAGAGGAATTAGAATTGAAAAAGCAACTAACGGTACCAAGTACTGTAGTTTTCTACATACAATTACAAAAACAAACAATTGACTTCCATCAATTGTTTATGACAGTTGATGATATACATTACTGTAAATATGACCTTAGATGAGTTCATGTTCCTGATCATAAACCCAATTAAAGTACGAACTAATTCTGAAGGAAGGACAGCCTCAAACTTGCGTCGAACTTTGAACTCGTTGACTTGCACACGTGGCTCTTGGTGCAAGTCGTGTCTCAAACTTACATGGCTGGACAAGGCTCCTTGTTGCAGGTGGTTTGGTTGTCATCAGGACGGGTGAAAGGATCACAAAATGACTCATCCACTATTCCATTAGTTCTTTCCACGCAGTGAAAAATCTGCCTCTGAACACCTGGAATGATCATGAAATGAGAGGTTTTCGGCCAGAAAAGCATTCTTGCACACGCATGCGCCATCTATTTTCAAGGTATCAGTGATATAATGTTTCCTCTGCTGTCGCAGTTAAGCACAAATGATCAAAACGTCATTTACATTAGCCATTCATTATGGCGTAGTCTGCTGGTCAGCCAGCATCTCAGCCCGTGACAGAGAGACCGACTGGTCAGGAGGGCCAGTTCTGTCCTGGGCTGCTCCCTGGACACTCTGGAGAAGGTGGGCAACAGGAGGATGCTAACCAAGCTAAAAGCTATGATGGACAGACCCTCCCAACCCCTCCAGGCCACCCTGACAGCACTGGGCAGCTCCTTCAGCCAGAAACTGAAACACCCGCGCTGCAAGGAGGAGAGGTACCGCCACTTGTTCCTGCCGACTGCTGTCAGGCTATTGAATAGACAGACCTGAAAACCTGGATTCACCCCCACTCAACTATTTTTAATATGCTTATATTTATACTTTATAATTTATATTTATTTATATACTTTTGTTCTTCTACTTCTCCCTTTCATAATTTTTCTGCTGTAAATTGGGAATTTCTCCATTGTCAGACAAATAAAGGTTTTCTTATCTGATCTTAGATTGTTTTCACTCAACTATAGAATTGTTTTATTTTAGTGTGTGACTCAATAAAAATAATGCAAAAAGATAGATTATTGGAAGCTGCAGTCGGTATCACAAAAAAGGACGTTGGCCGTTTGGTTTCTCAGACAGAAACGAAGCAGTGTCTCCAAATGACATATTTACATCCTACTGCAATATCGGTCTTTGCATTTTCACCTAATGCAGAGAAATATACCTTTGAAGCCCTTGTGCATGGAGCTGGTATCATGCACGAAAGATGAATCTATTGAATGGTAGCACAGCTTTTATTGGACAGAGTTAAGAAAAGGAAACTCAATAAAAACAATGTACAAGGGGGGAAAAATAAAAAAAATAAAAAAATATTATTGGAAGCTGCACTCTGTGTCACATAAAAGAACATTTGCTGGTTTGTCACAGACAGATTCAACCAAAGCAGTGTCTCCACATGGCAGATTCACATCCTACTGCAGTACCCGTCTTTGCATTTTCACCCCATACAGAGAAAGACATCATTGCAGTCCTTGTGCATGCGGCTGGTAACGTACACTATGTTAATGGTAGCATGGTTTTATTGGACAGGAAAAGTAAACAACGACAGATACGCTCTTACATTTTCAGTTTGAACTTTAGTAATATTTTAAGGTGAGGGGAAACATCACTGCAGCAAATTAAAACTATGTGGGTGATCTAATAATCTTGACTGTACGACTGATCTACTAGAGTGGCATTTAAAGTGCTCATAAAAAGAGAGTTCATCACATTCTTACTGCTGCCAACTCCGCCACCCCCAACCCCAACTGCAAATCTGACCCAGTTACAATCGATGAGGTCAGAGCAGCAATAAAAACGCTCAAAAATCACAAGGCCCCTGGAATCTGTGCCATCACTGCAGAGCTGCTCAAAGAAGGTGGTGACTCCATGGCCCAATGACTCACCCACATCATTAACCACGTGTGGGTGGCAGAACAACCCCCCACAGACTGGACGTGGGGCATCATCCTGCCATTCTGGAAGCGAAAAGGCGACAAGCTGCTCTGCAGCAACTACAGAGGCATCACACTGCTTTCCGTACCTGCAAAACTGTTCACCCGTATCCTTCTCACCCGTGCTCTTCCTGCCATTCGAAGCCACCACCAACCTCAACAAGCTGGCTTCATGCCCACAACCGGTCCACGATAGACCACATCTCCGCTCTTCGACTTAGGACCAACATCTCTTTATAGCTTTCATAGCTGCCTTTGACACAGTTGACCACCTCTCCCTTTGGAACATCCTGAAGTACCTCGGAGTTCCACCCAAAATAACCACATTGCTCCAGTGACTCTACAACAACTCAGAGAGCTGTGTTCGTGTGAATGGTAAGCACTCAGAGTGGTTCTCCATGAACAGTGGGGTCAGACAGGGCTGCGTGGCTGCTCCTGACCTTTTTAATTGTGTCACTGACCACCTCATGATCCGAGTCCGGGAGCAAGTCTCAGGCGTGTCATTTGGCAACATCCACCTGACCACCAACCTTGAATACGCTGACGACACCACCCCGTTCAGCAACTCCCTCCAACACCTCAACAGTGCTGTCTCCATATACCAAACAGAAGCAGCAAAGCTGGGCCTCCAAGTAAACTGGCAGAAAACAAATCAACCTGTGTGTGTACAGAAGTGCCTGCCCACGCAACAAGTGTAAAATTAACAACCATATTTGATATCCGCCCATTATTTTTTTTAATTGTGTATGTTAGCAAGCAATTAGCACTTTCTAATTTTCTCCACTCGTGACATGATCGGGTCGGTCAGGCTTTTTTAAAATCTCAATAAATGTGTGCGGTACTGGCATTTAAGCTCCCAAAATAAATTGTATTCTATTAGGTGTTTTTATTCCACACACACACACACACACACACACACACACACACACACACACACACACACACACACACACACACACGCACAAAAGTACTTCGATGTAACAGACATCAGCCGTAATGGATGACACTTTCCCCGAATTAGAGTATGTGGCTGCATTGAACACTTGCTTGAAATAAGACGAGCAGTTGCAAAGCTAACATTTTTTGTTCAGCCCAAAAAGTTCAATTTTGATCACATCTGACGAAAGCACCTTTTCCCACGTTTGATGTGTCTCACAGGTGGCTTGGCAAACTTCAAATGGGAGTTTTTATGGTTGTCTTGACAGATGGCTTTCTTGTTGCCACTTCCATACAGGCCAGATTTGTGCAGTGTGTAACTGATAGTTGTCCTATGGACAGATTTCCCCATCTTAGCTGTTGGTCTCTGCAGTTCATGGAGAATGATTGTAGGCCTCTTTACTGCATCTCCTTGTTTGGGCTAAAAGTTTAGAGGGATGGCCAGGTCTTGGTAGGTTCGCAGTGGTCTGATCGTCTCTGCATTTCAATGTTAATGATCCAACAGGGCTCCGTGAGATGCTGAAAGCTTATTGAATCTTTTCGTATGCTAATCCTGCTTCATACTTTATACTGTATGGTGTGTTCCAAGGTCTTCATGATGCTGTTTGCTCCCCAGTATTCTATTAACAGACCTCAGAGACCATAACGGAGCAGATTTATATTGAGATTACACACAGGTGGAATCCATTTGTCATCATCAGTGATTTAGGCCAACATTGAGAAATTCAGAATTGATCAACTTCTGGCGTAAGTTGACTGCACTGATAGTAAAGGGGCCAGATAATATCGTACGGCCCACTTTTCAGTCTTGTATTTCCACTTCACAACAGTGACCCATTTAGTGCTGATGCTTCGAGAAAAAAAAACAACAACAACAACAAAAAAAAAGTCAAATCTGAAATGTGGCAAAAATGTCAAAAGGTTTGAGGGGGCAGAGAACGTTCACAAGCCAGTTGTCCAGAAGCCACTACTTCGTTGTCCTGTGGGAAGGGAAATCGCCTCAGCCTGAGGTCCTGACCACTCTGGTGCAGGTTTTTTAATCAACTCAACTCAACTGTATTTATAGAGCACTTTCAAACAGCCATCGCTGCATCGAGGATGTCTCTGTACATGCATTCGTCTTTCCCTCAAATCCTGATGAGTCTTCCTGGTTCCTACCATCGAAAATAATCCCACCATGATGATGCTGCCATCACCATGCTTCACTGAAGGAATATAGGGTCAGATGATGACCGCCTGGCATTCTTTTTCTCATCAGACCAGAGAGTTTTCTTTCTCATTGTTTGAGAGTCCTTTTGGCTAACTCCAGGAAGACTGCCACGTGCCTTTGATTAACTCATTTAATTGCACCCATTTTCACTGGAGCAAACCTTTTGCATGTCGAAGTGCACTATACGTTCACGTGTGCATGGGCGTGAGTGCACGCGCGTGCATGCACGTCCCCTCCTGCCTGCAATTTCGTGCGTGTGTCTCCTTCACCTTGAGATTTATGCAATTTTTTGGGTGTGTGATGCAAAACGAAGCAATTGCGCTGATGTAAGGGCACACAACATGTTTTACGCCACATTCTGGTTTCACTTCATTTGCCGTTGCGCAGGCAGACCTTCGCTGCGGTGTGGCTTTTGCGCGAGCCACAGCCTCTTTTGATGGCTGCTTCTTCGTTTTGTATGGACAAAGCGTCTTGCTTTCGGCAACTTCATCTCCCCTCTCATGCTTGATGGAAGATTTTCTTCCCCAAAAGCAACAAACAAGGGTTAATTGTTTTGATTAGTATATCACCACTGTCTCCAAACTCATACCATCTCTCTCTCTCTCTCTCTCTCTCTCTCTCTCTCTCTCTCTCTCTCTCTCTCTCTCTCTCTCTCTCTCTCTCTCTCTCTCTCTCTCTCTCTCTCTCTCTCTCTAGTTTAGAGGGATGGCCAGGTCTTGGTAGGTTCGCAGTGGTCTGATCGTCTCTGCATTTCAATGTTAATGATCCAACAGGGCTCCGTGAGATGCTGAAAGCTTATTGAATCTTTTCGTATGCTAATCCTGCTTCATACTTTATACTGTATGGTGTGTTCCAAGGTCTTCATGATGCTGTTTGCTCCCCAGTATTCTATTAACAGACCTCAGAGACCATAACGGAGCAGATTTATATTGAGATTACACACAGGTGGAATCCATTTGTCATCATCAGTGATTTAGGCCAACATTGAGAAATTCAGAATTGATCAACTTCTGGCGTAAGTTGACTGCACTGATAGTAAAGGGGCCAGATAATATCGTACGGCCCACTTTTCAGTCTTGTATTTCCACTTCACAACAGTGACCCATTTAGTGCTGATGCTTCGAGAAAAAAAAACAACAACAACAACAAAAAAAAAGTCAAATCTGAAATGTGGCAAAAATGTCAAAAGGTTTGAGGGGGCAGAGAACGTTCACAAGCCAGTTGTCCAGAAGCCACTACTTCGTTGTCCTGTGGGAAGGGAAATCGCCTCAGCCTGAGGTGCTGACCACTCTGGTGCAGGTTTTTTAATCAACTCAACTCAACTGTATTTATAGAGCACTTTCAAACAGCCATCGCTGCATCGAGGATGTCTCTGTACATGCATTCGTCTTTCCCTCAAATCCTGATGAGTCTTCCTGGTTCCTACCATCGAAAATAATCCCACCATGATGATGCTGCCATCACCATGCTTCACTGAAGGAATATAGGGTCAGATGATGACCGCCTGGCATTCTTTTTCTCATCAGACCAGAGAGTTTTCTTTCTCATTGAGAGTCCTTTTGGCTAACTCCAGGAAGACTGCCACGTGCCTTTGATTAACTCATTTAATTGCACCCATTTTCACTGGAGCAAACCTTTTGCATGTCGAAGTGCACTATACGTTCACGTGTGCATGGGCGTGAGTGCACGCGCGTGCATGCACGTCCCCTCCTGCCTGCAATTTCGTGCGTGTGTCTCCTTCACCTTGAGATTTATGCAATTTTTTGGGTGTGTGATGCAAAACGAAGCAATTGCGCTGATGTAAGGGCACACAACATGTTTTACGCCACATTCTGGTTTCACTTCATTTGCCGTTGCGCAGGCAGACCTTCGCTGCGGTGTGGCTTTTGCGCGAGCCACAGCCTCTTTTGATGGCTGCTTCTTCGTTTTGTATGGACAAAGCGTCTTGCTTTCGGCAACTTCATCTCCCCTCTCATGCTTGATGGAAGATTTTCTTCCCCAAAAGCAACAAACAAGGGTTAATTGTTTTGATTAGTATATCACCACTGTCTCCAAACTCATACCATCTCTCTCTCTCTCTCTCTCTCTCTCTCTCTCTCTCTCTCTCTCTCTCTATATATATATATATATATATATATAGACATACACACACACACACACACACACACACATTTTTATTGTTCTTCTCCTGATGAAAACTCCATCTGCCACCATTGAATGTGAGAGCCAGCCTGTTAAGCAATGCCGAAAAGCAGAGGCCCAAACGTCGGACTGAATATACACACTTGCAAGTGAGATCAAGTCCACCGTGACGCATACACTTTCCACTGAGATCCAGACCACTGTTATGTATACACTTCCCAGCGAAATGACAACAGGCACTCTGCATAGCCTCATTGGTTGCCAAGTTCAGGCACCACCCTCTTGATTCATGAGAGATTTTGATGAAAGCATGTCGCAGCAATGTAAATAAAACACCTGGGAAAGGTTTTAAATTGAAAAAAATTCTCGAGCAAAGCATTTTCCCCTACCTGTTCCACAGGTGGCACTACATTCAGTCCATGATCCACACTTCCAGAAGAAAACTGAGGCCGAACCGTTATTATCCTCAGAAACATTTTGACTGATTGTGTACTCATAGCGCACTCCTGGATTGGTCTCTTGAAAGAGGAGCTACAAGAATAAGTCAAACAAACACAGTTTTGTGTGAGATGAAAACGGAATCGATAAAGAGAGCAGCATCATTGTATGTGTGACCAAATGCTATTTAAAAAAAAAGTGATTGAGGTAGAACCCAACTAAAATATTTGTTTTAAAATGTCATAGAATCCTAAGACTGATTTTATGACTTTGGCTGCTCTACTGATGCATTAGAACCATGCCATTTCACATGCCATTGTTTACTCAGTGGGCTCCATTAAATTAAGTGTGAAATATTAATTAAAAAAAAATAGTCATATACTTAAAAATGTTGAATATTGAAAAGGGTTGAATTGACCTCCGAAATAATAAGAGCATTAAATTAATTGCACAGTTTTGATGCAACTCCATCTGTATTGACAGCTATCACTAAAAAAACAAAACATTGAATTTTATGATCAATCCCACCTGAATCCACAGTGGTTCCATGGTGGGCCCAGGTGAGGTTAGGTTCTCTCGATGTCCTGTTCGTTCATACGTAAATACAGCCCCAGCTGCCTTGTACTCGCCATTCCATTGAATAGTCCAGCCGCCATTGAGATAATACTTGTTGGGGCCGTCACCTCTGAGCGCTAGGAAATTTCCAGCTTCGGCCATCTCCTCAATCCGAATGTCCCATGATCCTTCCGGAATCAGTCCAATGTCCACATAACCTTGACGGGAACGCATCTCATCTAAATGTCGATGCTTGTGGAATCACAGTTCATGCATACATTGTGAAGCAGAATCTAAAGGGTATTCGATAATAAAAAGTCGATGTAATTGTTGCATAAACATAAAACAAACCTGAAATTTGTTTTACAAAGCAGATTATTTCTATGTTGTAACAAAGCTTCTTAACAGAAACCTTAGACAGTTCTGAACCAGTTGATTTGCCTTTTCAGTGATGTCCCTTTTCAAAGTCACAAACATTTGTGGGATGAGCAGCTTGTGTCTTTTAAAGATAAATCATGCAATGATTTGCTGGTTGTAACGCCTTTTGCTGAAGGCAGCACGAAGTGATGTCATTATGAAAGACAATTCCATGCATCCACAGTCTGGATTGTAGAGAATACATGAAAAATGACCAATATGACTTGCTTCTTTCTTGTTACCGATAAAACTTCAATCATTCAATTAGCCAAAGAACATCAAACAAGAACGAAGAGCGGGGGAGTCATAAGGTTTCTGGCATAGACAGTGAGGATTTTAGGCATTCTATAAGAGCGCTCTTCCCACAAATGCATGTGCATCATTTCAAAGGGTGATATAAAGAAGGTTTCCAACAGAATCACATTTGTGGCAAACATCATTGCCAAGTCAGAAACAATCTACAATGTTGTCGAGTCTAGACAACAATGTTTTCTATTATAACTTTGAGCTCAAGTGAAATTGCGAGATGTATGAGAAACATACCCAGTCCTTCACTCTCCTCAAATGTTTTCCTCACAGTTGCACAGGTGGAGCCGTTACCAAGACACACGCCGCATCGATCCTCCACTGCATTTGACTCAATCACGTAGTCGCAGCCAACATCCTGCGGTAGGCAGGCAACAACACAACGCAAACAATGGCAGAGAATTGAATGAGATAAATGAAAGGAACGCAAAACATCCTGACTGAATAACTTGTTAAATGCGAGTTCGAATGGATGTGTAATTGCAAGCTTTGGATGTGCGTTTGGAAGGATAACCACGACTGAAGACGTGCGCCCTTTTTCAGAATAAGATACAAGTTGGAATTGGTAGATGAGTCTGAAAGGGATTTTTAAGGTGAATAAATCGATTTTTGATAGGAACTGTACAGAGTGGGTAATTTTTTTTGGCAGCTATTATGGCAAAGAATTGGTATATATATATATGTGTGTATATATATATATATATATATATATATATATATATATATATTTTAATGTTCATTATCCTGCCTAAGTGTAAGCATTTTTATGGGTATTCTCAAGAGGAACAGGTTAGTCTTTCCAGCGAGTACTATCAAATGGAACATGTTTTTATAAATGAACCCTGGGACAGCGGTTACTCCAGTGGAAAGCTCATCATGTTATCAGGTTACAGGGTGCATGGAAGGTTTAAAGCAAATCCCATAATACATTCTATTAAAAGCATTTCACAGAATGAAGGTTGGCCAATTGCTGTCCTATTCTTTTGCTTTTAACTGAAAACAAAAGACAAATATGATTTCTGAGCGTTTGGAGTAAAAGTAAATTTCATATCTTTATTGGCTATGATTGAAATCAAGAGTTTAAATCTGACTGCATGTCGGATCAATGGTAGTTTGTTTATTTGGATTGATCAACACGGGCTGTGTGAGGTACATGCCCGAGGTCAACTCTGACCTGAAGGAGGACAAGCACTATGGACAAAGGATGGATGGATGTCACTGCTATGAAAGAGAAATTGTGAAAGAATGAATGTCTTATAAAAATGTCACAAAATGTCATGAAATCTGGAGTCTAATCCAAATCCAAAGAGTGTATCAGTAACCGGCATTTTGTCCCAGATAGTCAGGTGGATGTTATCTTGAAAAAGGGCCACAGCATTTTGAATAACATGAAATGCAAAATGTCAATTGCATAACGCTTGCTCGTAGAGAGAATGTAGCACATTCAGCATTTCAGCCAAACACACAAAAGAAATACTGCAGGAGCGGACACACAGTTTTTAGTGCTACTCCCAGCTACAAATGCAATGACCAAGTCTAAATGATCGACCTATTCTCTCGATTTACTTATTTAAAAATGTACTTAGAATTCTTTCTATGTCCTATATATATATATTCGGGCACCTTGCATAATTGCATGAACCAATAGACGTATATGCAGGGTGAGACATGCAATAGGTGTATGACTGGCTGCCTTGTATCTCAATTAAGTAACAAATTTCCCAATGGATGATAGGTGGCAGTCTATTTATATTTATTTATTTATTTATTTTTACTCATCCACTGTCATTGACAGGGAGCTATATCAATAGCATTAAACTGAGCGGGCTGGCAGTGATTGAGTTCATGCCATGAGCGAAAGATACTTACTTTGCGGGCTACTGGTAGCTCACAATCTACTTAACTGGCCACACAACCTCATTTAGTCCGGAGTCGTTCTGTGCTGCCCTAGTGCATATGTGAGCTCAAAAGCGAATCTACTTTTAGCCTTGTTGCGCATCTTGAGAGTGAAAAGACTTTTCGCCTTTGCGTCCTCGACCATCCAATCACAAAGCAATAGCGTTTGTGGTGGTTTTAGTGTTTGTTTCGTTTTTTTGACTGATCAAAAGTCTGAAAACCATTTCATTTTTGGCAAAGAAACAAGTAGCTACGGTATGTGTGTTATGTATTCAATTTTAATATGACACATTATATTTAATCTTCATCAGTGTTTTTTGGAGGAATTTGGGGGGGGTTAATTATTTTTTTTCAATGCATTTCTGCAGTGGCGCGGGTTGAATGCAGAGTAAATATGCAAGTTGTTTAAAGAGAAAGACTGTTCCATCTTCTGATGGAATCGGTCATCGAGTATTGTTTTTTTTTTTTTTTTTTTTTTTAAACTTAGTGATCACTGATCAACTCCAAAAACCCTTATCGTGTAAGGTTTAACATCCATGTGTATACCAGTGAATTAATTTTGACAAATGAAATCAGATGTTTACTTTGAGATAAATTAAAGATTAGAAATACTGCTACCTTACAGATGCCATTGATGCACATGTCTCGGCTTTTGTTGCCTTCAAAGCACGGGGTGCCATCAGTGACGGCATCGAGCATCTTTTCGGAGAAGTGTTCATCCAGTGGACGGCAGTGGAGTTCACAAGGACTGACTAAAGTGGAACATGGACACGCTTAGGGTATACAAGGCATGACAATACACTGAACATTGTATCACGAATATCACGTTGTCAACTTGAATGAAAATCGGCTGCTCACCTCTGCTTATGACCGAAACCCACTTATAGAATTTGCCCTTGTAGAGTGCACTGTTGAACTGACTGCACTGGATATCTCTAAAAGTGGGCACGTTGTTTGGACACGGTGTTGTGTTACAGATGCGATACCGCTGTCTTTCTCCCAGGCAGTACTTCCCTCTGTTCCTGGGACTGAAGGATGTGTTAGGGTTAGAGCAGTTGATAATGTTGAAGTCGACTTAGTGGCATGAGGCATGAAGCAACAGTTAGAAACAATATTCTAAAACTCCATAAGATAAACCAAGTGCAGTGATCCAGGTGAGGGAAATTCATTTGTGGTGTGACAAAACACTCAAAAAACACTTGGTCACAGAAGACATGGTAAATAGGCTCGGTGGCAGGAGGAAATGAAGAAAACAAAAACAAGGAGACAAAGGCAACATAACACAATGAAAACAGTCATATGGAAGATTAAAAAAGAAAAAAAGCGATTGATTTTAAAAAGAGTGATGTGTTGAGCAGCCTTAGTAGGAAGGAATGAGAAACTTAGAGAATCATTTTTTCTTCATCGGGGGCACACAAAAATGCTGGGCAAAATTTGTGGCCGCTCGGGTGGCATTTTCAGCAAATGTGTACCCAAGTCTTGCTGCGTGACGCCAATTGTCTTGGAGCAACCTTCGATAATGCTGTTCAGGCAGGTTTTGTCTTTCACTGGCAACACATTGAACCAGCTGATAAAATAAACCATTGAAAGGTTTTCAATGAAGAAAGGAAATTGCCTGAAATGCAATACATTTATCATTTGTTGACCTTGCTTCATGACTGCATGTGTGTTCCAGTCAAACCGAGTCGAATGCAGTGCCATGTTGGTTGAATAATTCAACAAGCTCAACTTCACTGTCAATAACGTTTGCTTTTGGTGCTTTAATCTATCTAAATAAGGGGTGTCAAACTCATTTTTGTCACGGGCCACATTATAATGACCGTTCCCCTTGGAGGGCCTTTGTGACTGAAACTATATAAAGAAGTCAAGAATAATATTTTATTCAATTATTGTTTCACAAACGGCAACAAGGGGTTTGGTCACAAGAAAACGGTGACAATATGTCACTGATTTATTACGGATGAACATTTGAAATTTTGGCACAGATTTTAGCAAACATCATGGAAGTTGTCATCTTTGATTTGCTTTCGCGGGCCACTACAAATGATGTGGCCGGCCACATCTGGCCCACGGGCCTTAAGTTTGACGCACGATCTAAATGATTGATAAGCTCCTTGTTTTTTGAAATAATATCTTGAGACAGTAAGCTATCTTCTCATGAACCAAAGTTGGGAAAACATGACCGCAATCTTTGTCTGGGCCTTGACGAAGAGACAGGAGAGCAGTATCATCAGAATACAACGTACCGATATGCCCTCCTGCAATGTTCTACAGCTATCTGTGTACTTTGTAAAGAGCAATGGTAATAGGGCACACACAACTCTTGGGGTCACCATGTACACGAAAGCCTGACAAACATGCATTCAACCCAACCTGCTGGATTCTGTCAGTAAAAACATCTTAAAGCAACACACAACATATAAGAATGGTCAGCCGGTGAACCCAGAGAAAACACACACAAGCACGGGGAGAACAAGCAAACTCGAGATGGGATTCAAACACCAAACCTCAGATCTGTGAGGAAGATGTGTTAACCACTCCTGCCAGGTGCCGCTGATTTTAATATCAAATCTTGGGAAAGCTCTGGGACAAATTGACAGTCTGATGCAGCACTTGCATCAGAAAGTATTTTTTTTATGAAAGTGTACTCGCAGTGGGTCCGTTTTACCTTTGATGGTGCACCTAGTTAATCCACCACTTAACAGTGATTCAAAATTGTTTTTTTAAATTGTTTTTAATTCATATTTTTTTAATACATAGTCTATATTTAGAAAGTAATTTTGGGAAATTGTCACGTCACTTGAATAGTTTTCAAGTCACAACAAGAACAAAAACAACTGACTAATATGAACTACATACATTTTTTGGTCAAATACGTTTTCTTGTTAACGATCATTGCATTGCTTTGTGTGGCCTATTTTCATAAAGCGTACTTCACTTGAACTGTCTGACTTAAAATGTGCCACCACCTGTGTCCATCAGCGACAGGCATCGAGTTGGTGACAAGTGTGAATTGAACAACTCCTTCCAGCTTCTCTCCTCACTTCAGAGCAGTCAAAATATCAAGTATGCATTTTCAAAAAGTTTTTTATCCATACTCATTTTAGGGCCATATTGGCCACATTAAAGACTGGGAGACTGTCACCAGAGTACTAAGTGAGGATACATTTACAAAATATTAAAACATGAGATTTGCATAAATAAATGGATGTGGGATCTTTATAATATTGTTGTGATCAATCAGTAAAAATGATAAATGACAATGAAGTAGAAAAGTTAATTAAGGGCTCGGAAATACCACATGGCACACACGTCATAGCACATACTGTGACATGATAGCCAGGAAGAGCCAATCGATCAGCTTGCTCTGATCACGTATGTGATTAAAGAAAGGATTTATTTGAATGGGATTTGGCAACTGATACGGAGTAATTCACTTTTTTTTCCTCACAATAAATCATTTGCCTGCCGCCCTCTGTCTTTAGTTCCTTTGATTACAGACTTTTGACTGAGCACTGAACTCCTGTTCATTGCAGGGGATACCTTCAAGAAAATGCCTAACCGAGAGACCATATGGAAGAAAAAAAAATAAATCACATCCCTCTTATACTTTTAAAAACACAAAACATATTTGAACATACAAACAATGGCAGGCGTAAAATGTATAGAAGATATTGTATGTATTGTAGTAAAGGTCTGTTAAACATCTGAGGCTTTCCTTTCCCACTTCCAAAGCCAGTAAGTAAACAGAACTATAAAACCTTGCTAGACAACAAGATTTGGTTCCCCCCCAAAAATCTGTGATTTTGACAAAGCCACAGTAGGTGAAGTGCAACACAGTGTGGGTTAACACAATAACCAAAGCACAATGAGAACAAGTACAATGGAGGATAAGCGGATCGGAAAATGGATGGATGGATGGATGAGTGATGAGATCGACAAGCATAACGTGTGTCATGAAATATTTTCTTCTTAATTTGTTTCCTTTCAGTCAATGGAAGGAGTAGCTTCATCATTCAAGTAGTGAATCTCAAAGTACATGTGATGCTCATTCGAAAACGGTGGACTTTTAATATAGATTCTAAAGAATACGTCTGTGTAGATTCTGAGTCATCGAGGTGATCGTGGTCCGCATCCGTTGAAATCAAGGCTATTAGGCTTTTACTTATTTGTTTCATATGTTTCACCTTTAATCGAAAAAGGCTTCTTAAAACTTCCTACATCCTGGTGAGCCTGTTAAGATGCAGAACAGATACAGCCCCTTAGCTCGTTCCATTCAACCTCAGTCTACTTTAGTTTTCGGTGACTCAATCACTCGTAACATTTATCTTAAAAACCCAGCCACAGTAATGTACACTCCCGGTGACCAGAGCATCCGACAACGAATCTAGTCTTAGGGAGCTGGCGCGCAACAGGCCAAGACATCTGCTCCAATGACACTAGGATGAGGCAATCAAATATAACAAAGAAGAACATAGCTAGAACGAGAACCTGGACGTGAACATCAACACGCATTTTCTACCTTTGCCAAGAGTCGAAATTGTTTGCCCTTGCGATCTGGTCTTAAGAGGTTTACAGCAGAAACCGACACGTTGAAGATGAAGCTTGGACACAAATGGCGTGCGACTAAACTCGAGCTATTCCATCAGGCATGGTGCGATACCTTGGCTAAATACAAAGAAGCTCTTGTCTTTGCTAAAGCTAATTAATTCTCCAGAATAATCAACGTTAAATACTGATTTTATAGCAATGCTAACGCAACACCATCCGACCTGCAGTAGTTCCCCAAATTCAGCTCACAATTTTACTTTTTTACTCTGAAGATTCATCTTATTAGGGACGAGATTAGGGACATCATGCCTAAAACCCAGTTGAATGCTGCAATTACTGATATTAATCTGTGTTTGTCGCACAACGCTTTCTCATTTTAAAAAAGGATCCTTTGAAAGCCTTCCACAATTGGCAAATGCAGTAAAACAGACAACTTGCTTGCTTGGCCTGCTTCCTTACAAACTTGCCGACAATTTTAAGACCGGCCATCTTAAATGTTCCGAATTTATTACTCTCCTCTTGCCTATGGTGATTTTTAAAAGACTGTGCTGAAAGAAAAGTTTCTAGCTGGAGTGTTCATGAAGGCTTTTTTTTTTTTTGCACCAAATAATTTTTCCAAAATCTGACACGAGGCTACTAACATTTGGCCGTATTTACAGCGATATGTTTAATTCAACTGGAGTCAAAACTAATTCATACATAAAACAAATATTTTTGTTTAAAAAAAAACAACAACACGTTTAGTCAATGCTTTTCGCACAATGATAGAAACTCACTTTTTAAAAACTGCCACGTCCATAGAGAGTCGGGCGATCCTCCCGAGAGACATCCAAGAGAGGAATGTCACCACCTGTGATGGCAGGTTCTCACACTTCTCTTCCTCGCTCATTTTCACTGTGACATAAGCCCAATCACAGTTGGTCACGGAGCTGGTTCTTTTTCTTCCCCCTATCTCCTCCTCTAACTCCAAGAGCGAGGCACAAAAGCAGCCGAGCCCCAGTCAATTAAAGTGTCCCCC
>NW_017805824.1:7605018-7616511 GCF_001891065.2 Hippocampus comes
GTGGAATTGTCACATAACTTACCAAATGATTCCTCAGAATTGAATAGAATTACTGAGAACCATGTTCCATTAAAATAACGTGTTATCAATTGCCAGCGCGAATCAGGACATTGTTGTACACAGTCGGTAGGTGACACCTCTGTTTAAAAATATCCATCATCCATCCATCCATCCATTTTCTGAGCCGCTTATCCTCACCACCACCATTCACATTCACATCTTTTTTGAATTTGACATGGTTTATTTTACGCCTCTTTCAAACAATAATCTCCCTATCCAAATTTTGAACATATTGTAGTTGATGTCAAAGGAATGTCCCTTCTTCTTGAAATGCAGATGAACTGCAGACTCCAGCACCAATAAATAAATAAATAAATACATAAATAAATAAATAAAAATAAAAAATCCAGCGGCCAATGTTGGGCCGGGCAGCTATTCAAAGGCTGCTTAGTTTCTCCAATGTAGAGGCCATCGGACTCCTCACCATACTGCACTGCATGAACCACTTTGCTGAGTTTGCATCTCAGGGTTTCTGGCCTTGGTGTGAACCAGGTTTTGTATGAAGAAAAAAACATCTTTTGGAGTTTCTTAGACAAACTAGCCACGTACAGGATGACCACATTCAGCCTCACATTTCTATCTTCAAGCTCAGGTGTTGTGACCCTTCTTCTCCTGGTGAATTGAACAAAGGCCCAGTGAGGTTACCCACTGTTAGTAAGAACAGACAGAAATCAGCAAGGGTCTTGTTGAATCCGCCAGGAGAAGAAGGACCACTATAAACTTTTTGAAAAGAGGTGAAACATCTTTAGTGCACTGAATCGAAAAGTAATTTTTTTTGTTTGTTTTACATGGAAGTCAACCAAAATATTCTCTTTACAATTTGTTATATGCGTCTTTACTTGTCTAAACACTGAATTTTAATTGCTAGTGCGTTTGTGGAAGATGAGTTAAGCAGTAAAATCCACCCATTTTTGGCCAAATCAGTGCGCGGCCATTTTGTTACTTGCTGTCGACTGAAAATGACATCACAGTTACTCAGGGTTCAAGTAACGACCAATCATGGCTCAGCTTTAGAAAATGGGTGAGCCGTAAATGGTTGTTAACAGATTATGAATCAGATTGGCATATTTAGACAAGTGGTGCTGTATAGAACATATTCTTGTCAAGAAGATTTTGGGGTTGACGTCCCCTTTCAAAGCATTACTCTTGCATTGGATCTAATTACAATGTGCAGTGTACCAAATGACTTATGTGAGTATATACACTTCAGTAAAAAGTAGTTTAAAAAAAAAAAACTTACACTGGGTCATCACAGTCCCGCTGTGCACTCTCAACTCCTGCCCCACATGATCTTGAACAGGGCGACCACTCACTCCACGTACCCCAGGCCCCGTTGACACTGTCTGGGTAATGCCCAGCTGCGACACACTGCCCACTGAAACACCACTGGCAAGAAAACAGCACAGTTCAGACTACCGAATAAATTAACACTCCATGGTCTTGGCTGATTGGAAGTTAATGTGATCAACCCTAAAGCTCACACAACTTTCTGTCAGTTTCTCTTTGAACAAATTACCATATTTTCTGCACTATAAGGTGCTTCGGAGTGTAAGGCGCACCCCCAATGAACACCAGCGACGTGAGTAAGCTTAAAACATTTTAAACTGCTTCAAGCTTTCTTTATATGTATTCACAATAATTTTGGACTATACTGTTGTTTTTAGGCTACAAAACAAGTGAACGAATAATCGGCTCTCCTGACCCATTCCCCTCTTAGTCCACAATTGTTCAATTAATATTACAGTTGATTTGTTACAATTTTATATGTTAAAGGAAAACAAAAATGAACATTTTCTGTACGATTTCAACTAAAAATTAAAAAAAAAAAAAAAAAAAGCTAATTAATTTGGTAAAAAACTTGAAGTAGAAACCAGGGTTACCAAAGTTTGGGATTTTTCATTTTCGTTAGTTTTTATTTCATTTGTACTTTTTTTGTACATTGAGTCAGTTCGAATTAAACTGTGGCGTGGTAGTTTTTGCTTTTTTTTTTTTAAACATTTCCATTTCTATTTTATTTAGTTGATTAAAATGTTTTTCCATCCATCCATCTATTTTCTGATCCGCTTTATCCTCACAAGGGTCGCGGGGTGTGCTGGAGCCTATCCCAGCTGTCTTAGGGCAGTCGGCGGGGGACACCCTGAACTGGTTGCCAGCCAATCGCAGGGCACAAAATGTTTTTCCAATTTTAGTTTTAGTGATTTTGTTTGCATTTGTTAGAGACAATAATCTTGCACACATTGTTTGCGTTGGTGGGCCACATCAATGGATATGGCATACCTTCATTTTGACACCTCCAGTTTGAAGTACATCATCACTGATGAAACAACAGACTCACCTTGTCTTGGCCACAAGTGGTTCCATCCACAGCACCGTCGAGCTTGGAGTGGCATGTTGCTCCTACAGTACACCACAGCGTGCTGCACACATTCTTAAAAAAGAAGACAAGAGCATTTGATTTACCTTTCAAATATCCCGTTCTGGGTTCATGATTTTAGTTCACACAGTAGCAGGGAAGATGCATGGCACCTGTCAAAGCAACTGGGCCACACACACACACACACACACACACACACACACACACACACACACACACACACACACACATCCATGTAACACACACGCCTATATGCATTTCAAGTGATGTGCCTCAAGAAGCAGACTTAAGTTATTCAAATGTTGGCAGTTCAGCGCGGCAACATTTTCTTAACTGTGTGTGGCAGAACAAAGTGCACGCAAGATACTGGTGGAAAGTTGAGGGCCTAACACACACAAATCCAACCTTGGATTTTCCACTACGGTGAATAAAGAATGAAAAGGAGAAATGTGTGGGACACAGATGTAATTGGTTTTGATAAGTGATAACGCAAAAGGTCAAATGTGCTGTTTATCTGCGGGGTTTGCTCACTCAGAGCTCCATTCATTTTGTCTTGACATTTCTGCTGAATGCGTGGGGGTCAATTTGTCTTTTGACCAACACAGTATATGCAGTGATGTAAAAATATTCATCTGGGAAACTTAAAAAAAACATTTTACTTTGAATCCAATTAATTCATACATAATTTTTTACACCTTCTGTGCTAAAATGATTGTGATGATGACCTGGTAGAGTCAAATCCTAATTTGCCAGATTAAAGAACAGGGACTGAACACTGAATCCAACACCATTTTGATAAGAAATGTACACTGGGGTGGACATAAGTGGTGCAAGGGAAGGAGGTGTGTTTGGTTTAAATCCAGATGCTCTGGCTTGGTTTAAATTCAGCCGCGCCACACAAAACTGTTTCGGCCTCATGAGCCGCGCCAAAATTAACAGTGAGACCTCTGGTGAAAACAGATGACCCGATGACAAGTGGGCTGGCGACATTTGCATTTCGCAGGCAAAAAGTTGTGAAGCGGTTGTTTAAAGAATGTTGATGTGGCACAAAATCCTGCTATGGTTGGATTTTCATCAAGTCTTACCAAAATTGCTTTAGTTACTCGAGTTTGTTTTGCCTCCTGTGAAACAAGTCGCTGCACTTTGACTGATCAAAACACACACACAAGAACAATCAAAACACACACACACACACACACACACACACAATAACAATGACAGGTAGCCGCTTGAGTACCTGCTGAATACAAAATATTGTGTCAAAGAGAGCAAAATCTTTTGATATGGAAAAACATGGTCACACTATTTGTCACTCACTGAGAATAGGAGACCCATCGCTAACGTAAATGAATAAAAATGAATAAAGGGAAAACATAATCCTTGTCATCCTTGTTCTCTTTCTTACAGCAAAGTTAGCCTGACTTTAAAATGACCTGTCCAGTGTTCCATTTGTGCACATAACACGCTGCCTTTGTTAACATCAGTGTAGTTGAGGCCCAAAAACTTTGCAGATAATTTCGACACCCAAGATAATATAAAGTACTTCTATCGTCATTTAGTGCCTTAGGTGAGGCAACATTTTCGAATCCTTAATTTGTGGATTGCTTAGCAACTTTCACAATGAAATTCATCTTAATAAATCCTTTTTTGTGAATCAATTTGCGTGTCATGAGCAATTTGCTTCGGAAAGTAGGAAGTATTAGATGCATGCTCCCACCACAAACTGTTCCCACATCACATTTAAATTGTTAGATCGATTGAATTAGGTAAGGTCTATATTCATTTATACAATATCAACACATCTAAAGAACACTTCTCACAAAATTGCGACACACCACATCTATTAATAAGGCACTAATTAATACTAATAGCAATAGATCCTAGACTTGCTGCTGCCTGCGAGGTCAATGGGCTGGCAAAAAATGAGCACCAAGTACCAACCTCTAGTGCTCCTTTGAGAACCACAAAGAGATTCTTTTGCAAACCCATGTTTATAACAATAAGAAGAAGAACCTTTCTTGGACATTGTACAATATGTTATATTCCAGTAAATTAAAAGAAACAAAAGAATAAAAGGAATTAGAAAGAACTGAAACGGTCAGAGCAAATGGCATTAGGTTGAACAGGCAGTATTAAACCACTGTGTTTAACGTGTATAAATATGTATGCCTTCTACTGACTCGGAGGTCTCTGAGAAAGCTGTCAGAAAATGTGTTCAGATTTGCACTGGCATTCTCCAATCCTGAATTCCATGGGGGTGGGTGGCGGGTGGAGGGATGATGAAGGGAGGCCGCCGGTCAGTGGTGGAAAATCAATTCTTTACATTGTCGAATGCACCAAGGTATTTCAACAAGAAGGCTACAGTAGGAGGGCTGAAAGGACCGTTTATTGTCAGGCATCACCAGTGCATTATGTTGCCCTCCATTTGGAGCATGTCGTTTCAAGCTTCAGTGCTGAACAAAATGGATGACAAATAAATGGCAAGAGACCAACCAGCAGCGTGACGTACCTCTATGCGCACTGTTTCCATGACAAGTTCGATTTTTCATCATTTTTGAACAGGAATGAGGCTTCAAAATGAATGGGCCTTCTTTGACCTTAAATTGCCGACTCATTAGAGCAAATAACAACAATTTGATGTTTTTCTTTCTTTTCAAAACTAAGTTTGAGAATGAATAAATGAGGAGCAGGGTGTACTCGAAAGATTGTATTAAAACTCAGACAACTAAATCCTAAACAAAGTATCAAACAAAAACCATAACTGAAGCTCAAAACTATCAAGAACAGAAACATGACCAAAAACATGACAAACAAACAAACATGACAGAAGCCAAGAGCAAACAGCAACAAACAAACATGACAGTAGCAAAGAGCAAAATGAATGGGCCTTCTTTGACCTTAAATTGCCGACTCATTAGAGCAAATAACAATTTGATGTTTTTCTTTCTTTTCAAAACTAAGTTTGAGAATGAATAAAGTATTAACAGTATGACAATTAAATGTTTGCATTAAAATATGATATTACCAAAGCTGTAAACGTAGTGTGGCTGTGTGCATTAACCTTCCAATGGTGGTTTTCTAATCAGTTGAAGAACTATAAAGTAGAATTTGACATGCAGAATTGAATGAATATGTTCAACTTGGGGTTGTGTAATAGGAATATTCAATGAGTTCAGTGCTGGGCCTTTTGGAGGTTGAAATGGCACACAAAAGGTTTTTACTTTTCAGTGTTATATCAACAGAAAGTCTTGGTGTGTTAAGGCATAGCAGAGGGGGTAGAGTTGAGAGTAAAGAGTAACAAATGCCACTGATCATATCATAATAATAATATATTTAATTTTGAAAGCGCTTTTCATCGTACTCAAAGACACTTTACAAGAGTTTAAAACTGTCACGATTGCATGGTGGTGGTGGACCCCAAAAAGCAGGCAGCAGGGTGTACTCGAAAGATTGTATTAAAACTCAGACAACTAAATCCTAAACAAAGTATCAAACAAAAACCATAACTGAAGCTCAAAACAATCAAGAACAGAAACATGACCAAAAACATGACAAACAAACATGACAGAAGCCAAGAGCAAACAGCAACAAACAAACATGACAGTAGTAGCAAAGAGCAACAGCCACAAACAAACATGACAGTAGCAAAGAGCAACAATGACCCGACACTGAGTGTTCGGGCTGGGAGTCCTTTTAAAGCACTAATTACATAATGACCAACCGGTGTGCAGCTGCAGGGAGAGCCCTACAGTGCCACCTGTTGGTCCCAAACCGAATCATGACAAAAACACGGGATAAAATGTACACTTTAAAGCCAAGCATACATGATTTAAAACAAACACATTTAGAAGAAGAAAAACAAAGCAGAAATGGGTCAGAGATTAAAAGCTGTTAAAAGCATTGCGCAACAGGTGAGTTTTAAGAAATGATTTGAAGGATTAGAGGTCAGTACAGTTACGGATGTGTTGTGGTAGAGCGTTCCCTAGGGTGGGGGCGGCGACAGGGAAGGCTCGGTCCCCCCAGGTTCTTGAGCCTGGCCACCGGGATAGCAAGGGGGTTTGTCTTTGAGGAGCGGATGTTGCGGGAAGGAGTGTATGGGTGAAGAAGGTCGGAGAGGTTGGAGGCGGCCTGAGTGTGAAGGGCTTTATAGGTAAGTAGGAGGAGTTTAAACTGGATACGCCGGGGAACGGGGAGCCAGTGGAGATTTTTAAGGACGGGGGTGATGTGATCAAGAGTGCGGGTGTGGGTGAGAAGGCGGGCGGTGGCATTCTGGATGTACTGTAGTTTGTTGAGGAGTTTGGAGGTTGTACCGTAGAGCAGGAGTCCCCAACCACTGGGTCATTTGGTGCCGGGCCGCACAGAAAGAATAAATAACTTAGATTCCTTCCGTTTTATTCATTTAGAAATCTGAAAGATGTTTTATTTTGAAAAATTACCGGATTCTCTGTTATATCAGTCTACGGTATGTCACTCTTGACGCAGGTGAAGGCGCGCTTCTCGGTCACGCGATAGGTTACGGCTAAAATGAAACGCAGGAGCTAGCAAAAATGAATAAAAAAACAAAAGTCTTTCAAAAGTTTTTTCAGGAAGGGGAAAAGGCCCAGCCAGGAGACAGAAGAGGAGCCTCCGACTTTCAAGAAAGAGAAGGCTACATTTAATAGACAGTATCAGAAGTCCTACTTCAAATACGGCTTCATCTCAACAGAAGATTCCCACGCACCAAGCCCACTCTGCATAATAAATAACGATGGTGAGTTGTATTTTTCATGCACTTTTATTGCGGCCTATCTTATTTTGAAGGCACATTCAAACGTTACCATAGCGAGCAGAGAATGTTGCGGCCAGATAGGACGTTCCTGATATCATGATTCGTGTTTATTATTATGTTTCGACATTTTTCATGCCGGTGAGATCGTATTATTTTGTTGTATTTAGCCAGCCCTAAAAGGCCGGTTGCTGAAAATATTGTCGGACATGAAACCGGTCCGTGGGGCAAAAAAGGTTGGGGACCTCTGCTCAACAGTTCACTAACCACCTCACCCAACCCCCCCTCTGATTTACCTGCCTCCATCCCTCAAACTACTCCACATCTCTCCGAATTCACTCCTGTCTCCATAGCTGAACTCACCAACATCATCACAACAATGAATTCCCCCACCTGCACACTGGATCCCATCCCATCTTCCTTCGTCAAGCACTGCTTTCCCACCATCTCTCACCTCGTCATGAACTGCCCTGGCGGTTGGGGACCCCTGCTGTAGAGGATGTCGATTTTGGATTGAAAGTAGGATAGGAATGAGTTGGATTTGTTGACGGTAAAAGAGGTTGAAATGTCGCTGGGTTTGAGGAGTTTGTTGACGGTAGAGAAGAGAGCCTTTTGGTTGTTGGAGTCAGTTTGGATAAGGTTGGAGTATTGGTAGAACGGCTGGAATTGAGTGCGGTCTTGTATAACTGAAGGTGATCGGTGTAGGCGAGGAGATGAACAGTTAAACCGGATGTTTTATAGTCTTTCGAGCTGGAGTGAGTGTTTTTGTAGTAGTTGGTGAGAAGAGTGGGGTCATGGGACAGTGGAGGAGGTAATATGGACAGGTGGTAGAGGACGGAGGAAGAAAAGTCAGTTGGGGAGATGGATTTGAGGTTTCTGAATGATATGGGTAAGGCAGGTTTACCAAAAGAAAAAATGCCTATTCTGACCTGTTTGATTATTATGAATATTTCATGAATCCACACCATTGGAGGTCTTAATCAGATAATTATTTGACTGCTGAAATGTGGTTGATTGTGTGGAATTGATTGTTGATTAATTATGCAAATTGAGTGCACTTCTTCACTCCAACCACCACTGTTCAGGCGTCTGCTGTGTCACACGTCCTTTGTCAGCGGTGCATTTTTCGGCGCATTTCAGGCACCACTTTTATCGCCATTAAAGCATTTTCCTTTTTCACATATCAGAACGCGAGCTGTCCTTGAATTCATTGTGAACAGGGGCCGAGCAGCAGGCGAACTGTAGATTGACACGCATGTTGAAAAATTGCACAGATTTTCCAAATAAGCAATGTAAGATGAGCAAAAATGTTGCCTGCTGAGAACGCAGCAAATAATGACACACCACCAGGTAACAAATGCTAAAGAATAATGCAAAGTAAGTCAATCATTGTCAAAAGACTTCCATACAGGACAGGGAGAAGACATGACTCGACACTGATGCCCGGCATAGTAATATTATGATGATGATGATGATGATTATTTTTTATTATTATTAGCAGCAGTATCAGTAGTAGTCTGATCACCTCAGCCCTTTCAGATCAAAAGTTAGGAGCCTTTTGATGAAAAAAAGTAACCTGTAAGATTGCTTCATACTGGTCTTCAGATACGTTAATTATTTATGTCGACTGATAAAAGCGTGCACATCAAAGCTCGGAACCGGTTAATTGGATGATTATTAATTTTCGTTTTTACATCCACATGTTCATATACTCTTATTCTGGTTATGAAAAGTGTGTATCAGGGAATGACTGATCCTAGGCTCATGTGTTGAGGGTCTGGTGGGTTCAAGGGATTTTCAGATTTCAAATAGGGCCCCAACACACTCTACATACTTGGACTGGGAAGAAGAAATCATATGAAAGAGGATGTGGTGGACATGTTGTTGAAAGGTAGTCTTACATCCATGTCATCGCATAGCAGGGATCCAGATCCATACTGCAAACGGCATTGATGGGCAGCACTGTACAGAACCCCAGGAAGCAGCAAGCTTTGGGAAACGGTATCCTTCGCGGGGGCATCATCAAGACACCAACCCCAGCCACGGCTGTAATCACAGTAGAGCATGCTGGTTACCTCCCATATTTTTCACATTTCAAAAGTATGAACCCGGAAAAATGCAAAAAAAAAAAAAACGAAACAAAACGTTCCTATGACAATACAACACACTTGTCTTGTAAACAGATGATAGTCTGCTTGTACATATACAGTGGATATAAGTCTTCACACCCCTATTCAAATGCCACATTTTTGTGATGTGAAAATATAAGACGCAGAAGAATCTTTTCAAAACTTTTTCAACCAGTAGTGTATGACCTGTACAACCCCAGTGGGAACCCCCCCCAAAAAAAAACAAAAAACGAAAGCCTTTCAAGAGTAGTAAAAATAGCTGAGGTTGCACAAGGGTGCACACTCTCTTCTTATGCATGGAATGTTGCTGTGTTCAGAATTAACTAATACAGTACTAATAATCGGAGTCAGCACACACCTGACAACATTTGAAGTTAATCCCAAAGAAAGTTTAACTGTAGTAGGCTTTACTTGGCATTTTTGTGTTGTCTCACAGTACAAACCATTGTCCGCTCAGAGCTTCCATCACATGAGAAGGCTCTCCTGATGACATGGCATGAAACAATAGTGGATACAGGATGCTTCCATGTCTTACCTTATTGGACAGCATGAACCAGGAGTATGCAATTTAACACCACTCAACACACAAGGTCTGGAATCAAAACCAATACACAATAAGCTGTAGGGGTGTGCATCTCTCTCTGACCTTTGATATAAATGGCAATTTATTTTCAGAACCACAATGATTGTCTGAAAGGTCTTTGGTCTTGTTTGATTGTTAAGAATGAATCAAATTACATATGGTGTCCCACAAAGGTCATTTCTCAGTACTCCAATATGGATCCATGATGGAACAAGCATCGCTGGTGATACACAGCTGTATGCAAAATTTGCCGTCAAAAGGAGACATGAAAATTTTTGCAACATAAAGGACTTCCCCCATGTCTTTATTACCTGTATATGACACACTTTTGTCAAAATACCCGATAGATCAACATTTACACCCCAGTATTTAAGCCTCCCAGTACTTTGCTTGATATGAGGGTATGGACCTGTTGCATGAAAATGAGCCACTGTTCACCGTGCACACACTACAGTGTCATGACAACTAGGGGCGTAGCTAAGGGAAGGAACGAAGAAAGCAGCTTTAACTTGCGGAAGCTGAGTCAAGATCAGTGTTTTTCAAACCCTGTGTTGCGGCACACTGGTGTGCCGCAAGATATTGTCAGGTGTGCCGTGGGAATTTATACAATAGGTATGCCTGTGCGGTCGATCACCTGGAAGAGTAATCATGTAGTACTCCCCTATACCGGTAGGGAGCAGCAGCAGCTAGGAAATTGCCTGATGCTTCGAGACAAGCGAAGTTTCCGACGCGAGGCAATACAATGAAAGGTATCTTTCATTTAGATCAGGGGTGTCAAAGTCAAATGGACGGAGGGCCAGATAAAAAATTTTGCTGCAAGCCGAGGGCCGGACTGATCGAATGTTCATTGAAAATTTTAAAAATGACCACATATTGTTTATTGAACCAAATTTAATTGACTGAAAACCTAACAAATACATTCCAATATGGTCAGATAAATAAAGCAACATTTTTTATGGCTATGTCAGTAAACTTAAATTTTCAACAGGCACAAAAAAATTTCCTTTGTATAAAAATACCCATAACATGAATGAAAGAAGCCGATATTATTCAAGGCACTATCAATAGTCCATATTTTCTCTTTTAGCAAAAGTAGGCTAAATTTACTGAAAAGACAAACAAATAATACTGCAGTAATTTTCGATCATTTACTCGAAACAAATATTTTTAAAACATAATTGGATTGAAATACAACAAAATAAAGTGCAAAAATGTATAAACCAAAAACAACACTTTCTTCAAGAAGTAACAAGCAGCGAAAGCAAATATTATACTTTAATTTTTAAACATGAATTGAGTAAAAACTCAAAAATATGTGATTGCACAGTATATTATAAGTAATATTCACATCTTTGAGGCTGAGGCTGATACTCGGTGGTGTCTTAACTTTTCTACAAGTTCATCAATATTTGGGGTCAGGCTCTGAGCCGCGCAAATCCTCAAAATTGAATGAGGGTGTTCAGCAGTAAATCGACTTCTGTGTGATGTTTTGTTCAGCTTCATCAAAGAAAATAGTTGTTCACACACACGTATGTGCTGCCAAACTTTCGACAACGTTTGAGCAGCCTGGATGCGCAGCGGG
>NW_017805824.1:7616709-7621900 GCF_001891065.2 Hippocampus comes
TCCCACCTTGTTTGAAACCCCCGGTTCTCAGTGTCCACCTTCCGTTTTGCCATTTTTGATGGGTATCTGAAAGCTAATGTCACTGTTATGGGAACGACTGCTAGACTAATAAATAATTAAATAAAGCGGCCGACTGCTTGGCGCGTCACCGTTGCATTGTGGGAAATGTAGTATTGGTGCGTGTAAAAGATCTGCGGGCTCTCGGCTTGCTGCGGTCCGCGGGCCGGTTCTAATAATAAATAAATATCATCCCAGGGGCCACTGAAAACCTTCTCGCGGGCCGGATTTGGCCCGCGGGCCGGCACTTCGACTATGTGATTTAGATTTACATTTACTGGAGGTGCAACGGCACCAATGTTCCCTCTAAGCTGCGCAACAGCACACTGGTCGCACACTCTCAGCGCACAAGAAAACCAATCCAGCGCAGTGAACGCACAGCAAATGAATTTGATATAATGTATAACTTTTTTTTCTGTATCAATTTGCCGTGTAATTCAGTGATTGACAGGTGTCTAGCCAATCACATGGTACGATGCAATGACGCTCTGCAGCCAATCACAGCATTGACAGTACTTGCGCATGTTCTCTGCTCCATAACAATAAAAGTGCGGCGGCGATAAGTGACGCTCATGCTAATCCTTTGTTATGGCGAAACGACCAGGCAGTGAATGTGATACGTCGACTCCCCAAACCAAAATAAGAATGAACTGCGGTTCTTTTAAGCTGGAATGGCTGTCGGAGTATGTGCAAATAGAAGAACAAGCAGTGAAATTGGGTGAGATATTTTCTTTTTCTTTTCTTTTTTTCCCCCGTCCGTGAGCCGTCACCCCTCCGTGAGCCGTCACCTTACTGTGGTGGAGGGGTTTGTGTGTCCCAATGATCCTAGGAGCTAAATTGTCTGGGGCTTTATGCCCCTGGCAGGGTCACCCATGGCAAACAGGTCCTAGGTGAGGGACCAGACAAAGCACAGCTCAAGAACCCCTTATGGATAATAAAATAAATGGAACTCCATTTCCCTTGCCCGGACGTGGGTCACCGGGCCCCCCCTCCGGAGGTGGGGCTCGTTGGCGAGCGCTTGATGGCCGGCCCTACACCCATGGGGCCCGGCCGGGCTCAGCCCGAAGAGGCAACATGGGTCCCCCTTCTCATGGGCTCACCACCCATGGGAGGGGCCAAAGGGGTCGGGTGCAGTGTGCACATGTGGGCAGCCAAAGGTGGGGACCCTGGCGGTCCGATCCTCGGCTACAGAAGCTAGTTCTAGGGACGTGGAATGTCACCTCTCTTGCAGGGAAGGAGCCCGAGCTGGTGTGCGAGGTAGAGAAGTTCCGACTGGATATAGTTGGACTTGCTTCCACACACAGCCTGGGTTCTGGTACCAGTTCTCTCGAGAGGGGTTGGACTCTCTTCCACTCTGGAGGTGCCCACGGTGAGAGGTGTAGAGCAGGTGTGGGCATACTCATTGCCCCCCGGCTCAGTGCCTGTTCATTGAGGTTCACACCGGTAGACGCCTTCGGGTGGGGGGGGACGGGTCCTGACCATTGTTTGTGCATATGCACCAAACAACAGCTTAGCGTACCCACCTTTTTTGCAGTCCTTGGAGGGTGTGCTGGAGAGTACTCCTGCTGGGGACTCCCTTGTTCTGCTGGGAGACTTCAATGCTCACGTGGGCAATGACAGTGAGACCTGCAAGGGCGTGATTGGGGGGAATGCCCCCCCGATCAGAACTCTAGTTGTGTTTTGTTATTGGACATCTGTGCTCGTCACCGATTGTCCATAACGAACACCTTGTTCAAACATAAGGGTGTCCATATGTACACTTCGCACCAGGACACCCTTGGCCACAGTTCAATGATTGACTTTGTGGTCGTATCATCGGATTTGCGGGTGCATGTTTTGGACACTCAGAGCTGTCAACTGATCGCCAACTGGTGTTGAGTTGGCTCCGATGGTGGGGGAAGATGCCGGTCCAACCTGGCAAACCCAAACGTATTGTGAGGGTTTGTTGGGAGCGTCTGGCGGAATCCTCTGTCAGAAAGAGTTTCAACTCCCACCTCCGGCAGAGCTTTTCCCATGTCCCAAGAGAGGCGGGAGACATTGAGTCCGAATGGACCATGTTCCATGCCTCTATTCAATGCCAATCTGAGTTTTGGCCATAAGGTGGTTGGTGGTTCGAGGAAATTCTGGTCCAGCATCCCACGTCTCAGGAGGGGGAAGCAGTGCACCACTAACACTGTGTACAGTGGAAATGGGACGCTGCTGACTTCGACTCGGGACGTTGTGAGCCGAGTACTTCGAAGACCTCCTCAACTCCACCAACACGCCTTCCTTGGAGGAAGCAGAGTCTAAGGACTCTGAGGTGGACTCTCCTATCTCTGTGGCAGAAGTCACCAACGTGGTTAAAAAGCTCCTCCGTGGCAAGGCCCCAGGGGTGGAAGAGATCCGCCCGGAGTTTCTCAAGGCTCTGGATGTTGTGGGGCTGTCCTGGTTGACACGCCTCTGCAGCATCGCATGGTCATCGGGGAGAGTGCCTCTGGATTGGCAGACCGGGGTAGTGTGTCCCTCTTTTTATCAAAGGGAACTGGAGGGTGTGTTCCGACGATTGAAGGATCACACTCCTTAGCCTCCCTGGTAAGGTCTATTCAGGGGTGCTGGAGAGGAGGGTCCGTCAGGAAGTCGAGCCTCAGATTGACTAAGAGCAGTGTGGTTTTCATCCCGGCCGTGGAACAGTGGACCAGCTCTACACCCTTAGCAGGGTCCTCGAGGGTGCGTGGGAACTCGCCCAACCAGTCTACATGTGCTTTGTGAACTTGGAGAAGGTGTTTGACCGTGTCCCTCTGGGATTTCTGTGGGGGGTGCTTCGGGAGTATGTGGTACCGAACCCCCTGATACGGGCTGTTCGGTCCTTATACTACCGATGTCAGAATTTCGTTCACATTGCTGGCAGTAAGTCGGAATCGTTTCCAGTGAGGGTGGGACTCCACCAAGGCTGCCCTTTGTCGCCGATTCTGTTCATAACCTTTATGGACAGAATTTGTAGGCGCAGCCGAAGTGTTGACGGGGTCCGTTTTGGTGGCCTCAGTATTGCATCTCTGCTTTTTGCAGATGATGTGGTACTGTTGGCTCCTTCAAGCAGGGCTCTCCAACTCTCACTGGAGCGTCTCGCAGCCGAGTGTGAAGCGGTTGGGATGAGGATCGGCACCTCCAAATCTGAGTCAATGGTCCTCAGTCGGAAAAGGGTGGAGTGCCCTCTCCGGGTCGGGGAGGATATCTTGCCCCAAGTGGAGGAGTTTAATACCTTGGGGTCTTTTTCACGAATGAGGGCAGGAGGGACCGAGAGATCGGCAGGCGGATCGGTGCAGCGTCTGCTGTGATGTGGACTTTGTATCGGTCTGTCGTGGTAAAGAAGGAGCTGAGCCAAAGGGCGAAGCTCTCAATTTACTGGTCAATCTACGTCCCAACCCTCATCTATGGTCAGGAGCTATGGGTCGTGACCGAAAGAACGAGATCCCGGATACAAGCGGCCGAAATGAGTTTTCTCCGCAGGGTATTTTATGTTTCACGACTCATAATGGGACGCCTCGGGATCCGCCAGGAAGAGCTCGAAGAAGTGGCTGGGGAGAGGGAAGTCTGGGTTTCCCTCCTAAAGCTGCTGCCCCCGCGACCCGACCCCGGATAAGCGGCGGAAAACGGATGGATGGATGGATGGATGGATTGATGGATGGATGGATGGATGGATGGATTTTCTTTTTTGAGTGAGAAAGGTCTGCTCTGCAAAAATGCAGTAAAGCTGAAGCTGCAAGCAAATTTTCGGATGGAAAAATATGGACTAAATGGAAGCTGGACTACCTCAAGCGATGCATTCAGCAAAAAAGTAATTTGAATGATGTTGGAATTATACAAAGACTCAAGATGGGGAAAAAGGGATTGGTACAATATTGTGGGAGAGCGCAAACAACCGCGAGAAAAAGAACCGGCTGTCACACAGAAAAAAAGTCGACCTTGAGCAAGTTAAAGGTTTAATTGACTATATTTTACTTGTCATGATTTGATTCCTATTCACTGTGTTATAATATTGCATTAATTTTCAATGTTAAAAAAACGCTTATAGTAACAATATAACACTTAATTGTAAAAATAAGCTTTTTCACATTTTCAGTAGTGGTGTGCCGCGGGATTTTTCCAATGAAAGAAATGTGCCTTGGCTCGAAAAAGATGGAAAAACACTGGTCAAGAGTGTAAAAGGAAATGTGCACATACATCAAGAAAGTCAAAGCATTTTCGTTTCTGGAAGCAACTCTTCATACACGACACTTAATACACTTCAATTCGGGTGCGGATTCCTGAATTGGTCATCACTAAACACGAGAGTGAATGCCACGCAACCCCATGGGGTGAATGCTTATATTGACAATGACATTACATCGTGATCCGACGAAATTCAGATGACTCTTTACTTCGGCAAAAGGCAGCCAAAGAAAAAGAAGAAAATGTTAAATTTCACTTTGAAAAGGGGGGTGGAAATCCGAGGACTCAACTAATCATCGATAGGAACGTTTCGTACAATTTTATGTCATACTGTATGTCCCCTTTAAAATTCTTGAAAATCGAGAATACAACAAACACCCTATCGATATTTAATGGTATCTTTTGCTGCGGTGGCATAGAACAGGTGCCACACTTTTCTAGTTTGTTCTCGGTTGTTATTGACAGTTTTAATTTGTCAAATAAACAAATGAAAATAACAGACAGTAGCTTAAACATACAATCGAAAACCACACTCGCAGCTGTCCTTCCCCGAGCCAAGTCTCACGGGTGTCACTATCGCCCCTGGGAGCTTTTTCCCCCAACAGTGAAGTCCAGAAGCTACAATACTGTCAAGACGTTGAGCCACTAAATGTATTCCAGATGCTTGTAGCTCAGAAACTGTGGCAACTACGAGGAAATACTTCAGACATTCAACACAGTTGAAGGCAGAATCACATTGCAAGTCACTGACAGAAGCAGCTGACAGTAGCAGACAAGTGCACACATTACCTAACAAAAATACACACAAATCATTAAAACAATTAGAACATGTATATGTATCCTGAAAATTTTAAAAATTATAAAATTGAAATGGTATGCAGTGATCCCTCGCTACTTTGCGGTTCAAGTGCGGATTTTTCAAAGATATGCATCGAAAAAAAAAAAA
>NW_017805824.1:7621980-7642077 GCF_001891065.2 Hippocampus comes
TTACTTCTACAAGCATGTATACCATTAAATTTGGCCTTATAAATATTATACATACTCATACATATGTACATATACCTGTACGGGGGGCGGCGGCAGGGGGGCTACCTACTTTGCGTATTTCCCTCTTTCGCGTGGGGTTCTGCTCCCCATTAACAGCGATAAGCAAGGGATCACTGTATGTCCATTCACAATGCACGGTGTCCACAAAAAATACTACAAATTATTAAAGGGAATCACGGCATCCACCTGGAGCTGAAACAAAAGATTATCCCGTGTGGAGTAATTGATTAAATTAAGCAAATCAAAGCAGAGGGAAGAGAGGTGTGCGCAGCTTGGATGAGTGGTAGAGTGGTCGTTTCCCAACCCAGAAGTTGGTGGTTCGATCCCCGGCCATTGTGACCATGTCGAAGTGTCCTTGAGCAAGATACTGGAACACCAGTTGCTCCTGATGCTGGGTCATCAGCATGTGAATGAGCTAACAGTGTAAAGCGCTTTAAGTACTTGAGGTAGAAAAGCGCTATATAAGTGACAGCCCATTTATCATTGTAGAGAGGCCTTATAAATCAACAGTGACTGCTCTCCTCAGTGACAAGGGTGTCCAGCCGACATTCTGGTATGCAGTAATTGACAGTGATGGGTCATAATCCTATCACCAACTATAAAGATAAAAGTAGCATGATAGACCAAGTATCAAGTGGTTTTACAGAACCCCCCCCCCTCCCCCCCCACACACACACACACACCAATACCTCCTCCAGACATCAGAAAACCCCACCGGACACAAACTCACTGTAGTCACAACTGGACCAGCATCGTAACAGACAGTAAAGACAGGCAGGATGAGGAAAGCCGCATACAACATGCTCTCACCAGCTGCCAATACCCCAAATGGGTCATCGACAAAGGAAAGCAACTAGCCATGGAAAATGAACAGAAGAAAAATAAATGAAAGCAAAAACTGACCAACACTGAAAATAAGGACATAACACTTCCAAAAGTCACAGGATGAACAGAACCCATATAACATATCATATGAAAGCATGGAATTTCAAACAACATTGCTAGGATAATAACCACAGCCTATCTAGTTTAACATAGTTTACCATTCTATGTATGTCTGGCCGTTTGGGCACATTTCCTGCATCCTGAGCATCTGGCTCGTACATCTTGCCAACAGTCAGCCACACCTGATCAGTTGTAAATTGTAATGACAACATTCATCTCAATTTGTAGCACTTGCACACATTCCTCTCCATTCGAGAAGACAATCAAGACAATGACAACAATGCCATCATACAGAAGGTTAAGTATCTCCGATGCGTGTACCACGAGGTGTCAAATCCAGGTTAAAAAACTGCCACCTTTTGGCTTTGGCCACAAGTGCTTCTACTTCACACTTCAGTACTTTATCTTATCATCAATGGAACCAATAGCGATTTTAATGTTTCGCACACAGGTCAGAGTCATGGTTTACAACGTAGAAATTAAATTTAATGTGACAGTTAATAAAGACGGACATTCAGCAAACAATGGGTGACATAAAAATACTTACACGATGACTAACGACCTAATGGTGGATACATTTTAGTAGTGCAATGCATCCCAGGGACCGGAGTGTCCGAAATACAGAAGTGTGTTTTTTTTTCTTCACAAGTACCATTGGCAGTTGTCCTAAAGTGCAAAAAAATTGAAAGTTTCCCATCAATGGTCTAGGTGACTTTTCTTGTTTATTTCTTTGAACTGAATTTCATTCAACACTTAAGCGTAAAACTTACTTGTACTCTGACATGCAAACAAAAAAGGGACAGAAATGGAGCTTTCAAACCATTTGTGTACCTTTTCTCAACAGTAGTTATTTGTAATTGTGGACCCTACAGGCTATATCACAGAAATGTGTACCTTGGAGAACAACAATGGACCTCTAAGTGTAGCCATTTTATGGAAGTGCAGAATGATTGCGGGTGGCCAATGATTTGGTAAGGCAGCTGTCAAGCTGCATTATAGGAATGTAGTTTGTGTGTCATTGGCACTTTACATCACACCATCAGAAATATATTGTAGCATGTTAGAGAACCAGAGGAGGTGGCACTTACCAGCATGCTTTGAAGTCGTTACAATTACTATATTTATTTGACTATCATGCCACAATGTATTACCGTATTTTCTGCACTGAAAAGGCGCACTGGATTGTGAAGCGCACGTTCAATGAATGGGCTATTTAAATTTTTTTTTTCATATGTTGGACGCACTGGGTTATAAGACGCACTCTACAATGCATCCACTAGATGGAGCTACGCTCCTTCCGTTCGACTCGAGAGGCGTTCATGACCCCCTCCGAAAAACGTAAATTCACGATTACTTCAATGAAACTACGAAAATTGAAAATAATGCATCAAAACAGAAAATCAAGCGAGGAAATCACAAAATAAATTCTATAGCCCCCCCTTGGCATTTCTTTGAGCGTAGCTCCACCAGAACGATCAGATGTCAGTTAAATATTGGGGACTGGACTGTCTCAGAAGTGTTTGTTATTTATTCCTTTGTTATGTATTCACAAACGAGGAAATCACATAAATTCTGTAGGGGTACTATAGAATTTATTTTGTGACAGAATTTATTTTGTGATTTCCTCGCTTGATTTTCTGTTTTGGTGCATTATTTTAAATTTTCATAGTTTCATTGAAGTCATCGTGAATTTACGTTTTTCGGAGGCGGTCATGAATGCCTCTCGAGTCCAACGGAAGAAGAGAAGGCACGGAGACGGACAAAGACGTACCTGTATCTTTTGAGACTGTGAAAACCATTAATCAAGTGTGCGTTTTAAAAAACCAACACCACAGCTCTCTTTTTTTCGGAACTGCAACAAAAACCTATTTAATAAAGCAGCGACACAGTTCATTGAACCAACAGCAAGTTATAACATTGTAAGCATGCCTCCAGCAAGGGGCCATTTTGGGGTCGACATATTACCGTAATGACCATACACAAGGCGCATCGGATTTTAAGGCGCGCTGTGAGCTTTTAAGAAAATGGAAGACGTTCGGTGCGCCTTATAGTGCGTAAAATGCAGTATTTTGTTCAGTTCTGGCATCCTAGATAAAGTGGTGTTGTTTCTAGTCGTGTACAGTTTAATTATTATTACTTTTGGTGGCGGGGAATCCGCCAACTTGAGTTAAAGCGTTAATGCTACTCATGACACTCTGGTCTCTTGAAACATGAGTGAAGTTGGAATCTGAGCTACATTTGGGCTTTAACCAGAAGATTTACTCCTATTTTGAAAGCTCATTTAGCTGTTAGAATTTAAAGGTTCAAATGTTATGGATATTAGATCACATATACCTAAGCAGACAGCTGATAGGAAACATTGTCAAGTTAGGTCTGCACATTTTTGCAAATGCAGAGGTGGCCATTCCGTCAGTACTGACGGAAAGTCCATCAGTCCGGACGCCCATTCCGCTGACGAATGACAAGAAACTTCAAACAAAGATGTACTAGCCACAGAAGGAAGTAGGTTTTCGTCCAGCAATGTAATTGTCACTAACCGGGTCAAGGACAGATGGACCTCTCAGCCCGTCATTGACGGACGCCTGTTTCACTGAGAACTGATGGAAACACGCCCGCCTGTCTCGTATGTGGTCGGTGGGTTGTTTAGATGACCTCACTGACTATATATGTGTGTGAGAGTACTCCGGTTTTCAAAATGATCTCTGCAGGGACTGTGATGGCTGGCTGTGACTGGCTGAGGAGGTGGAACTGGATGAGGTCACTTAAATCTCCAATCTTTGTTTGAGTCGAAGATTTTATGTATGTGTACTTATTTGCATTTAAACCTTTATGGTTTTCTGTGAAATGTCGGTGAAATTATTTCTGTCAACAATATTTTGTAAACAATTACTTCCTGTTTGAGAGGTTCGCTGGATGGTAGAAGCAGAGCGATAGAGCGAGACGGCAGCATTAAGTCATGTGATGGACTTTTAATATCTTGGCTTTATCTCCGACTGGGTTACAAGGCACATACAGTATCTTACATTTTGTTTATTTATTGAATGTTTGAGTCAAATAGATGATGGTAAATGGTGATTGTAAATACGATGAAATATCATTGTTTTAGTTGTCACGGTATTTGGTGTGATTCAGTTTGTTCTGCGAATGCAAGTGATGTTGAAAATAATAGTAGAAGAAGGAGAAGAAGAGCTGCCGGACCTTAAAGAGCAGTGGCGAACTGTAAATTTAGTCGTGAGTAACAGTAATTTCATCTGTGGCTAACTGTAATTGAGCAACGAAGGAAGGGCTGTTAAGGTGACGGTCATTGAGTGATGGAATAAGTGCGGTCAAAATAAGAATGACGGAATGAGGGACCGACGGTTAGTTTGGTTCGTCCTGAATAACGATGGACTGACGATAATAGAAGTGTGGCCCCTGATGAATGACAAACTAGCAAAATGTACTAACGTACCCAATTCTGTGTATATGTATCTCGACTGATAATCTCTATAGGCATTTGCACAGTCTCCTTTAAAAAGCAGATGTCATCCCAGACACCATGAAAAAGAAGACTGAACTCAGTTGAATGCAGCTCATACTGTGCATTATGTGGAACTCACTCAAGGAAGCGTGTAATATACTGCCGGCTGCATCTGGACCACTTGGGCAGCAAGGTCCCATATAGCAACTGCGGGGACATGATGAAAGGTTTTTTCCCAATGGGTTCACAGTCGTTACCGTTGCCATCATGCTGAATCCCAAAACTGTGGAGAAGCACAAAATCAATGTAGAAGTTATCTGGGAAGTACAGATATACACAATTTCTGCTCCCTCATCAATATTCAACAGTGCGTTAGATTAAATGTTTCTGTAAAATTTCCCTATGGTGCTTCACTAAATTACAATGCCATTTTATTGTAGCGTCTTGCTGTTAAAGCTAAATTGAAGATGTAAGTTATCAGCGACACAGTGCTTCCCCTGATTGGATTCAAGTGAAATTATTCAAACAAGAATGCGATGGTAATTGAAAATGGGGTGGATAGAAATTGGTTCACATGCTGAAAAAATAAATATATAAATAAAAAAGGCAGTATCATATACTGCATACATAGTGGACACAGATACAGATTAGTGCGTCTATGGACTGGAACATGTTACTGACCAGGATTATGTCCACGCTCAGTTTCAGATTTGAGTTGGCCTCTGAAGAATATTTATATTGAAACCAGAGCGCTGTCTACTGAACTGAGTGCAAAAATGAACTCAGCAGGAACATTTTCTCTGCCAATTTTAAACAAGCAAAGAAACCCAACTAATTGGGAGAGCCTTTATCATGCAACAAGAAAATGACACAGAACACCACCACAGAGGATTTCATTTGGGGAAAGAAATAGAAGGTTCAAACTCAAGATTTAAAGCATGGAGAGCACATTTCTCAACCATCGGGCCCTGGAACGGCGCAGACCCATGTGCAATATGGCACCAGGTCGCACAGAGAGACTGAACAAAAAAATAATGGTGAAAAGATTTATGTCAAGCTGAACTTTATTGCAAGTATTTTTTTGCTTTTATGAGATCTTAAAAATCCAAACAGAGGTGTTCTTCTTCACAACATAACCGACACTGAAAAAGAGGATTTGATGGCGAAATAATTTATTTTCAAGTATAACTGCAATATTTACAATTTTCAAATATTAGCAAACTGTAGGAACTACCTACAATTATGTCCGTGCGAGTGTGCATCAATGGCTTTGTGTGCGCGTGTGTGTGTGTGTGTGTGTGTGTGTGTGTGTGTGTGTGTGTGTGTGTGTGTGTGTGTGTGTGTGTGTGTGTGTGTGTGTGTCATCCACAAAATGTTGGAGTATCTTGTCTGTGAGAAACAGCTACCGAAAGTCAACAGGATGGTGAGAGTGCAACTCTGCAGGACCTCTTTTGACTTCCAGCTGGCTTGAGGTCAGCCTGTGATTTATAGAAAACTAAACATTGACCAACAAATAAAGATTTTTTTCCAATGGCTGCAGTGTCATGCGGAGAAAAAAAAATTCTGCTCTGCCAACGGGAGTGTTAAGGATCTTCCTGCTGGATGCACCATCTGTGGTTTGTAGAAATATATACAATTATAATTACCTAAAAATATTTTTATTGCTGCAGAAACAATCCATCCATTTTCTGCACCGCTTCCATTCTTGTACTTTTCTACACGGACACACATCACAAAATTTCCTGCACTTTGTTCTGCACTCATATTTACAGACATTTTCTGGCTGAGTGATGATTCAAGATATATAAAGTTTGCACGCGAGTAATTTACTCTTACTTCCTTCTTGCTTATCTGCACACCACGTTCCATATTTTTGTCCGCATGTACACGGTGCATGATTGTCCACAAATTATTACTAGCAACAAATGTTTAGCACAGCGAAATAAATGGTGTGCATGTGACTGCAGGAGGGTGTGATCGATTTGAGTTACGACATTCATTAGCTTGTGAGAAACGTAGCACATATTTCCGTCGCTACTCTCGGGGACGAGTCACCTGTGCGTTACTTATGGATCATGGCGCAGCTTGTTTTCCTTGGCTGTTTTGAACCAGTCCAACTTAGGATTGTCATTCCTTTTTCTCTGTGATCGACGTCATCATCCTTGATGATGACGTCTTAGGCTTCTGTTATGCTCCAAATAATACTCTGCTCGGGCATCAGCCATCTGTAAATCTCCATTCTGTAGTATGTCCCCCTCCTTCACTTCAACCCATCCCTCAGCCTGCTGCTTCTTTTAGTTTTTCACGTTGGCTGTGCACCCATCCACCACACTGCTGCCATTCAATGGTGAAATGGCCTCCAACCTTGAAAATCACAGTTGAGACGGCCCAGGGTTTGAACCGCTCATCTCGGTTAAAAAAAAATCCTTTGGCGACTTTTTTGTTTGACGAATGTATTCGTCCAAGGCAGTGAATGAGTTCAATAAATTCAGCCGAGATTAGGAGTGATGTGATTTTCCATTATTATTATTATTGCACTATTGAGGCGCTGTCAACTGTCTCACTTTGCACTGTATAAACAAAAATATTATCAGAGTTACTGAGAGCCGAGAAGCAATCATATGTCTTGGATGGATAAAGTGTTGTGGACCTCTTTTTCACATCAGGATTTTCTCAACAGTGTATTTCATTGGAAGAAAAGGAAAAAAAATGATCCACAACCATCTATAAGACATTGGACTTTTTTTTTTCTGTGACTACAATTTCGATATAACATCGCACACAAAATGGTCATTTGTTGCCTTGAAATAGGCATCATGTGTGCACAAAATACAAACCCAATTGCATTGTGTTAAATCAGCATGAATACAAACAGAATACAATGATTTGCAAATCTTGTTGAACCTACACATATGTGAATACAACTACAAAGACACTATATTTAATGTTCAAAATCATAAACTTTCTTGTTTGAGCAAATAATCATTAGCTTTGATAATTTGGCTGCAACACGTTCCAGAAAATCTGGGACAGGGTCATGTTTACCAATGTCTTATATTGTTTTTTTTTTAACAACATTCAATAAACGTCTGGAAACCAAGGGCACAAAATGTTGAGGTTTTATAGGTGGAATTCGTTCCCATTATTGCTTGACAGTCAGGGGTTTCTGTTGTCATATTGTATGCTTCATAATGTGCCACAGGTCTGGACTGCAGGCAAACCGATCTAGTACTGCACTCTTTTACCACAAAGTCACGTTGTGCATGTAACACATGCAGAATGTGCACATCACCATCCAACGGGTGAACAGTATCTACGCACTAAATAACTTTAAAAATATTAAAAAAAATTACAATTAATTAAATAACAATACATTGAGCTTTGTAATTTTAAAGCATGAAAAAATATATATTTCATAAGATGATAGGAATGTCACTTCTTTGGTACGAGTTCAATATCTCAATCATATCGATACTGCAATATTCAACAGCTATAATGCATATCACGTTTTTCCCAATATCGTGCAGCCCTATTTATATGTTTGTTCGTTTTCCTGAATGTCTTTGTAGCTTGCTCACCTCAAAAAAGAAAATTAAATCTCACTAATATATCCCAGTTTATGGTCCTAAATCCTGCCTTCTACCTTACCATTTCCATAAGAGAAGCTTTTAATTTATTGAACCAACTGTCCAGTAGGGAGCTACAAATGTGCAATAATAATGGATTTTTTTTTTCTTTTAAGTGTACCATGTGCCCCCTTTTCAACTTCGATGAGCAACTACCCTTTCCAAAAATCTTTGCACACCACTTTACGAAACTATACCTTAAATCTAGCTATGTAAAAAAAACAAAAAACAAAAACAGTGTGCAACATGTGCGTCTTGGAAGCTTACTTGTGACCCAGCTCATGTGCAACAGTGAAGGCTAGCGGCAGGCCGGTGTCCTCACTAATACTGCAGCTGCGATGTGATTGACACATCCCTACCACATGGGACAAACCCAGCGTTTCACACGGCATGTTGATGGATGCACAGATGTCCTTCCTGTGGAAATAGAGGATGCAATCTCAGATGTCCAAAAGGAAAATCAATTTGAACAACCAATGTCATTCATACCTATTTAGTATGTACAAACACTCTTCGCTTACTCCACTGAGAGTACTGTATTAAAACGCATTTACTGGCAATATCTTTCTAACACAATTCTTTATGTGGCCAGACAACTTTTAATTAGCAACAACAGTGATTTGAAATGAAACAAACAATATGTGATTCTATAGACAGTCAACTTTAATCAAGAGGTTTCACAAAAATCTGTCATTTATCATTTAAGAACAAATCTACATAATGCTGGCTCCTTTGTCAAAATTTGGTTTAGTTCACATTTTTTCACAAATCTAGAATACTGGTCAGTCCACATATTTTGAACAACTTGTTGAACAATTTAAAGCGCAGAGAAAAATCTTATTATCGTTGAGGACACAATATTTATGGTTGAACAAATGTGCCGTTTTTTGGGGTCGCCTGAAAAGTCATCTGGTGGCTCAAGGATTCTGCCAGACACCAGCGATGTGTGTCAATTTGTTTCTCATACTGTCTGTCTGGAATCACACTGTTAAAGGTGTGTGAAGAAAACAGAAGGAAAATAGACAGTTGTGTCCAGAAGTATTTGGACCCAGTTCCTACATCCACCATCACAATGTAACATAAATGAAAGAATCAAGCTGTGAATGGCTGTGATTGGCTGGCAACCAGTTCAGGGTGTCTTCCACCAACTGCCCGAAGACAGCTGGGATAAACTCCAGCATCCCCCGTGACCCTTGTGAGGATTTGAAAACGGATGGATGGATGGATGGAAGATGTGAATGAAGAAGAAACATTTATCTTTAATTGAAAAAAAAAAAGGTTGACAAACATTTATGCAGTGCTCCTTCATTGCGGGGGCTTTGAACCATTTGGCCAAAGTCACATAATTGGAGGAAGAAAAAAAAGTCCTGCTTGCCTATGGACCTCAGCCTATTTGAAGCTTCCATTCGGGCGATGCTTGTTTGCAGCCACCTGTTTTGTTTTTTTTATCTGGCTGGCCTCATTTTTCTAGTCATTCAGAGCCAATTTCTCTTGTTGTATGAATCTTTTTTTTCCATGCCTGGGTGGCACACCTTTCAGCTATAGCTTTCAATACACCCACTGTGCAGAACCTGGCATTGTGTGCACAACCACCAAAGAGGTGTGACTCATTGACTTCTGAGGTTGGCTGTTAATCACTGAACATGAAGTTTTTCTGAGATTTGTTCATGTCATGAAGATCCATTTGAAAAATATAATGCACTTTAATTATGAAAATACCTTCCAGAGCAGATGTGTCATCGCCAGTGAGACTTCCTTGCGCAAGTTCCGTCTAACATGATACAATTTGAAGGAGATATGAATCCAATAAGCATAATTTAATGAGGCCACTGTGCTTGTGACTGAAAATGTTTGGAGGTCCATCAGTAAAAACTCTGACATTCTATAGCTCATCGGTACCCAGCAACCTTTCTTGCGCCACAGACCAAGCAAGTCACTTCAACATGTTTGACGACCAACAAAGAAGCAAATACTAACTAATGATTCAATATTTAACCTTCCACTGGGCCATTACGATGATCGCTAGGCTTGTATTAGTGAGCCCTGCTCTTGAAAAAAACTCCAAACCATCAGCAGCATGTTGGAAGCAGAAAATCTATTTTTCGCCAGTTAATTCATTCAATGCCAAAACGTAAAACTATGTTTGCAAAAACACTATAATTTAGTGCCAAAACATATGAATATGTTTTGGGTGTTTTTTTTTTTTTTTTTAATTCAAAAATATTAATAAAGCGCTTCGCGCACAGGCGGCCCGGTGGTTAACCGCTTAGCGTCGGCCTCACAGTACAGACACGCAGGGTTCGATTCTGGCTCCGGCCTTCCTGTGTGGTGTTTGCATGTTCTCCAGGTGACTGTGTGGGTTTTCTCCAGATATTCCGGTTTCCCCCCCCCACACATTTCAAAAACATGTTTGGTAGGTAAATGGAACACTCCAAATTGTCCCTAGGTGTGAATGTTTGTATCTGTGTGCCCTGTGATTGGCTGGCAACCAGTTTAGGGTGTACCCCGCCTACTGCCTGTGGGGTCCAGCACGCCCGCGACCCTCATGAGTATCATCAGATTAGAAAATGGATGGATGGATGGATGGATGGATGGATGGATGGATGGATGGATGGATGGATGGGGAGAGGCTAGAAATGAAGTGGCCAAAGCACTGAAAAGGGAGGGAAAAAAAAATCAGCGGACACATGGTCCCACTAAAAAAGTAACACAAGGAGGAGATTTGTGGCGAGAAGTGTATTGACTACCTGAATGGAATACTGTACTTCAAATGGACGTGGGAGCAACAACATCAACCTTTAACAAACTGCCTGAGTGTTATCGCTCCTTTCATCCATAAGCTACAACATCGTCTATACCCACCCCCTCTTACACTCTTTACTGGGTAACTTTTCACTTTCATCTCTGCTTCTACAAGGGCATCCAATTGCACAAAACGTGCTTCAGGTCATTTTCCCGCCAGTAAAGTTCACCCGTCTTCTTGCGCAAAGCCTTTCTTTACCTGGTGAGCAGAACGGCTACATCGTGGTGCAGAGGATGATCGTCTCCCTTCATGTTGAGTCGTTTCTGCCACTTGCAAAAGCTACTCAGGCTGTTGTCGGCATGGTGAGTAATCTTTAAGTCGACCTGTAGAGCAAATGTCAAAACGTAAGATACGGTACAACATATAAGGTCAAAGCTCCGAAGAAAATGGACCAGAAGTAGCAAAATGTCTTGTTGGTCACTGCAGAGAGAAAAACACAATGTTTTCTGACAAGATGCACTAATTGTTTTAGTTTCAGCCACATTAGACCATAATGTTTGAACCCCCGTCCCCAACATGCAACCAGGCTCTCATAACATCAGAAAGATAAAGTACCTTAGCGTTTATAGCTGAATCCATGCTGCTATGAGTAGATAAAAGAATTCTTTTTGGGTAATTGTTCAAAACTATCAACACAAAAAGCACAGATGTGTCGCCTGAGATATGGGGTGGACTAAATTAATATGGTTATCTCAATAGAAATTGTTGACTTCATGCATTGAAAATAAACAGCTCACTGCAATACTGAACTTTTGTGATATAGCAATGGACAAAATGGTTGTTCTAACTTTTCTTCCACAGGTCCTCCCAATACATAAATTTGAGCAATTGTAAAATAGCTAACACATTTCAACATTTGTTGCTTGCAATACAGATCCATCCCGCAAGCTATTCGCAGCTCACAATTAAATTAATGCAAACAATTGAACACAGATGGCGGCCCGGTGGTCCAGTGGTTAGCGCGTCGACCTCACAGTGCAGAGGTACCCGGTTCAATTCCAGCTCCGGCCTCCCTGTGTGGAGTTTGCATGTTCTCCCCAGGCCTGCATGGGTTTTTTTCTCCGGGTACTCCGGTTTCCTCCCACATTCCAAAAACCTGCATGGCAGGCTGATTGAACACTCAAAATTGTCCCTCAGTGTGAGTGTGAGTGGGGGTGGTTGTTCGTCTCTGTGTGCCCTGTGATTGGCTGGCAACCAGTTCAGGGTGTCCTCTGCCTACTGCCCGAAGACAGCTGGGATAGGCTCCTGCACCCCCCGTGACCCTTGTGAGGATAAGCGGATTGGAAAATGAATGAATGAATTAAACACAGGCAGCATGGGTGCGGTTAGGACGTCTGTCTCACAGCTCTGAGGTTCAGTGGTCAAATATTTTTGACTTCAACCTTTAAGGTACTGTATAAGGTTAGCATGTGAATGTGCTTGTGTGGCTTTTCTCCCAGTATGTCTAAAACATAGTTCTTAGGCTAATTGAAGGCTCTACTTCATTCATAGGTGTGACTGCCAGTGTGAATAGTTGTTTATTTCTATGCGCCCTCTAATTGGCTGACACCCCTTTGAAGGTGTTCCCCACCTTTTGTCCAAAGTCAAAATGGACCTGGACAGAATTGTTATCAGAAAGAAACTACTACCATGCTGGCTTTGCTCTGCTTTTTGCAGATGATCTGGTTCTGTTGGCTTCATCATGCAGCGATATCCAAATCTCGCTGGAGTGGTTCACGGGTGAATAGGAAGCGGTTAGTCTGGGGATCGGAACCTCCAATCTGAGGCCATGTTTCACAGTCTGAAAAGGGTGGAGAGCCCTCTCTGGGTTCCGGAGGAAGACTGGAGTGGGAGATGGTGAGGCAGAATGGTCCAGCCTTATTTTCCAGCTGAGCCAAAAGGTAAAGCTCTGGATTTAGCGGCCAATCAATGTTACCACCCTCAGCGATTGGTCACGAGCCATAGGTCGCTAAAGCAGAAATAATGACTTCATCCCCCTCGCAAGTCACAGCCCATTGAGGAAAGTCTGTAGCTATTAATGGCCACTCACCATTGTTTATTCTTTGTATTATTTCGTTTGTTTGTTTGTTTATTGAACATATACAAATATACAGTACAGTAATAAATTGACAGAAGGTGAAGCTAAGTAATATTTTAAGAAAGGAAAAGAAAAGTCATCATACTGCACAATTATATGTAAAAAAAACGTATCTAGTCCTACCCCTTGTTATGTAATATATATAAATTGATCATTTTTCAATCAGAAAGTAAAGGAAAAAGTCTGCATATCAACAAATGCTTTTACCCTTATATGTGCTATACTTATCTATTTTTACAACTTTCGGTTTGCATATACATACACATTCTAGCACATTTATATGTCGATTTTCTCGTATTCATAATGGATATTGCATTTCATTACTACATTTAATAAATTTATCAATGTAATTCTGATGTATTACTAGATTTAATAAATGTATCAAATCTATCATCTTAATTCTAATTGATGTAGTTTTTTTGTACTATTCTCTTGAATTTGTTTTTGACTTCAGCAAGAGAGTCACTCATTTTCAGGTCAGTTTCAAACTTATTCCAGAGTAACACCGATTACAGATATACTTCTTTGCTTGTTTTTTTTTTTGTTTTGTTTTGGATATTTTGTATAGTTTGGTACCCCTTAAATTATAGCAACTTTCTTGAATTTCGAAAAGCTTCCAGATGTTTTGGCAAAGGAGGTTTTTGTGTGCTTTGTACATTAATTGGGCGATTTTGAACTCAACCAGGTCATGAAATTTCATCGTGTTTAATTTGATAAATAGTGGATTCGTGGGTTCCGTATATTTAGATCTAGTGATAATTCTGATTGCTATTTTTTTTGTAGTTTTAAAACAGGGAGTGTGTTTGTTTCACAGGCGTTTCCCCTTTGGGCAGTAGGTGGGCTACACCCTCAACTGGTTGCCAACCAATTACAGGTCACTCATATATATTTAAGTATTGTTTCGTCACTTCATTGCTGTCTTGCGGTGTTTCGTGTTCTATGAATGGAAACACCGCTCCACTGGATGGGTCACTTGCAAACGGAGGGTCAAAACATCATTGCCATTAAAATGGAAATGGCTACTTGGGCCTCCGGTGTAAATCAAGCCTAAGACACCTTTTTGATGACTGGCTTTGATCACGAAGCTGTGGGAAGCCAACCATTTTACCTGCTGTGTTAGGTATAAAAAAGCGAAGAATGAATGTCATTTGTTTTTCACCTTGAGGCAGCCTAGAATCAAGGTCTCTCAAATGAGCAGGGACATTAGCAGTCTGTGGAATTGGATTTTGCATTGCAATAAAAACAAAATAAGGACAAAGTATTTTACCTCATCCTGCTCCAGTAAGATAAGTCGAACCACAACAATGTTGATGGCGTTTCCAATACTCGGATCTTGAAAAAGACCTGCTACCTGGAACCCAAAAAAATAAATACATAAAGAGACATCAGAGGTGGCAGTATATATTTTCACATCTCGCGGAACATTGGGAAGGACGGAATACAGAAAATCGAATTGTCATTAATGTTACTCAATTAGTTCTATTCAATATTAAACACGCAAAATAATCCTGAATGAAAAAGAATAGACAATCATGTTTGAGGGATTTCAAAACAATGTCAAAATCCTGATCATATTTGCATGGCACGTATAGTGTGTGTTCAATTTCAGTGTTCTACTGACTTATAAATCCCCATCTGCATGCATATGCCATCATGGATTCCTTCTTAGGGAGGAATTGATCCCCATTTAAAATGGGATTATTTCATGCTGTTTTAACAATTTAAATCTGGGCTAGTGGCAGGCTGGATTGGATGTTTCTTGCACGGCAGGTATGTCCAAATTAAAAAAAAAAAAAATCCTTCACTGTGTGTTTTGGTTGGGTCAGAGCGTGTGGGCATCTGTGTAATGTAGGTGGCTCATGCATTTATTATTTGTGTATTTTTGTTATTCAAGGGGCCCAGTTCACATGGATTGTGCATGGAAATGCCTGAAACATGTATGGGAAGAGTATTTAACATTTACAAGCCAGGTTTGACAAACCAGAATTAACATGAGAGATACCAAGATCATTTCTCCGACTAATCGTAATTACATTTGGAATTCTTTCATCTGTAATCTTAATCTGTTGATTTTTTTTGTTTGTTTATGCTCAATACACACATGAATAGTTGGAATTTCCATTCAAAATATCTGTAGCGTGACTGTCACTCTTTAAGGCGACATTTGGAGTTATCTGAAATTCAATTTTGCCAAAAACGATTGAAGATTGACAATGTATTCCACGAGCACAGTACTTTTGCATTTATTGTGAGGCGGCATGTCAGTCTGTATGCAAACCACTAGCAACAACATGGGAAACAAGTTGAACCTCAAAACAAAGTTCATGCCGAATTTTGCAGCATACCACAGCATCGGCTGAAGGCAACTGCACACTGCTCTCACTCTCTCAGTGAGCAGCGCATGTATGCAGCACATACAAAAAAAAATTTTGAACCTGAGCTATTTTGTATTTTCATATTCTCCTCATAAAAAGAAACTGAAAAGTTTATTCCACAAATGTGGGAGAGACAAATGCAAAAAAGACTTAAATGCAATACCGTTGTCCCCCCGCCCCCCCCAACAAAACAAAAGGAAACAGACACAAAACCGACAAAACTAAAGGTGCCCAAAAACTGGATTACATAGGTGTAACATTGAGTACGAGTAACATTAGTATAAATATTAGATATAGCTATATAATTATTGGAAGTCATCCTCCTAGAACCCGCCTTTTACACTTTCTCCTAATAATTACTTTTTTCCACATAAAAATGATTCTGGCGAAATCAAAGCTGAAACCCACATTGATCTGAAAGACAAAAAGGCTCAAGGCTGGTGCACTGTACAGGAAGGCAAAACAATCAAGCAAGGTCAGAATGGCATAAAACAAGAATAGCTCCAGCAGTGAGGGGATGTGAAGTGATTTGCATTCTGTAAACTCAAACTCTGCAATGTCTTCTCCTAACTACACTTTTGAGTTGAAGTGAAGACTGCGTCATGTAACTCTCCACAATACTGTTACATGAAAATCTGCTTTCACTCAAGTGTTCACTCAAGCTAGCTTGTCAAATCAAGTAACAGTATGGTGGCGCTGAAGTGCAAATCACAAATACGAATAACTATCCATCCATCCATTTCCCGATCCGCTTCTCCTCGCAAGGGTCGCGGGGGGTGCTGGAGCCTGTCCCAGCTGTCTTTGGGCAGTAGGCGGGGGACACCCTGAACCGGTTGCCAGGCAATCGCAAGGCACACAGAGACGAACAACCATCCGCACTTACATTCACCCCTAGGGACAATTTAGAGTGTTCGATTAACCTGCCATGCATGTTTTTGGAATGTGGGAGGAAACCGGAGAACCCAGAGAAAACCCATGCAGGCATGGGGAGAACATGCAAACTCCACACAGGAAGGCCAGAGCCGGAATCAAACCCTGCACCTCTGCACTGTGAGGCTGGCGTGCTAACCAGTCGACTACCGAGCCACGCTACAAATAACTAAAACATAAAAAAGGTAATCACAAAAAACAAACAAAAAAAACAAGAACTCCCCCACCACCCAAAAAAAAAAAATAAAAATCCGAACCACAACAGCAAATCAATAATCACAAAAACAACTAAACAGGTTCATGGCAAAAAAAAAAAAAAAAAATCAAAAAAACACAAAAACAAAACAGCAAATCAAAAATGACAAATACCAATAATTATATAATCAAAAACAAACAAAAAAAAAACAAAACAACAAAGGAAAAACTAAACAGCAAACAAAAAACAAACAAATTAACATGATGAATCACAGCAAGAAGGCAGTGGGAGGGTGGGGGACAGACTCACGGCTGAGTGAATGAGGGACAAGTTGATTGGATGTTTGCAACTTGGTTCATTTGTTTATTTGTTTGTTTAAAGAAATACTTTACGCAATGTGCATCTCTGAGCAGGAAATTATTCTGTGCAATGTAATTTTATCAAAAATGAGCGCAACCAGTGATTCCAACATAGGTGCCGTTATCAAAGAATGTTTTGATTCTGGAGATACATAAGGGGTGATTATGGATCCGTTCAGGATTTATCACACGCACGCTTCAGACACATTTAAAAGAGATTGGGCTGCAGGGACGGCAAAACTATTCTTCGCTACCTGAGGTGAGGCGTGCCTTCTGATGGAGCTGCAAGGACCAAGACAACTGCTCGGTTATCGGACCAGGTGGCAAGTTCTTCAACAGAAACACCACTTCCTCATGAAACATGATATTATCATGATGCTGTTGAAGCAAAGAAATCGTCAAAAGCCGGCCGGCACTGATAACACGCAGGAGGTTTATAAGATGGCCGTCTTACCTCAGGTAGCGAAGACTAGTTTGTTTTGTTTGTGTGTTCATGGTTTCCTGTTTTTTTCTCAGGTAGCGAAGACTAGTTTGTTTTGTTTGTGTTCAAGGTTTCCTGTTTTTTGGCCATGGGGGTTGTTTAATTGTTTGTTTTTGAATTCACACATCAAGGCCACAGGAGAACAGGCACCCTAATGACTGCAATTCACGCGAGATTGTTGAATGGACATATGGATCAGATTTGTATTTAAAATACTGTATAACAGATGCTTATGCACCAATTGGTACGTGCAGAGCTCCCGCGGCTCCCTTTCAAGTGGCTGACGGCTACTCCCGCCCCAATGTAATAATCAGGACAGTTTTCCCATTGTTACTATCAGTCTTATTTTCTTTTCTTTAGTACGCTCTATAAAACAAATAAGAATTCCAGCTTTGTCAGCCTCTGGGCCACATGGTCTCCATCTGCATGACATCCTGAGGTTTAAATGTGCCCTTTGAATTCAACCAGCATAATTCTTCTATTCATTGGCTTCTGGTCTGGCCTCCATTTCGGTTTTACAGTAGAGGTTTAGTGTCCCGGCTGTTGCATGTGTGTAATGACTCACAGCGTACAGCTGAGCTGCAGGAACACAACACACTTCTGAAGCCGACAACCTAAACACAGTGTCAGTAGGTAGACAATTGAACATCTGCTCATTGAGGAAGTCATTACTTATTGAAAGGACAGGGACAAAGGTGGGGAGTCTGGACGCTGTGCAAGATTGTTTTTATAAATGCAAACCATTCGCAGCTTGGCGGTTCAAAGCATCAGAGCATATGTGGGATAATGACAGCTTCCTCAATCTATTATTGTCTACAAAAACCAGAAGCTTTTCAGTCAGCGTACTCTCTTTCCTTCCCTGACATTCTGACTTCTGACAGTAGTTTAATTAGCTGCGGTCAAAGCAGACGTGTAGTACTGTATTTGGCAAAATCATTTCGCTGTTCATCTGTAATGCACGCCAGTTTACTGAACTCCAAACATGGAGGTAGTAATTACTGTGACTATAAAAGGCTAGCGAGAGTGAGGAAGGAAAAACGGCGGAACTAACCACTCAAGTAGCTAAAACATTGATTACTTACTGAACAACGATTATGTTTTACTTTTTAGTGCCATTCTCTTTGGGAGGTAATGATTTAACAGTAAGTTCATAAACGTGAACAGCACGACATCAGATTGAGAACTGTTTCCAATGTGTTGTGCCTTTCATATCCCCACAGGCAATGAACATACAAAGTCTTAGAAACGGGAAGCTGCATTGCAGTTACTACTACACCACAATCTCAATAGTGAAGACACTGCTAAATCAATATCGATCACTAAGCATGACTTTGACATGGATATGTGTGTATTTATACAGCTCCAGCGTAAATGCTACCATATTGGTTTTATGATATTGATTCAGGAAACGCTAAACTCAAATGTGGTTTCTTTTAAGAGTTACACATCTTTTAAATGCCATGCCTTTATTTTTAGGAGGCCGCCAATCCTCTGTCTCACAGTTTACAGACCATGCAAGCATTCCATCTCTTATCAGCGGATTTTCGGAATCATTATCAATCATACATACCATCTGCAATAAGCTTTTAATAATGGTTAGCTTAATCGGCATATTAACGCATCTGACAAAATGCTCAGAGAGGTTTAAAAACTGCTAGGCTACATAAACAGCTTGTCACACAGGCTACCAAAAACAGAGGGAGTGCTGTGGAACTCATTATGACCTGCGGCCAATCATCCGGTGCGACCTCTGCTGTAGAGCTGTCTCTGTCTGACCAAGACTGAAGGTTTTTAACATCGCCAGTTTGAACCCTCAAAAGGCCCCGGTGGGAACGGTGCGAAAACTCTACCAGAATTCAAAAGCGGCTGCAAATTTTATTGTGATTTTACAAAACACACACTTGCTAGTAAAAAAAAGCACCCTTGTTGATATTCTACCTGCATACAGTAGACCTAATGGCTCAAATTTTAACAAAAGCAAAACCTGCACCACCGCGGGCAAATGACAAAATCACCAAATTAAAAAAAAAAAAAAAATGTTGGAGTGCCAGAAGGAGATGTAGAAAATACAAACTGACAGTTCACCAAGAGATAATTGCACAACTCAAAGCCTACAACAATGCAGTCAAACAGGTACGAATTAACCACGTTTCACAACTCATCATAGACAGCAAAAAAAATCCCAAAATGCCTTTTCTACACCATTAATCATTTAAGCGGCACAAATTAAAAAACATTTCCTTTATGACGCCATCAGGGGCCCTTTGCGAGGACTTTGCAAGCCGATTTTAATTTGAATGAAACGTGGAATCATTTGTTGATAGTGATGCCACAACACTACGTCTCCGGCATTGTTGAATTCCCTTTTCCAACAATACCTGTTTTGTTAAGATTGACCCATTAGTTCCTGAGACGAACTATATGATTGCATGGTTGGAATCATCTGTAATGGTTTGCAACTAACAATGCTGCCGATATAATAAGCGGAGTCGCCGACAATGCAACAAAACTACCTTACGAATGCAAATTGCAAACAATAACGGAAGGCTCATAACCGCGGCCTATATATTCTTTCAATCCCGATGTGTTTTGTCTCCACTCCATGTACAGCCGTTCAGGCACAACATTTTCTGCATCCTGAGCACCTGGCTCAACTCAACTCAACTCAACTCAACTGTATTTATAGAGCACTTTCAAACAGCCATCGCTGCATACAAAGTGCTGTACATGGAGCAAATTAACATATACAACAAACAGTAAAGCAAATCGGTAATAAAAACAGTAG
>NW_017805824.1:7642441-7665220 GCF_001891065.2 Hippocampus comes
GTAATCGAGCCGGGATGTGACAAAGGCATGAATTACTGTCTCAAAGTGTTCATGAGAGAGGAGAGGTTTTACTTTGGCCAGCTGTCTAAGGTGAAAGAAGCTGGATTTAACAACGGCACCAATTTGCCGGTCAAGTTTGAAATCACTGTCCAGTGTAAGGCCCAAGTTTGAGACTGTTGACTTAAACTGTTGTTGGCTCGTACGTGTATGGTCCAATATACATCTTGCTAACAACCTCCTCTTCCTCCAACTCTTCATACAGCAGGATCCCCTCAGATCATTTTAAAACATCACTTTCCGAATCGATTTTGGACTGGCTTTGTACGCTTTCCATAGTGAGCACCGCTATTGGTGTCTTAAAGTGATGTCACACTTCTGGGTTTGATGCTCGTCAGGAGCTCACTTCGGGAAAGACAATTGCTTTATCAAATTTACGAAATATAAATTTTTTTGTGCATTTTGTTGAAGTGCTTAAGTTGTTCAGTTGTGACAAAAATATTTAATTTGGGATTTTCGAAAATTACTTCACAGTTGACCATTAATTTTATCCCAAACATCAAGAATGGACCCAAAACAGGATCTTACCATTTTAAGAATGTAGCCAGAGTCCGCCTGTTTCTCTCTCAAGCTAACATGGATGGATGTGCTGGTTGGACACGAGTCACCTCTCAGTGTGGATTGCTCCCACAGAATGTTTTCTGGATCCTCGGTGCCTTGTCATGTCTCCACACATTCACTAAATATATACGTATGTGGGCATGTGTGTGGGCGCGCGTGCGCGCGCGTGTGTGTGTGTGTGTGTGTGTGTGTTTACATGAAGGGATGGGAGAGGTGTGCTACTGTGTATATTTTGTTTTTTCTTTCAACTGATTGTTTTTATTTCTGTAAAGCACTTTGTGTTGCAATTTTTAATGTTTTCACAATTTTTAAAAGTGCTTTACAAATAAAATTTGAGTTGATTTTGATTTAATATTGTGTAGGTATGTTTGCTTTACACAACACAGTTGCACAAGGGGCCAAAGATGATTAAGATGCACATATGACATTTAAATGCAAATGCTAAAATATTCCTTTTCCTTTTGGGCACAGCGTTAACATACGCTGGCTCACCTGTGGCGACAAACGTCTGTCTTGCATGAATGCCAAGAGTCTGGACATTCATTCAGGCAAATGACTGCTTGCAACAGTTCCAAGTCAAACTGACTCTCACTTGCAAGCTGCATTTTAAGAAGTTTATCTCAGCCTTGTGATTGACAAGTGATAAGACCACCTCTCATCCTAAATCAGCAGGTGATAGAATCAAGCTTCCGTGTGATGCTGAACATTATAACCTTGGTCGAATGTTGATGGATGCAGCTGAACTGATGTTAGAAACACAAAACTAACTTTTGATTACATTTTGATTTCATACTTACAATGTTCATTACAGCAAGAATGTAGCTTTCGACACCTTTGCTGCCGTGGTATTCCACCATTTTTGGGTCAGCCACCACCAGTGTTTCCACCCACTTCTCTTTGCTGATGGAGCGCCGATGGATCCTTCTCTTCTTTCTGTCCTGGCGCTGCTCCCAGTATTCCCGCTTTCTCTCAATCGCTTCCAAACTGTGATGCGAATCTAGATAGCAAATGTGAGAGATGACTTAAATTGCTAGTAACATATGCACTCTTGTATAGCCTACTAGTATCTACACTAATGCAGTATGAAAGTAATGGTAACAGTAAAAAAAAAAAAAAAATGTATATGCAAAACACCAAGTGATTTTTTTTTTTATATTCTAGATTTGTTGTACAATTGAATACAACTGTTTCATTACTCTTAAACTATCTTTGTTGTCAGGACTATTGCTTTAAAACTGATCTCCTGATGCAGCACCTAGTAGCTGCATCATTTGTAAAAAAGGTGAAGGGAGGAAGGAAAAAAAAATCTTGCTGTAAAATAGACTTAACAATCCTGCATTTGGAATGACACTAACATGTTAACCTACTGATCGAACTGTGTTGCCATATTTCAAGTGCTGTAAAAAGTGCTGTCATTTGCAGTTATGTATGTGCAATGTAAGAAGGACACTTACTTTTGACTCCACAGGAACCATTAACTGCTTGTTTCCCTGAGATGGGCTTTAAAAGTGGACTCCAGGATGACGGGACGGAAGCATGGCGTTTAAAGATGGCATGGGCCTGAAGTGCCGAGGGCTCATCATGTGGCTTTTCCAGAGGCTGGATGAAGAACTCTTCATTTGACAATTTGAACAGTCCTGTCTGAAGAGTGAAGGGTGAAACATCAGCTCTCCAAGTAAAGCAGCTACATTTTCTGACTTTTAAATCAAAACTAAAATGGTAATTATGGGACAATATGAATATTCAAAATATAAAATTGTTTAAATTTACATAATTTTTGCATTTAATCTAGAAATGTCATTTTTAAAACCAGCAACCACAACTTTGTGTATCTGTACAGAGGCGTGCGCGTGCGCGCGTGTGTGTATGTGTGTGTGTGTGTGTGTGTGTGTGAGACAGAGATTGCCTAATGAAAACCGCGTGTCTACCTGGAAATGTTTGTTTGCTTGGTACAGGGAAAGAGGAGGTAGGGTGCTTTTGTTTCTGTTAACCGCTGCGTTTTTACCATCAGCGCTGCAAGTCTACCTTCATTAATTGCACATTTTAAAAAGATTTATTGAAACAGCCAAAGACACATCAACAAAATACAACGACTACATGCTGGATTAAGTGCATCATCAGACAGAGCCCTGGAGCGGCCCTGTGGTTGACTGGTTAGCGCGTCGACCTCACAGTGCAGAGGCTTTGGGTTCGATTCTGGCTCAGGCCTTCCTGTGTGGAGTTTGCATGTTCTTCTCCTGCCTGTATGGGTTTTCTCCCACATTCCAAAAACATGCATGGCAGGTTAATGGAACACTCTGAATTGTCCCTAGGTGCGAGTGTGACCGCAGATGGTTGTTTGACTGTTTGTCTCTGTGTGCCCTGCGACTGGCTGGCAATCAATTCAGGGTGTCCCTCGCCTACTGTCCGAAGACAGCTGGGACAGGCTCCAGCATGCCCTGCGACCCTTGTGAGGATAAATGGATAAGAAGATGACTGGATGAATGGATGGATGGACAGAGCCCTGTTATTGCAATCTCAGTGACTAATTTGGTTTTTGGGTTGTCACATAACAGTATCAAATGGTCTGTCTTTATAATAATAATCATGTTCAATTTGAATTGACACTGTCAGAGGGGTTTCACTTAATAGTTGAATATTGAGGTTGTAGCTCGAATTAGTGTACAACCACACTGAAATATACTCAAATATATTTACACTATTTAACGCTCTTCATGTAACCAAATTCATAAGTGAATATTGGTGGACTTAATTTTGTGGTCAGTGCCTGTATATAGGACAATACATCAGACGAATACACCTTTTCTGTGTTATGGGATTATATTTTTATTTGCCAAGATACGGGTCATCGGGGACGCCTTCTGGAGCCAGGCCTGGAGGTGAGGCTAAAAGACAGCGTTTGGTGGGTGGGCCTGCACTCAATGGGACATGAACAGGGTCAGCCCGAAAGGACAATGTGGTTCCCCCTTCTCATAGGCTCACCACCTGAGAGAGTGATCATAGGGGTCGCGTGCAAAGTGAACTGGGCGGAGGCCGAAGAAAGGGGCCTTGACGGTCCAATCGTCGACTATAAAAGCTGGCTCTAGGGACCTGGGATGTTACCTCTCTGGCAGGGAAGGACCTTGAGCCGGCATGCAAGGTCGAGAAGTTCCGACTAGACATAGTAGACTAGACTCCAGTAGCAGTGCTCTTGAGAGGGGTTGGGCACTCATCCACTGTGAAAGTGCCCATGTCGAGAGGCGCCAAGCGGGTGAGAGAATCCTTATTGCCACCCTGGCATGGTGCTGCACATATTTAAATTACTTTTTTTGAAATATATATGATTTTGCAATGTGATAGTGGAAGTATTAAGAGGTGCATAAGGTCACTTCAGTCCCCCTGACAGGCTCGGGTCCCAAATGCACCACCCACCACTGATATATGCAGAGAGTCAAAGATATGTCATGCTAAATAAATAAATAGGACAAGACAGCCAGACATATCACAGAGACAAAGAATTCTAAACAAATGCTCTCCTTGTGCATCATCCCTTCGAAGGACGAATATGCATGAAATGTGTGTCGCCAAAACAGCAACGATCAGATATTTGTGTGTGGGACAAATAAAGGATATCTAATCTAATCTAATCTAATCTAATCTAATCTAATCTAATATTCAGCCAGACATCATGACAAGTAGATTAATGTAAAAATAATGGAATCAAAAGCCTTTTTCCATCCATCTTCTATCCCACTTATCCTCAGTCGGGTAGTGGGTGCGGTGGAGCTTACTCTGGGTGTGAGGCAGGGTACACTCGGGATTGGTCACCAATCAATCGCAGGGCACATAGAGACAACCATTTCCACTAGCAGTGAGGACAGTTTGGAGTCTTCACATAACCTAAGAAGCATGCCTTTTGTCTGTGAGAGGATGCAAGAGTCCTTGAAGAAAACCCATGCAAGGGGAGAACACGCAAACTCCACACAGAAAGGCGGAAACCCGGTTACAAACCCAAACCTCAGAACTGCGAGGCAAATGTACAAATACCTTTCCCACCATTCTGTCCGAATGTAACACAGTGTGAAAAAAGGACAATAGTGTCAGCATGGCGATCCCAGATCATGGATAATGGTCCATATCATGGTGCACCAGCCTGGACATCACAACTGTAATGCGCAGAGGAAATTATCAAACATGTTTCTTTCCATACTTATGTGACTATTAAATATAGAGTTGTGTTTTCTGTGGAAAGTGTCTCCACCTATGCAAGAAAATGTGTTCAACTAATCACAGATGACACTAAGCAAATGCAACAACCCTCAGCCAGCTTTTTATCAAATTAGAATGTACTTCTATCCATTTTACCACACAACAGCGGAGGAGGCACATCTGCAAAAGAGCCTCAACATTTCTTTCTGTTACTTTTAAATCTCAGCCATCAGTATTGAGCAGCTTCAATGAAGAGAGTATATGATACAGCCCTGATGAAAACCTGCAAATTAAAGTTTGCGGAACAGAGAGATTAATTTCAATATGTCATGTATTGTTAAAGTAAGTGGAGAGAATTTTTATTGTGTTTTAATTTTTTTTTTTTTCCGTTGACTTCAGTGGTGTACTTTGAGATCAGCATATTGGTTAAGTTCAGTGGTGTACTTTGAGATCAGCATCTTGGTTAAGTTCGTGTTCCCGTCACATGACACATGCATCTGTTACGGCGATGCCATCATGTACTGTAAAATAGTGGTGCTCCGATCGGTCGCCCATCGATTGTAATTGTCCGATTTCCATGGAAAGGTATGATTGGCATATGTGGACCAATGCCTTTTAATCGCAATCACAAAAAAGGATCATCCGCAGCTAATATTTTGCATTCGGCAACCAACAAGACTTTAGCCTGGCGCAACGTGGCATCCACTCCCCTTTTCCCGAACACTACACGTTACAGGCCAAATCAGTAACCGAATCATATATTTGTGCATTTTCTGCAATGTTAATTTGAAACAATGTCTTGTTTGTGTATAATGAAGGGATGTAAATCTGGATCGATTTTTAAAAAATGTGATTCATCATTTAATCGAAAAAATAATTGAGAGATGAATTGATTATTATAATAATCGTGATTGAGGAGCTCTAAAATTTAAAAACTGCAAAGCTAATCCATGTGATCGGTATTTTCGATCTCACTGGAACACCCTTGTCGTAAACTGTACACTGAAAGCAATTGTCCACTCCTAAACAAAAGCCAATGATCAAATTGTGGACTACAAAGGCTGATTACATTTTCTTCTAGTAGAACACATTTCAACTCATGATTTCATATACTTTGTATAATCTCTCAACAAATTGCATTGGTCTCCTCTCAGAAATTTGTTTTGTGTACTGTACTGTACAGTGTGACCTTATACTGTACACCAAAAACTCTCAAATGCCCATGGATATCTATATGGAAAACACATCCTGCGTTGCATGCACTCTGGCAAGAATTCTCTCTTTGGAGGAAAAAAAAAAAAAAAAACGAGAGCCAGACACATGAAAGCTTGAAGACTTAACTATCAATCACAACATCCCATTCGGCCAAAAGAATAAAGACTTGAAGAGGGTCAGTAACTGCTTAAACGTGTCGAAAAAAAAAATGGTCTCATCTATGCCTGTTTGTCTCCTTTTTTTTTAATACACCAAGGGAAATTGTGTTTTCACTATGTGGAGGGAAAGGCCCCTGAACAGTTTGGGGGGCGGGGGAGCTGTTTGTGGCTGGCTGTTTTTTTTTGCACATAGCTAAAATATACAAGTCACAACACATAGGGTTGTTTCATTTACATCCCTTAATAAATGAATGCTCGAAATGGGACTTTCAATTACAATCCAATCTAAATCCAATTACTATTATTATCAACAAGGCTATAAGGACCATATACAGTATAATGAATCTTTATTACAATTCAAAAAAATGAGAAGAAAAACTATAAAAGGGCTAAAATGACTAAAATACATGTTTAGTGTGATAGCTTTAGCCTGCCAATGCAAATTTACATTGTACCCCTCCGTCTGCCATCATCTGAACCGAGTGGAGGTCTTTGTGGGTCCGAATGAGTCGAAGAGCAAAGTTATCTGAGGCTTCATGGATCTGGCAGGGTCACCCATGGCAAACAGGCTTCAGGTGGAGGCCCAGACAAAGCATGGCTCATCGTCCCCTTATGAGGAGTCAAAAAAATTGATTTACAATTTCTCATGCTTGAATGCAGGTCTGAACCCATGGGGCCCAGCTAGACACAGCCTGAAAAGGCAACGTTGGTCGCCATTCCCATGGGCTCACCACTTGTGGGAGGGGCCTCTGTGAGCTGAGCAAGTAGCCAAAGGCAGGGATCTTGGTGGTCGGATCCCCAGCTACAGAAACCGACTCGAGGAACATGAAACCCCGAGATATTGTCATACCAAAATTGGATGTTGATTCAAATTTGACAACTGGCTATCAGAGCAAACCCGTCCCTAAAACCTCTGAAGGTGGTGGTTTCCCCTGCTAGGGATGGACCTGGTAACAAATTAAATGTTCATAAATTAACCAGACCAATCACACTGCCTTTTTTTTTTTTTGCAGAGGTGGGGGCATTGTTTGGAGAATAATGCAGAGCATCCACTCTGATGCTGCTTCTCTTATGAGGAGTCAAAAAAATTGATTTACAATTTCTCATGCTTGAATGCAGGTCTGAACCCATGGGGCCCAGCTAGACACAGCCTGAAAAGGCAACGTTGGTCGCCATTCCCATGGGCTCACCACTTGTGGGAGGGGCCTCTGTGAGCTGAGCAAGTAGCCAAAGGCAGGGATCTTGGTGGTCGGATCCCCAGCTACAGAAACCGACTCGAGGAACATGAAACCCCGAGATATTGTCATACCAAAATTGGATGTTGATTCAAATTTGACAACTGGCTATCAGAGCAAACCCGTCCCTAAAACCTCTGAAGGTGGTGGTTTCCCCTGCTAGGGATGGACCTGGTAACAAATTAAATGTTCATAAATTAACCAGACCAATCACACTGCCTTTTTTTTTTTTGCAGAGGTGGGGGCATTGTTTGGAGAATAATGCAGAGCATCCACTCTGATGCTGCTTCTTTATTCTTCATGTGAATCAGTTGGCCTGAAGGTGGTGGTTTCCCCTGCCAGGGATGGACCTGGTCACAACAAATTGAATGTTCATAAATTAACCAGACCAATCCCACTGGCTTTGTTTACAAATGTCGTTTACCTGCTGCTGGCAGGTATGTGGGGTAGAAGTGGGGGCATTGTTTGGATGAATAATGCAGAGCATCCACTCTGATGTTGCTTCTTTATTATTCATGTGAATCAGTTGCCCTGCAATTGAATTCATAAACCTCAACTATCACTATCTATGACACTAACAGAGGAAATAGTTAATAAAATAGAATAGAAAATAGAAAATAAAATAAAATACCTGCCCTTCGAACATTACTGTGTTCATTGTCCCCATACAGTACATGATGGAACCGGGATATTTTAACAAAGAAGTCGCTCACCGTTAGGGCTGTCACAATGTTTTTTTCAGGCCACTATATTTTCCCCACAAACTATTACAATAAACAAAAGTCCCTTTTTTATGCCACTGATATATTGAGGATTTTAGAGTAAAAATACAGGAATTAAAGTAGCCTACTGTGATTGGCTGGCAACCAATTCAGAGTGTACCCCACCTAATATCCAAAGTCAGCTGGGATTGGCTCCAGCACGCCCGCGTCCCTTGTGAGGATAAGCGGTGTGGATCATGGGTGCATAAAATAAAAGTCTCCTTTTTACTCAGCGGGACATAGATATGACAGTCATCCACATAAAAGAAATACCAAATTTCCTTAAGTTGTAATCCAATGGGAGCAGAGACAGTGAGAGCAGCAGAGGCTCCAGAATTAAGCCCGGCGGAACACCACACGACTGTGGGGCAGTTTGTGACTCACAGCAACCAAGGCTAAAAGGTTCTGTCAGCTAAATAAGATCTAAACCACTAAAGGGTGCTACCGCCAATTCCCACCGGGTGCTGTAAAAGAGGCAAAAGAATATTGTGATCCACTGTATCAAATGCTGCAGTTGAATCCAATAAAACCAGACACACATAAGGGGTGTTCACACGGCACACATTTGCTTCGGTGCTGCACCGATGTATTTCGTTGCGATATATCTTGCACCGGAGTTTCTGCAGCGGTGCAAAACGATAGAAAACAAAGAGCAGTCATGTTGGTTCTTTTTAAAACATACACAACTCAAGCAACTACTGTACATGCACGTCCTTCTCCTTCTCAGTCTCCATGCCTTCTGCTCGAGAGGCGTTCAATGACCACCCCCGAAAACGGTAAATCAACGATGACTTCAATGACACTCAGAAAAGCAAACATATAAAAAAAAAAAAAAAATGGTCTCATCTATGCCTGTTTGTCTCCTTTTTTTTTAATACACCAAGGGAAATTGTGTTTTCACTATGTGGAGGGAAAGGCCCCTGAACAGTTTGGGGGGCGGGGGAGCTGTTTGTGGCTGGCTGTTTTTTTTTGCACATAGCTAAAATATACAAGTCACAACACATAGGGTTGTTTCATTTACATCCCTTAATAAATGAATGCTCGAAATGGGACTTTCAATTACAATCCAATCCAATTACTATTATTATCAACAAGGCTATAAGGACCATATACAGTATAATGAATCTTTATTACAATTCAAAAAAATGAGAAGAAAAACTATAAAAGGGCTAAAATGACTAAAATACATGTTTAGTGTGATAGCTTTAGCCTGCCAATGCAAATTTACATTGTACCCTTCCGTCTGCCATCATCTGAACCTAGTGGAGGTCTTTGTGGGTCCGAATGAGTCGAAGAGCAAAGTTATCTGAGGCTTCATGGATCTGGCAGGGTCACCCATGGCAAACAGGCTTCAGGTGGAGGCCCAGACAAAGCATGGCTCATCGTCCCCTTATGAGGAGTCAAAAAAATTGATTTACAATTTCTCATGCTTGAATGCAGGTCTGAACCCATGGGGCCCAGCTAGACACAGCCTGAAAAGGCAACGTTGGTCGCCATTCCCATGGGCTCACCACTTGTGGGAGGGGCCTCTGTGAGCTGAGCAAGTAGCCAAAGGCAGGGATCTTGGTGGTCGGATCCCCAGCTACAGAAACCGACTCGAGGAACATGAAACCCCGAGATATTGTCATACCAAAATTGGATGTTGATTCAAATTTGACAACTGGCTATCAGAGCAAACCCGTCCCTAAAACCTCTGAAGGTGGTGGTTTCCCCTGCTAGGGATGGACCTGGTAACAAATTAAATGTTCATAAATTAACCAGACCAATCACACTGCCTTTTTTTTTTTTGCAGAGGTGGGGGCATTGTTTGGAGAATAATGCAGAGCATCCACTCTGATGCTGCTTCTTTATTCTTCATGTGAATCAGTTGGCCTGAAGGTGGTGGTTTCCCCTGCCAGGGATGGACCTGGTCACAACAAATTGAATGTTCATAAATTAACCAGACCAATCCCACTGGCTTTGTTTACAAATGTCGTTTACCTGCTGCTGGCAGGTATGTGGGGTAGAAGTGGGGGCATTGTTTGGATGAATAATGCAGAGCATCCACTCTGATGTTGCTTCTTTATTATTCATGTGAATCAGTTGCCCTGCAATTGAATTCATAAACCTCAACTATCACTATCTATGACACTAACAGAGGAAATAGTTAATAAAATAGAATAGAAAATAGAAAATAAAATAAAATACCTGCCCTTCGAACATTACTGTGTTCATTGTCCCCATACAGTACATGATGGAACCGGGATATTTTAACAAAGAAGTCGCTCACCGTTAGGGCTGTCACAATGTTTTTTTCAGGCCACTATATTTTCCCCACAAACTATCACAATAAACAAAAGTCCCTTTTTTTATGCCACTGATATATTGAGGATTTTAGAGTAAAAATACAGGAATTAAAGTAGCCTACTGTGATTGGCTGGCAACCAATTCAGAGTGTACCCCACCCAATATCCACAGTGATTGGCTCCAGCACGCCCGCGTCCCTTGTGAGGATAAGCGGTGTGGATCATGGGTGCATAAAATAAAAGTCTCCTTTTTACTCAGCGGGACATAGATATGACAGTCATCCACATAAAAGAAATACCAAATTTCCTTAAGTTGTAATCCAATGGGAACAGAGACAGTGAGAGCAGCAGAGGCTCCAGAATTAAGCCCGGCGGAACACCACACGACTGTGGGGCAGTTTGTGACTCACAGCAACCAAGGCTAAAAGGTTCTGTCAGCTAAATAAGATCTAAACCACTAAAGGGTGCTACCGCCAATTCCCACCGGGTGCTGTAAAAGAGGCAAAAGAATATTGTGATCCACTGTATCAAATGCTGCAGTTGAATCCAATAAAACCAGACACACATAAGGGGTGTTCACACGGCACACATTTGCTTCGGTGCTGCACCGATGTATTTCGTTGCGATATATCTTGCACCGGAGTTTCTGCAGCGGTGCAAAACGATAGAAAACAAAGAGCAGTCATGTTGGTTCTTTTTAAAACATACACAACTCAAGCAACTACTGTACATGCACGTCCTTCTCCTTCTCAGTCTCCATGCCTTCTGCTCGAGAGGCGTTCAATGACCGCCCCCGAAAACGGTAAATCAACGATGACTTCAATGACACTCAGAAAAGCAAACATATAACGCGCCAAACAGAAAATCAAGAGAGGCAAGAACAAAATAAATTCCATGGGGGGGTTGTGAACACACAACAGAGGAACAAACTACACAAACAACTCCGAGACAGTCCAGTCTCCTACAAAAGGAAAGATGACGGAAGTACAACAGAGCACAAAAGCAACGCATTCTAGCCATATGTAATCAACTCTTCTCATGCGTAGTGAGGCTACACCCCCCCGCAAATGAGCATTTGCTCCGGAGCAAATTTTTAAACCACCTCCTTGAGCAGGGTTAAATTTGAAGCTGTTTTTAGGGGCTACACCGGTGTAACTTTGCACGTGTGAACGCTCTACTGGGGCAGCTACGGCGCAGCACCGGAGCAAATGTTGCCATGTGAACACCCCTATAGTCGCCGGTGTCATTTGTGATGAGGATGTCATTAAAAACTTGTAACAGGGCTGACTCTGTGCTATGCATCATCTTGAAACCAGACTGGAAGACCTTCAAGAATGATTTTAACTACACGTGCACCACTTTTTCAAGACTTTTTTAAATGAAAGGTAGCTTGGAAATGGGCCTAAAATTTGACAGTACATCCATGATCTAGGTCAGGTTTCTTGAGCAAGGGTTGCACCATAGCATGTTTAAACTGTTGAGGAAGGGTACCAGAAGAGAGACTGCTGTTGGTAATGGCCAAGACGGATGTACCAATACTTGGGAGAACCTTCTTAAAGAAATGTGGAGGAACAGAGTGACAAAGGAAGCCAGCTGGCTTCATCTGGCAAACCACATCCACTAAAAACGTCAAGGAAATAGCTTCAAAAGAATTTAACACAGCTGAACACGGAACATGGATAGAGAGGTCAAATGTGGTGTTTGAAACAAAAGTCCTAGTTGTAGAAACCTTATCAATGACAAACTGAAGGAATCCGTTGGACATTTCCAAAGAAGTGAAGAGTCTAAGCAAGTAGGCTGAGTTGGTTTTAGTACAGAATCAATGGTTTTAAATAGTACACGTGGGTTTTGACAGTTAGCCTGAATTAGGTTTGATGAATGTTCTATTTTGGCCTCTTTAACTGTGATCTGGAAACACTAGCAGCGTTTCCAGATTTGATAAGAGACATGCAACTTGTCTTTTTTCCACAAGCGTTCGGCTTTACGTCACTCCTGCTTAGCTGCGCCAGTTCTGTCACTAAACCAAGGCTCAAGTTTAGGTTTTTGACGGCACAGTTTTTAATGGATCCACCGAATCCAGTATAGCATGGCAGGATGAGTTGAACCGAAAGGTGAGTTCCTCTGTGTTTGAAGAGGACACATCAAGGTTATTAAATGCATCAGAGAACTGACCAGCAGCGAGAGGGTTAAAAATTCGCCCGCTTGCACTGTGGAGCAGCAGATTTAACAGCAGCACGTGATCAAACAACATCAAAGAAAATGGTCCTGTGATCAAAAATCACATTGTCCAAGACTTCCAAGTTTTGACACCAAAAGACCATAAGCAAGATAAGGTCCAAAATCTGTCCTTGTTCATGTGTCGGTCTGGTCACATATTGTCCATAAGTCCAAAAAAATCCTTTGCTAGTGTGTTTAGTGTCATTCCAAGACATGTGAATATGATCTGTTGTATGGCTCTATGCCCGGTGACTGACTGGCGACCAGTCTAGGGTGTTGTTTGACTTTCTCCCTAAGTCAGCTGGGATAGGCTTTCAGCACCCCATGACACTTGACGGCATAGGCAAAAAAAAAATGGATGGATGGATTTTAACATGTGTATAGACAGTGTTCAATAATGGAAAATTATGTCTGGACTTTTAACAACTTTACACTGGAACAATTCATCAACTTCCTTACCCACTCCAACAGCCAAACCCGAATCCCGCCTTTAGTTCTGGTCTAACCGGGCTAAACCATATTTGACCATCTGTTCATTTCCTTCAATGTAATTTTACAAGTATCCAGAACTAACCCGTATCTCATTCTGCAGCATCAGGAATGTTGAGCACTCTTCACTTATGAACATACGCAGGCATCTTCACAATTCAGATCATCTATCCAACCCAAAGGAACTGGTTTCCCACAACAATAATACCAACTCATACGATTCCTTTGCCCTGATGCAAATCATCTTGTAATTTCGTCAAACTCAACAGTAGAAATGGGAATGGAAAACACTTTTTTTTTGTTTGAACCTGTTCCTAGTAACATGATTCCAATGCTAGGTTCAGACCGAACATGAAACATCGTGACGAGTGTTTCGTGTGTTAGTTCGTGGGGGTGACGATTGCAATGGGGTTGCAAAGAATGAAAAAAAAACGTTTGAACATCAGTGGTCAATTTGGTGACGCTGTGGTTGTGTTGAGTACTTAATCTAGTCCCAAGTCTCAAAGACTGCTCCTTTTTTAGAATGTCCTGGCACGTACAGGAAGCTGGCTGTGTTGTATACCTCTTGGACCCACAGATCACAATGAAATTATCCCACATTGTTTTTATATCACCACACAGTGTGTGTGCTTTAACTTTATTTGGCTGTGTGTACGCTTGTGCTGCGCCTGCATGTCATCGATTCATAAAACCATAAATTGATCCTTTTAATACGTCTTTTCCTATAAATTCATGCGACTTCTCGTGTCAAGCGAGAGTAGCGTAACAAAACAACATGGCCGAAGCAGCGAAATCGGCGCCAACAAGCTTGACGGCAGATGTCTGGAAGTTTTTTTGGTTTAAAAAAAAAACAAACAAGAAGACACCATTGAACTCAAAATTGTTGTGAGACAGTCACAGGAATGAGAATGCCATGAGTTTACAGAGTGTTTCTCCACTAAATTTACACTGCAATAAATATTTAAATCACTTTCAACAACGTGGCAGCCCCTTGCAAATGGAATCTAATCAATTTTGGAATTTTGAATCCATAGCCAGTCCTAGAAAGAAGATTCTCGATACTGCCTGCCTTCCGCCGTTAATTCTGACCATATCACTTGGAACCATTTTGTTTGCTTGCCTGATAATTCCACTAATCAGTTTGTCTCATGTCGGAAATGGGTGATGACGTCACACGCACAAGTGTATTTTGGGACTGAACTTTTCCAACACAGTATCAACATTGTAAGACTATATAAAAATGAGTACTGTATGATGTAACCCTTTTTCATCCATCGATCTGTCCATCCATCCATCCATCCATCCATTTTCTGATCCGCTCATCCTCAAAAGGGTCGAGGGGCGTGTTGGAGCCTATCCCAGATGCCTTCGGGCAGTAGGCGGGGGACACCCTGAACCGGTCGCCAGCCAATTCCAGGGCACACAGAGACGAACAACCATTCGCGCTCACAATCACACCTAGGGACAATCTAGAGTGTTCCATTAACCTGCCATGCATGTTTTTGGGATATGGGAAGAAACCGGAGTACCTAGAGAAAACCCACGCAGGCATGAGGAGAACATGCAAACTCCACACAGTAAGGCCAGAGCCGGAATCAGACCCTGCATCTTTGTACTCTGAGGCTGACGCGCTAACCAGTCGACCACTGGGCCGCCCCCTCTTTCATTTACATCATTATTTTAATGGTTGGGGTCTTGTGTTAGCCCTGTTTTTTTTCTTCATTTGAAACATTCTCAAATGTGCAATATGGATAAGGGGAGTGATTGTTTTGTTATGTGCTGTTACTCTGTGCATATACTGCACACCTGATCCTACGTTATATTTTATATTTCTGTTTTAATTTTTTTAGAAGAGGCATGTGTCAGTGGTTGAGAGGTCACTGCGTCCTATCCTCGGCCCTTGTGACCACATTGAAATGTCCTTGAGCAAGATACTGTACCCCACTTGCTCCTGACGCTTCATCTGTAGATGAAAATGTTCAGGCTTAGCGGGCCCCTCACACTCAGCTCCCCTATGCCTCTGTGTGTGTGACATGGTTTTATTTGTGGTGTAATGCATAAAATTCAAATAAAATGTAAAAGTCTGAGAATGGAAAGAGATTTTCCATCATTGATTAACAAAGCATATTAGATCAAGCATAAAATGTAACTATTCCCAAGTATGAAATGATTTTGAACATTTAACATGCCCAATGATTGCTTAAGTGAATCTGATCATGCGGTCACAGTCTTCAGTTGCAAGCTGTCAATTTTCTGCCTGGTATCGTGTTATATTAGGCACTGGTGTCCAACTCACCAGTCCATCACAGGTGCTTATCGCTGCACTCCCTTTGACAGCCGATCCATCCGACACTTCCCCCAGGAAATGGCACCGAGCAAATCCAGGGGGGCGGATCTTTCCTCCTTTGAGGCCGCCGTACCGACGCTCTGTCAAGAAGCCCGGAGCCAGCAGATGTGGGTTGAGAGTCAAGTTAAAGTGTAAACTGTGGCCAGCATGCCACAATTGATAGAAGACTCGCTCCTGGTCCATGGACTCCCCTGAGACATGGCGACGCTGTATGCGGCGAGCACGATGAGACAGGAAGTTGGACAGGAAGTGACCTGTGACACTCACTCTAGTGGGGTGAACCACTTCATACGGAGGAAGGTCCTGGAGGAATCTCTCTGTTGGAGCGATGGTGGGAAGAGAACATGGAAAACTTGAGCTATTCAATCAAGGCACGGGAAGAATACCAGTACTGTCTTTTGGTTTCTCTGGCAACCGGCAGACAGATCAATCCATTTAGCTATGTGAACAATCAGCGTGTCTCATATGCCAGTTTTGCTGTCATTTTTAACAGCAGCAGTATATAGTGTCATGAAACAGTATTTGACCAGGGGGTTAAAAAAAAAAAAAAGTTCTGGCCAAATGTGAAAAAGTTAAAGTCAGGTAAATTATACCCTTTTTCCACTATTGTATACAAAGAAATCTAATTCGTGTGAATTTAGTCTTTAATTAGCCTAACTAGTATGGATTTGGAATGTGGGAGAAAGGCAGTGAACACAATAAAAGCATGGTGAGATGATGCAAAATCCACAAAGGAAGACCAAAGCAAACTTTCGAACACAGAACCTCAGAACTGTGAGTCAAATGTACTAACCACTCTGCACCAACGTGCTGGATGTGAGGCTGATCATTGAACAGGGAATTTAATTTATTGTGGTGGATGGCTCGCTCAAATCTCAAGATCTTGGATTTCCACATTTTGGCCGGGATTTGAATATGCAAGGCAATAATTAATTAATCATATGAGCACTTCAATTATGCAATTTATAGCAACCGATCATTTGCGGGAACTATCTTTTCGATCCTAGACTGAGATGTCGAGAGCCTTGGGGCTATAGTTGAGGTTTGCTTTACTCCAGGGCGCATAAGAATGAAATGCTTTTTTTTCTCGATACTTAATTGCTGCGCTCACAATTCAGGTGCAAGCGCTGTTTGGAGAACTTGACTGACCTGGTTGTCGTTGTAGTCCCAGCCCAGACTTGCAGTTGTCCAGCACGGTCACAAGTACCATGAAAAAGTGGATGGGAGAAGCTCCATGTGCGATGTGAAGCCTGCAGTCCAAACGGGTCATTTTGCCAGCACAGAAAGATCAAGTTTACATGACACAGTTTACACGGTGCCAAATGATCATTCAAATGAGCTTCATCGTGGCCCCCAGCATTCGAGCGCGCACTTAAACTACTTTCTGCAATTCAAGCCTCATCGTTATCTGCTGCTGTTTATGTATTCCCCGTGCTAGGCTTGCTGTTGGTCGGCCTTCGCCTTTGCTTAAAAACGCCTGTGCCTCCATCCGCCTCTCGCCAGTGACAGCTTGAAAACTTTGCTAACTTTCGCAGCGGAACCACCCCCACAGATGGGTGGACCCAAAACAATAGGCTTTCTCTTCATATCGGCTGCAAGGAGTTTTAACAGGGACTCCGCGTAATCGGAGCCGACCCAGATGAACATCGAACAAGTGCTTTAGGATTCATGTGGTTCACTTCAGGACTCCCAGGTTTATGCAACTAATACAACTTTCAGGTCGTCACACAGCAGTACCATTGCAGTAAAATGTCAGGAAGTGTTTAATCTGCACAAACCCAGCCAACAAAACGGCATCTTATTTAAAAAAAACAAAACAAAAAAAAAACAACCAAAGGAAAAAAAAACAAGACACCAACTGTATTCGTCTGCCATCTAGTGGAACAAAGGCGGTACTATCCATCCATCCGTCCACTCATCCAACTATCTATCTATCTATCTATCTATCTATCTATCTATCTATCTATCTATCTATCTATCTATCTATCTATCTATCTATCTATCTATCTATCTATCTATCTATCTATCTATCTATCTATCTATCTATCTATCTATCTATCTATCTATCTATCTATCTATCTATCTATCTATCTATCTATCTATCCATCCAAATATCTGTTGATTATACAGGTGATGGAAAAACGTGTTATCTCAAGGCAGGGCTAAATTAAGACTGATGCCAATGTGAATAGTCCTCACATGTTTTCATCTTTTTTTAACGTATCTATAATTTGACAGGCATGTGGTAGTTCACAGGGCTATGTTATAAGGCGGCAATAAACGTGCTGTAGAATAGATTTGACATTTATATGAAACAGTTCTAATTTTTAGTGAGCCAGAAAGTGACTCTCAAACCATATGACTCGCTAGACTTTTTAGTTAGTAGTGCTGTATATGTATATCAATAGTTACATCCATCCATCCATTATATGGATCGCTTTATTATCACGAGGGTCATGGGTGTGCTGGAGCCCATCCTAACTGACTTCGGGCAAGATAAGAGGGGTACAACCTGAACTGGTTGCCAGCCAACCATTCACACTCACATTCACTGCTATAGGGACAATTTAGATCAATGATCAATTAACCTGCCGAACATGCTTTTAGAATGTGGGAGGAAACCGGAGGACCCGCAGAAAACCCATACAGGCACGGGAAGAGCATGCAAACTCCACACAGAGGGGCCAAAGCCCGAATCCCGGACTTCCGCACTGTGAGGCGGACATGCTGACCAGTCGACTTAAAATATAATAATAACAATAATAATAATAATAATAATAATAATAATAATAATAATAATAATAATAATAATAGGACGACGTGGTAGTCGACTGCATTGTTAATGGAACACTAATTTGTCCCTAAGTGTGATTGTGAGTGCATGTGAATAGTTGGTTGTCTATGTGTGCCCTGCGATTGGCTGGTTGACCAGTTCAGGGTGTACCCCATCTGCTGCCCGAAGACAGCTGGGATAGGCTCCAGCACACCCACGACCTACATGAGGATAGAAAATGGATGGATGGATGATATAATAAACGTAGAATTCTCTGTTTGCTAGAATTTTTCCATTTGTTTAAATCTATCTCCATTAATTCAGTTATGTATTTAATTCAGTTCGGTTTTGTTTTATTTTCCAGCTCGACGTGCGCCTTTTACGCACATCCTTTAGGTGATGTTTGCCTCCTCGGGAACGGTCTTTCCCATATACAGTATAATAATCCATCATGAAGTGACGTGGGGTTGCTGCTCACTTGTTTATGAAACCCACAAGTTCCTTTCCCAGCCAATCGTGGCGCAGCAGAGACACCCAACCCAATAAAAGCGCCGCTGCCGTCAGCTGTCTCTCAAAGAGGAGCGACGATGGACAACAATTCTGACACGTCCTGATCGAGAGGCGAGCTCGGTGCCGTGTTGTGTTGAGGATGGATGTCATATTAAACCAGACTGACGTCCTGAACCAAAGCGCGCCCGGCGAGGAGCCTTTCCACTTCAATGAGAACGAAGTGGTCGAGGACGGGAGTCCTTTCCTGAGGATCCTCATCTCAGTGGTCTACTCGGTGGTCTGTGCCGTGGGACTGGTGGGCAATCTGCTCGTCTTCTACCTCATGAGGCTACGACAAGGTCGAAAGAAGTCGGCCATCAACTTTTTCATCATCAACCTGGCCGTGACCGACTTCCAGTTCGTGCTGACGCTGCCATTCTGGGCCGTGGACACGGCGCTGGACTTTAGCTGGCCGTTTGGCGACGCCATGTGCAAAGTGGTGCTGTCCGTCACGGTGATGAACATGTACGCCAGCGTCTTTTTCCTCACGGCCATGAGCGTCACCAGATACCTGTCCATCACTTCGGCGCTCAAGAGTTCCGCGCTCAGTTGGCCGAGGTGTGTGAAGTGGATGTGCGCCGTGCTGTGGGTCGCGGCCACGGTGGCCACGGCTCCCACGGCGGTCTTCTCCGCGGTCACAGTGGTCGCCGGCGAGAAACTGTGTCTCCTGAAATTTCCGGAAGGACACGACTGGCTCGCACTTTATCACATTCAAAAAATACTCGTAGCTTTCATTATCCCCCTGTTTATCGTGTCCGTCAACTACCTGCTGCTTCTGCGCTTCATTAAACGCAAGAGCATGTGCACCAGCAACCGAAATAGGAGGTCGAAAGTCACCAAATCTGTTGCCATTGTTGTGTTATCCTTTTTCTGCTGTTGGGTGCCAAACCACGCCATCACCTTCTGGGGCGTTTTGGTCAAACTTAACGCAGTCAACTGGGATCGGTCCTACTACATGGTGCACGTGTACGTATTTCCAGTCACCGTGTGCTTGGCGCACGCCAACAGCTGCTTGAACCCCTTGCTTTACTGTCTCATGAGGCCAGAAATCAGAAAGATGCTCCGTGCTTTATTCTGGAGGTCACCCAGTCCGTGCGCCAGCGACAACAGAAAGGGGTGCGCGGCGCGCTCTCTTACGCACGGGCGCGCACAAGCGGTTCGCACGACTGACAATGTTGAGTTCCATTTGTCCGTCGTCGATCACAGAGGATTTGCAAGCTCCAGAATTAATGGATCCCTTTAATTCACGATTTTAAAGTTTACTTTAAATTCCTCGTTTTCACACTGTGAATGTGGTCATCGTGCGTAATGCTTTCGCAAGTGAATTTGTAATCACAGAGCACGTATTGTAATCGACGTTCATGATCATGTCAAACCGAGAAAACGGCGTCATTTCAGTGCACTAAAGCTCCAAAAACTGGAATTTGTCAGGGAGTGATGGGGACCTTAAGGAGAATCAGGGCATCTTATATTTTGAACGTGTAGGAAAGCAACAGTCACATTTCTATTCATGTACACGTTGTAAATACTGTATGTGAAAATAAATGTATTTTTCATCTGTGGAAATTGGCAGTGTTTTTCATTACCAAAAGAATATGTTGGAATCTATCTATCTGTCTGTCCAGTGTTTGTTGCTTCTTTTTTTGGGGGGGAGAAGCATCTCTTTGGATCGGCATCTCTCGGGTGACAAAATTAAAACCAACTGAAAGCACATCACATCAAAAACACAGGTCATGAGAGGCATATTATTTTACAGGCTGGTAAAATATATTAGATTAGATTAGATTAGATTAGATTATAAATGACCTCAATCGATATTCATTTAAAAATGTGCATTAGTAGTTTTCCGTAATGAAGAACTGTAATAGATCATCACATCAGATCATTTATCTGCAGGAGATCGTCAAATATAAGATAAGATAAGAAAACCTTTATCTGTCTCACAATGGAGAAATATATGAGACATGTCAGTCTAAAAAAGTTTGACTTTCCAACAAACCACAAACACATAAGAAACATTGTGAATTTAAGTCCTCTCTAAAAGATCCAACAGAAACACAGCATTAATATCTTTGTAGCGGCAGAATATTTGCACAGCTCTTCCATTAATTAGTTAGCATTCGATGAGCAAAACTACCTTGTGGGACCTGAATGTTTATTTTCAGACCAGAATTTATGAAACACATTAAAATGCAGCGACTCTAAAGCCATGTAAAACAGGGCTTTGTGCAGCAGACGTATAAGATATTATGTTTACTTGCAAATCCAAAGGTTTACAATGTATGCGCCCACGCTTTTGAGGCTTTTTTATTGACTGTTTCTTATTTATAGACTAAATCCATATACTTTGTATTTTCAACAATATTCAAGGCAGACAGTGGTGCAATGTCTCCTTTCAGGACTTCACCACCCGAGGCGTTCATCTCTATAAAGACCGATGTTACAGCTTCATTTGGAAGCTTCAAAGCTTCAAGGAGACTTCAAGAGGTTTTACAATCTACAATCGTATTGGAATCGGCTGACTTTGAAGGTCTTATACTGTATCTAATAACTCAGACCATTATTAAGCTACTCACTAACACTTTTCCCCTGAATACATTAATCTACATTCATGTTACATTTTGACAGAAGTAGAGTTCATTATTACGTTCTTCGCTTGTGCATATGATATCATAAACTCAAGCTCAAAGTCAGGCTGAAAATTCCCTTTGCAATTTCTTCAGTCATTTTAAACTATGTGGGTTCTTCTCATCTGCTAGCTTTGACCTTCACCATGTTCTCTCCCTGCTTTCTTTGTCTTGTTAACCATCACTGCTGAATAACAAACACTTGATTTCTTTGCATCTCCGAATCAGCACAAGGGCTGATCCTATTTTTTTCACCCAACATTTTCCTGAATACGTGCAGAACACCCCTCCCATTTGGTGATCTCCACTCACTTACAGTGTCTTTTTTGCTCAAGGACTTGCCAAAGCACAATGGTATTCGCCTCGCAGCAGCAAAATAATGGCAATCCTTAGAAGGTCAGGAACCACTTTGATCATTTTAGTGAGTATTCAATATGGATTTATGCATGCCACTATGAGGCAATGGGACCAACATGATACTATACAAAAACATATTACGTTTATTCTAAAATGTAATCCGGCGACATGGGGATTTACTAGTTAGCACGTCTGCCTCACAGTGCAGCGGTACAGGGTTTGATACCGGCTCCAGCCTTTCTGTGTGGAGTTTGCATGTTACCCCCGTGCCTGCGTGGCTTTTCTCCGGGTACCCCGGTTTCCTCCCACATTCTAAAAACGTGCATGACTGTGAGCACGGATGGTTGTTCGTCAATGTGTGCCCTGCGATTGTCTGGCAATCACTTCAGGGTGTCCCAGCCTTCTGCCTGAAGACAGCTAGGATAAGATCAGGCACTCCCGCGCCTCTTGTGAGGATAAGCGGATTAGGAAATGGATGGATGGATGGATAAAATATAATCCAAAATCAAATGTGCATGCTACAGTATATAAACACTGAATGTCATGCTTAACCCTCAGATGCATAAGTAGGGTCAAAAATGACCCAGGGGCTTGTTGTTTTGCTGTATGTTTGTAATTTTAAACGTGCATCTTTGAACCTTTCATGTATTTCTCAAGTAGGTTTTGACACAAGGGTATTTGGATTTGTATCTATTTGCTGTAGTTTTGAAATGATTGCAAATGTTGCATTGGTCCCACACTTTTCCATATGTGTTGTAAAAAAAAATAACCCCAATAACCCGACAAACAGTTGATTTTTATCAACTGTGACTGTCCATTCATTCATCTTCACGATTGCTTATCTTGTTCAGGCCCACGGGGTGCTGTAGCCTATCCCAGCTGACTTCCTTAAAGCAGACTTCACCCTGGAAGGGTCACCAGTTATTGGCAGGACACCCATAGAGACAAACAATCTTTCAC
>NW_017805824.1:7667686-7667972 GCF_001891065.2 Hippocampus comes
GGGCGGATGCTGGTCTATCAAGAGGGGAAGCTCAATTTCGACCTACATCATAAAATGTGTCCGTTTATTTATACGTGAATTCTACTCTCCGTTCCCTTTCAAAAAAATGAAAAGGATGCCTTCACCATAAGATCGCTGATTGGCTCATTTCGCTGTCAATCAAAAAGAGATTCAGCCTCAGACAGATCATCCAATTATCACGCAGAAAAGCTGAGCTTCCTGGCCAGCCTATAAACTCCCACTGTCTCTAAACTCCCAGAGACGCTGAGCGTCCGATGGGCGGGAC
>NW_017805825.1:0-27680 GCF_001891065.2 Hippocampus comes
CTAAAAACGCCTTACTATACAATGCCTTTTTTTTCGTGCTAAAAACGTCTTACCATACTATGTAGTTTTTTTCGTGCTAAAAACGCCTTACTTTTCGATGTCGTTTTTTTCGTGCCAAAAACGCCTTACTATACTATGTCGTTTTTTTCGGCTCAAAATGCCTTACTATACTATGTCGTTTTTTCGTGCTAAAAACGCCTTACTATACTATGCCGTTTTTTTCGGCTAAAAACGCCTTACTATACAATGCCTTTTTTTTCGTGCTAAAAACGTCTTACCATACTATGTAGTTTTTTTCGGGCTAAAAACGCCTTACTATACTATGTCGTTTTTTTCGGCTCAAAATGCCTTACTATACTATGTCGTTTTTTCGTGCTAAAAACGCCTTACTATACTATGCCGTTTTTTTCGGCTAAAAACGCCTTACTATACAATGCCTTTTTTTTCGTGCTAAAAACGTCTTACCATACTATGTAGTTTTTTTCGGGCTAAAAACGCCTTACTATACTATGTCGTTTTTTTCGGCTCAAAATGCCTTACTATACTATGTCGTTTTTTCGTGCTAAAAACGCCTTACTATACTATGCCGTTTTTTTCGGCTAAAAACGCCTTACTATACAATGCCTTTTTTTTCGTGCTAAAAACGTCTTACCATACTATGTAGTTTTTTTCGGGCTAAAAACGCCTTACTATACTATGTCGTTTTTTTCGGCTCAAAATGCCTTACTATACTATGTCGTTTTTTCGTGCTAAAAACGCCTTACTATACTATGCCGTTTTTTTCGGCTAAAAACGCCTTACTATACAATGCCTTTTTTTTCGTGCTAAAAACGTCTTACCATACTATGTAGTTTTTTTCGGGCTAAAAACGCCTTACTATACTATGTCGTTTTTTTCGGCTCAAAATGCCTTACTATACTATGTCGTTTTTTCGTGCTAAAAACGCCTTACTATACTATGCCGTTTTTTTCGGCTAAAAACGCCTTACTATACAATGCCTTTTTTTTCGTGCTAAAAACGTCTTACCATACTATGTAGTTTTTTTCGGGCTAAAAACGCCTTACTATACTATGTCGTTTTTTTCGGCTCAAAATGCCTTACTATACTATGTCGTTTTTTCGTGCTAAAAACGCCTTACTATACTATGCCGTTTTTTTCGGCTAAAAACGCCTTACTATACAATGCCTTTTTTTTCGTGCTAAAAACGTCTTACCATACTATGTAGTTTTTTTCGGGCTAAAAACGCCTTACTATACTATGTCGTTTTTTTCGGCTCAAAATGCCTTACTATACTATGTCGTTTTTTCGTGCTAAAAACGCCTTACTATACTATGCCGTTTTTTTCGGCTAAAAACGCCTTACTATACAATGCCTTTTTTTTCGTGCTAAAAACGTCTTACCATACTATGTAGTTTTTTTCGGGCTAAAAACGCCTTACTATACTATGTCGTTTTTTTCGGCTCAAAATGCCTTACTATACTATGTCGTTTTTTCGTGCTAAAAACGCCTTACTATACTATGCCGTTTTTTTCGGCTAAAAACGCCTTACTATACAATGCCTTTTTTTTCGTGCTAAAAACGTCTTACCATACTATGTAGTTTTTTTCGGGCTAAAAACGCCTTACTATACTATGTCGTTTTTTTCGGCTCAAAATGCCTTACTATACTATGTCGTTTTTTCGTGCTAAAAACGCCTTACTATACTATGCCGTTTTTTTCGGCTAAAAACGCCTTACTATACAATGCCTTTTTTTTCGTGCTAAAAACGTCTTACCATACTATGTAGTTTTTTTCGGGCTAAAAACGCCTTACTATACTATGTCGTTTTTTTCGGCTCAAAATGCCTTACTATACTATGTCGTTTTTTCGTGCTAAAAACGCCTTACTATACTATGCCGTTTTTTTCGGCTAAAAACGCCTTACTATACAATGCCTTTTTTTTCGTGCTAAAAACGTCTTACCATACTATGTAGTTTTTTTCGGGCTAAAAACGCCTTACTATACTATGTCGTTTTTTTCGGCTCAAAATGCCTTACTATACTATGTCGTTTTTTCGTGCTAAAAACGCCTTACTATACTATGCCGTTTTTTTCGGCTAAAAACGCCTTACTATACAATGCCTTTTTTTTCGTGCTAAAAACGTCTTACCATACTATGTAGTTTTTTTCGGGCTAAAAACGCCTTACTATACTATGTCGTTTTTTTCGGCTCAAAATGCCTTACTATACTATGTCGTTTTTTCGTGCTAAAAACGCCTTACTATACTATGCCGTTTTTTTCGGCTAAAAACGCCTTACTATACAATGCCTTTTTTTTCGTGCTAAAAACGTCTTACCATACTATGTAGTTTTTTTCGGGCTAAAAACGCCTTACTATACTATGTCGTTTTTTTCGGCTCAAAATGCCTTACTATACTATGTCGTTTTTTCGTGCTAAAAACGCCTTACTATACTATGCCGTTTTTTTCGGCTAAAAACGCCTTACTATACAATGCCTTTTTTTTCGTGCTAAAAACGTCTTACCATACTATGTAGTTTTTTTCGGGCTAAAAACGCCTTACTATACTATGTCGTTTTTTTCGGCTCAAAATGCCTTACTATACTATGTCGTTTTTTCGTGCTAAAAACGCCTTACTATACTATGCCGTTTTTTTCGGCTAAAAACGCCTTACTATACAATGCCTTTTTTTTCGTGCTAAAAACGTCTTACCATACTATGTAGTTTTTTTCGGGCTAAAAACGCCTTACTATACTATGTCGTTTTTTTCGGCTCAAAATGCCTTACTATACTATGTCGTTTTTTCGTGCTAAAAACGCCTTACTATACTATGCCGTTTTTTTCGGCTAAAAACGCCTTACTATACAATGCCTTTTTTTTCGTGCTAAAAACGTCTTACCATACTATGTAGTTTTTTTCGGGCTAAAAACGCCTTACTATACTATGTCGTTTTTTTCGGCTCAAAATGCCTTACTATACTATGTCGTTTTTTCGTGCTAAAAACGCCTTACTATACTATGCCGTTTTTTTCGGCTAAAAACGCCTTACTATACAATGCCTTTTTTTTCGTGCTAAAAACGTCTTACCATACTATGTAGTTTTTTTCGGGCTAAAAACGCCTTACTATACTATGTCGTTTTTTTCGGCTCAAAATGCCTTACTATACTATGTCGTTTTTTCGTGCTAAAAACGCCTTACTATACTATGCCGTTTTTTTCGGCTAAAAACGCCTTACTATACAATGCCTTTTTTTTCGTGCTAAAAACGTCTTACCATACTATGTAGTTTTTTTCGGGCTAAAAACGCCTTACTATACTATGTCGTTTTTTTCGGCTCAAAATGCCTTACTATACTATGTCGTTTTTTCGTGCTAAAAACGCCTTACTATACTATGCCGTTTTTTTCGGCTAAAAACGCCTTACTATACAATGCCTTTTTTTTCGTGCTAAAAACGTCTTACCATACTATGTAGTTTTTTTCGGGCTAAAAACGCCTTACTATACTATGTCGTTTTTTTCGGCTCAAAATGCCTTACTATACTATGTCGTTTTTTCGTGCTAAAAACGCCTTACTATACTATGCCGTTTTTTTCGGCTAAAAACGCCTTACTATACAATGCCTTTTTTTTCGTGCTAAAAACGTCTTACCATACTATGTAGTTTTTTTCGGGCTAAAAACGCCTTACTATACTATGTCGTTTTTTTCGGCTCAAAATGCCTTACTATACTATGTCGTTTTTTCGTGCTAAAAACGCCTTACTATACTATGCCGTTTTTTTCGGCTAAAAACGCCTTACTATACAATGCCTTTTTTTTCGTGCTAAAAACGTCTTACCATACTATGTAGTTTTTTTCGGGCTAAAAACGCCTTACTATACTATGTCGTTTTTTTCGGCTCAAAATGCCTTACTATACTATGTCGTTTTTTCGTGCTAAAAACGCCTTACTATACTATGCCGTTTTTTTCGGCTAAAAACGCCTTACTATACAATGCCTTTTTTTTCGTGCTAAAAACGTCTTACCATACTATGTAGTTTTTTTCGGGCTAAAAACGCCTTACTATACTATGTCGTTTTTTTCGGCTCAAAATGCCTTACTATACTATGTCGTTTTTTCGTGCTAAAAACGCCTTACTATACTATGTTCTTTTTTTCGCGTTAAAAACGCCTTCCTATACTATGTCATTTTTTTCGTGCTAAAAACGCCTTACTATACAATGCCGTTTTTCTCGGCTAAAAACGCCTTCCTATACATGGTCGTTTTTTTTCCTGCTAAAAACGCCTTACTATCCTATGTCGTTTTTTTCGGCTAAAAACGCCTTCCTATACATGGTCGTTTTTTTTCCTGCTAAAAACGCCTTACTATCCTATGTCGTTTTTTTCGGCTAAAAACGCCTTACTATACTATGTCGTTTTTTCGTGCTAAAAACGCCTTACTATGCCGTTTTTTTTCGCTAAAAACGCCTTACTCCACTTTGTCGTTTTTTTCATGCTAAAAACGCAATACTATACTATGTCGTTTTTTTCGGCAAAAACGCCTTATTATACTCAAAATGCCTTTCTATACTATGTCGTTTTTTTCGGCTAAAAACGCCTTACTATACATGGTCGTTTTTTTCGTGCTAAAATCGCCTTGCTATATACTATGTCGTTTTTTTTCGGCTAAAAACGCCTTACTATATATACACGGTTGTTTTTTTTTCGGCTAAAAACGCCTTACTATTCGTAGTCTTTTTTCGGGGGTTAAAAACGCCTTACTGTACATGGTCGTTTTTTGGGGTAAAATCGCCCTCCTGTCCATGATCGTTTTTTTTTTTTCGGCTAAAAACGCCATACTATACATGGTCTTTTTTTTGGGCTAAAAATGCCTGGTCATCTGAAAAAAAAAACATACATGTCATCTGAAAAAAAAACACCTTACTATTCATGGTCATCTTAAAAAAAAAAAAACTCATCTTTTAAAAAAACAAAACAAAAACACGCTTTTCCTTGTTTGGGAATCTTAAAAAACAAAAAATATTTTGGTGCCAATAAAACTAAATTTGTTGCTCGCCCTTTTGACAAAAAAAAAAAAAAATACACTGAATCTCAGACATTTTGAAGCGATCAGACTCGCATTCAGTATCAGTCTTTTGGGGTCAAAAAGTAATACATTACTTTTTATAGCAAAAGACACTAGACTTCAACTTTTGGTGCAAAAATACTTTCACTAAATGTAAGACATTTCTACCCAAAAAGACTTTTTAGATCGAAAAAGTCAGCAAGCAATCGATAATTGACACACAGGCACACGGACAATAATACAGTACACACACTCGTGCATTCTTTATCATGTGCCAAGAACAACTTGTCAAGATGAAAGCCTACTTTGAAACGCTAAGCCTTGTTTGACACCCTACTTTGAAACTGTAACCCTAGTTTGAAATACTAAATTGAAACCCTCACTCTACTTTCAAACGAGGATTAGGGTTTTAAAGTCGGGATTAATACAACCAAAGGGTTTGAAAGCCGACTTTGAAAAATACATCAAAACCCTAACATCATGTTAGGGTTTTGATGTATTTTTAAGTCATGTTCGTAACATGACTAACATGACATTTTTAAGTCATGTTATTAACATGACTTAAAAAACCCTAATCTTTTTGAAACCCTGACCCTAAACTCCAGAACCCCATGTGTTGTTTTGCATTGCATGCTCAGGTACCTGAACTACTTCGCGACCAAGTCCAGCCCAACGGGGGTCATCCTGGACCTGTGGGAGGCGCAGCACTTCCCCGACGGCAACCTGAGCCGCCTGGCCCAAGTCCTGGAAGAAATGGGACGCCACGACAGCCTCCTCCCTGCCGCCAATGAGCACTGACATCATATCGGAAACAACGCCAACGCCGCCGCCGCTCCTCCGCGCACCTTTGTCGTATTCATGGACCCCGTCGCCATGGAAACAGCCTCGGGTTATTCACGAGAAACAATCCCAAGATGGATGTTGAAGAGAAGCGTCTTGGGGGGTCAGGTCTCCATGGCAACCCGGCAAACTGACTCATGTTCTGTGATAGTATAGTATTTAATATGAATAATGATAATCCCATTTATGCTTTTTTTTTCTAAATGAGCGCCAATTCGTTGGTTTTTGATGATTCTTGTTTGCCGTCGTTCATCCAACCGTTTGGCTTAAAAAGGTTGAGGACAAGGATTTTTCCTCACGATTATTTGTACGTTGTGACAAAGGAGACCCGAAAGGGAGGTGGATGTAGTTGTATGTCCCCCACCCTCCCACCCAAAAAAAAAAATCTATTTTTCTAGGATCAGATGTAAACAGTACAGTTGCTTTTTGCCAAATAATTGACACATGATGTGTGAGGTTCACTTGAGGTGGGAATGCAATTGAAATGAATGTTTGTCACATCAATATCAGTCATATATATATTTTTTTTTGTAAAGCCGTCTATGCAACCTTTTTTTCCCCCCCAACATGAATTACACGTCCTTAATGGGGGTGGCCATTTTTTTTTTCTAATTAGTTGTGCGGCTTTATGATGCTAACGTGCGCGATTTTCATGTGAGGATCCTCAACAAGCGCTCCAGTCTCAACGTAATTGTATAAAGTGTAAGAAATGTGATTTTTAAAACTAATAAATTATATTTATATGCAACACTGACGACAAAAGACAGTGTGGCATTTTATTGTTTGTGTTGAACCACAGTCTTTCATTGCAATCCCAAGACCAGTGTTGACCAAACTTTTCTGAACAAGGATGATTTCTAGCGATTCAAATACTGCAGGCAACCAAAATATTATACAGGTAAAGTGTATTCACACACGTCCATTTGAAAAACATATTGATGAACCTTAAAAAAAAAAAGACAATTCGGGATATTTTTTGGACATACAAATGAAAGGTGGAAACCAACGCTGACGAAACAGGAAGCAACATACATTTATTTTTCAATTAATTTAATCCAACTGATCATGACCCTAATAAGGTCACTGAGCATTATGTTCTGAGGCTAGACAAAATCAACAGTACAAAAGACTGCACATATAAATACGGGTGCCTGGCTGTAGAGGAAGGGGTTGGTGTCCCCCCTGGCTCCCCTGAAGAGCCACTCAACTTTCACAGAAAGCACAATGGTATCAACACAAAGGCAAGTTAACTCCTCCCCCTGTCCAATGGGTCTTAGTAGTATGGTTCTTTCTTGTGTGCGCGTGTGCGTACGTGTGTCACGGCTTGATGTCCTGAGACTCCAACATCCTGGCGAGGGTCTTCTTCACCCGCAAGGCGGTGAGGCGAGAAGCCGGCTTGTGCGACCAGCATTCCGACATCAGTTTTGCCATCGGATGTAAACACTGAAGAAGACGAACAAAAGCTCAGACATAAATTATGTCGCACTCATCACGGAAGTAATCAATGGTGTACAAATACCTCATCAGCGGCCCAGCTGCTGGCAAACGCCGGTCTTTGTTGCTTGAGGCAGACCACCTTCCTCATGTCGTCATAGGAGGGGTCGGAAGCCACCAGGTCATAATAGGGTAGCTGGTAGTCCTCCGCGATGCCTTGGTGCATCACACACACCAAGAATTATTAGCGTGTGGTTAAGCATATTCAATCGAATGAACGTTACCTCCAGACACGCAGCGTCGGGCCATCTCCCACACGATGAGGCCAAAGCTGTACATGTCGGCCATGATGAAGGACTGGAAGTGAGTCCTGTTCAAGGTCTCGTCCAGGACCTCGGGAGGCATGTAGCGTTTGGTGCCCACCCGCAGATTGGGCGGCACGTCCACCTCATTGGTATCGCTGGCAGGTAGACCAGAGAAAATGAAATCTCAACAACGAAAGACCAAGAAAACAACCGTCGAGCGTTTACCTGTTAAACTTGACAGCCAGGCCAAGGTCCGCGATGCAGCACGTCCCGTTCCTCTTGACCAGGACGTTCTTGCTCTTGAGGTCTCGGTGGGCGATGGCCGGCTTGCCTTGTGTGCCGTAAATCTCGGTGTGCAGGTGGCACAGGCCCGATATGGACGAGTAGGCCAGCTTGAGCAAAGCTCTGGCATCCAGCGTGTTGCATTTGAGGTAGTCGTAGAGCGAGCCGTTCTCGTGGTAGTCGGTGATCAGGTACAACTGCGTCCATGAGCCCGTGCCCTTAATGTCGGCCGCTATGAAGCCTGTCGGTCACAATGTTCAAAAAAATATAATGAGTGACAAAAATGTCCATCTTCGGGAATTCCAGCAATACCAAGGAAGGCGGAAATAGTAGTAGTAGTCATAATCATAATAATAATAAATGCTAGGTGTTCCCTTTCTTCTTTGCATCTCCAAAGGGTGAGTCATTTTACTCATTAATTTTCATCGTCATTTTCGGGTTTTTTGTATTTTGGTATGGGTTGTTCAAAAAAATTTTTTTTGTACCTTCAAATGTTAATTTTCATTTATTTTTCTGTATGTGTAAAGAAAACAAACAAAAACATTATTTATTTTTTTATGTTTTTTTAAATTATTTTATCATTTTTATTCTGAAAGCATATTAAATCAAAATCAACCCCATCCACCACCCCATCATATCAAATTTTTGAGGCCATATCAACATTGACCATTGCTGGCGAGCCCTCACCCAGAATGTTGTCGTGTCGCATGAGGAAGGTCTGGTAGATTTCCGTCTCCCGGAACCAGCTCTCTTCCTCGGTGGTGAAGAACACTTTGACAGCCACTCGCTCTCCTCGCCACTTGCCCATCCACACATCCCCGTAGCGCCCCTTCCCGATCTGCTTCACCATCTGAATCTGCTTGGCGATGGTGCGCTGAACCTGGTGACACCGGCAAAAAGATAAATAAACACCGTTGCTTTATTTAGAGCCAACAAAGGCGCACTTCCATGCAGAGTGCAGTGACGTAGTCGTACCAGTAAGGGGAGCCCTGAGCCCGAACCAGAGCCGACGCTGTGGGAATGTTCGATGAGGTCTTTGAGTGACTCCCCCGGGGGGATGTAAGAGTCGTCCTGTTCCAGGTTGATGCTGTAGCGCGGCTGCGATTCCTGCCGCTTGTACCTAAACGCATGCAAGTTAGAAGTACAGATACTCTGCAGGTAACAAAAAAAAAATTAAATAAAAGCAAAAAAAAAAAAAAAAAAAACTTGTCTGAAATTCATGTTCGTACATAAGAGGAAAAAAAAGGTTTAATTTTAGGTTCCCTGTTTTGACAATGCCAGGTGTAAAAGGTACCTGACTTTAAATTGAGGGAGCAAATTTAAAAAGTCATCAGAAAGATAAATATTCCAGACTCAAGAAATCAACTGAAGTACAGGAACAAAGTACAAATACTTCGCCCTGATGATTCGTGAATTCATGACAAAACAGAGCTGAACCGTTACCTGATACAGCAGATGATGAAGACGATGACCACGAAAATGCCGCAGACCGTACTGGAAATGAGGAGAGCCAAGTAATGAGAACCGCTGTCCACGTAATCTAAAAAAAAAAAAAAAAAAAAAATTAGTGTCTTGAGAACATTTTGCCAATTTTCCAAATATGAGTTTCCCTCTGTGCGCCCGCAAGCCGAGAATCGATCGCATCCCCTTCCTGAATGCCCCAAAGATCACATGTCACACCGACATGCCTCCAGAAGCAGCTCGGGGGCTCTAAACTTTCAACCCGTCATGAGCTTGTCACTCATACACACTGGTAATGAGATCCAAAAGGTGAATTGTACTCAAATAAAATCACAACCCTCAACCAAAAATCCAGAAATAGACGCAAACAGGAAAAAACAACACTTTTCGCAACTTCACAAATCTGCTGTCACCAAAGTGTTTGATGGAGAATAAAAGTGACGCACCAAGTGTGAGAGCGGGAAAACTTGTACGCCTGTGTGTCATTGTGCACGTGACGGGAGAGCGAGCGCGAAACAGATGGACTGACAGACATCTCGCATCCGTCAGGAAACTGAAGCGGGCCCCGGGGAGAGGCTGTCCTTTTCATTAGAGGGTGAGAGACCAAGCCGAGCAAGCAGGTTCTGTTTCGCCTGCAATGTGACCCCCCCCCCCCCCACAACCCCCTTTTGCACCCCGAAGACTGCCCACCCCGCAACGCTTCGCTGCAGCCCAACAATAAGCTTTCGTTCATTTTCCCATGTCGCATTTCCTGAAACTGCAGCCAAGGGGACATTTACTTGCTCAACTGTAGACAGTGCCAGATGTTTATTTGAACAAAGGCATTTATTTGGGAAGAGGCCTCCCGGTTCATGTGCGGTGTTGAATATCGTGTCAGAGAACGGACTTGGGGGGGTGGGGATGGGAAGTGAAAAGCATTGAAGGATTCCGAATCCATGAACCATCCATTTTTTGAACCCGCTTCTCCTCACAAGAGTCGCGGGCGTGCTGAAGCCCATCCCCCGCAGTACACCCTGAACTGGTCGCCAGCCAATCACAGGGCACACATCGACAAACGACCATCCGCGCTCTCATACACACCAAGGGACAATTTAACGTTGCATCTCGTCAGTGTTGAGTTTGCCGCCTTGGCCGGAAGACAACCACCTCGTGTATTCTCACCTGAGGTCCGCAAGGGAGGAAGAGTCGGGTGAAGGTTGCGGTTGCAATAGTCCCGATCCGTGCAGCACTCCAGAGCTCTCCGGAAGCGAGCGTTCGCCGTGTCCTAGCCGGCAAGAACACACGCATCCGAGCATTGTAAGTAAGACCTGACATTGGTCGGGCGGAAAAGTTGAATGAACTTGTCAGTACTGTACAGGAGGAACTTCTCAATTAAAAGCTATTTTCCCATTCACATCAATTTTGGAGACCCCGACCCCCCCTATGAGGTACACAAAGAACACATGGGCAGAAGACGACTCACTCTGCACTGGAACTTGGACCCAGCCAGTCCCAGACAGCCTGACGTGAAGACGGCCAGACCGCCCTCCTCTTCCTCCTCCACCATGGTGAAGCAGAAACCGTCCGTCCTGACCAACAACAATTTAACTCACACTTCAGTGGATCTAAAAATTCTGCACACCCATGTTCAGATGAGATTTGGAAGTGTTTTATAATTTGCGCAGAATGAATGTGTTGTAGCGTACATGCAACTGTTGTTCGAGGAGTCTTCGGGACACTGCTGGGTGCAGTGACACCACAACATGTTTTGGGCCATAACGGCGGCTGCACGACTGCTGCTGTTGCTGCTGCTCCCCTCGGCCCTCCGCTCCGACTCCTGCTTCCAGCCACCCCTCAGCAGCAAGCTGTCCAGCAAGTTGCCTGAAAACATCAAGAGACACAAGTTCAAAGTCAGGAGATACAAATGGAAGGGTCAAAAGGATCGTCGCAAGAACCGGGATGAAAGGGGGCAGTTTTTGCCGGCGTCTCCGTGGTAACGGGATCCAGCGTGCCGACTCAAGCGACCAAACATGATGATGCCAACAGACCGGGAAGGGAAGACCCATTGTCACAATGGGACATCAACTACGCATCTTCTCACTATAATACCTCTTTAAAAGGAAATCGATTTTTTTTTCTATTTAAAAGAAACTGATTAAAAACTAAAAGAAAACAAACTGGACTTGTATGACCCAACACTGACCAACTGTTTTGTTTGTTTTTAAAGAAAAACGACCACCTGTTAAAGTGTTTATTGTTAGTACTGGAGCACCCTCTAGCGGACAGAATGCACACTGCAACTACCGCTTGGCAGAATTGCCACCTAATGACGTAAATCTGAGATACAATATGCGAGCTGTACTATTACGAATAGTCTATTGGTGAAGTCTTTATCGGGATCGTTCAGTGTACAAAGATGTTTTTAAATTTAAAAATATGTTGATTCATTTCGTACCATCCTATGAAACGCCAACATTAAAAACGAAGTCGATCAGATAAAAAAAGGGAGCACCTTTGTTGTCCTCCTGAAATTGCACTACGTGTTCTTCTCAAATAATCTACGTTCATGGGAGGTTTGCACACTCCTTCTGATCTACCGAAAGCGACCTTGGCGTCTTTTTTTAATCAGCATCTGCAAGTCTACAAAGCGCGCGCACCATGCAAAAAAAAAAAAAAAAAGTGGAATGCTTCATGAGGTCATCAAACCTTTTTAGATACACTTCACCTCGAATCAGCGTTTGCTTTTTTATCAACGAGCGCAGGGGCAGGTCATTCAGGGAAAGCTGACATCATATTTTCTGGGGGGGGCGTCACATGCAAAGCAAAACCTTATCAGGGCAATGATACTCCCCTCTTGTGATCCTGTCTGGAGCTCGGGGCAAGGCTGCAAACGCAAACCAGCATGTGAAGGTGGGAGAATTTGCCCATGTTCACACCCCCCACTCACCTAAAAGACGTACTCGCGTCTTTATCCTCAGCTCGCAGGACAACGATCGGTTCCCACTGCGGGATTCGGACTTTAACTCGTGTCCATGCTCAGTTTAAAAGGTAAAACAAACACGATCAGAAAACCCCAGAGCAAAAATCCACTTCCAGAACAATTTCCACATTTTTCACATAATGTCAACAACATTACTGGATTGCACTTCAACACAGTGCGCACAGATATGGGCTACATAGAATTAAAGAGAAGAGAGTCGGCGCAGCTAGCCGGCAAGCTAGCTAGAAAGCTAGAATTAAAGAGACGAGACACATTCAGATAGATATCGATCGATCGATAGATAGAATTAAAGAGGCGAAAATCGACACATCTGATGCGAAATATTAGGAACCGCTGAGAGTAAAGTGCAACATTTTACAAACACAAAAATAAATTGTTTCAAGCTGTCAAATTCAGACTTCAAAAGTTAAACTTTTGGAATAGACGTCAAATCCAACCAAAAAGCATGATGATATTGGAATGTGATATAATTAAACTCATTGTTAAAAGAGGGGGGGGGAAAAAGTGTGTCAGTCTTGAGACAGTTTGGTGTTAATGCGCAGCCAACAGACAGACGACGGCCGCATTCAAGGTCACCCCGAAATCTGATCTCCATCCCCCACACATTCCACAGGCTGCTCCTCCACGCACACACACACACACACACACACATACACACACACACACACACACACACACACTGGATGTACAGTATGTTATTGACATTTCTCGACAATGAGCGTTCTTCCACATAAATGATGAAAAGCTCTCAACACCTCGACTTTGTACACAAGCCACCGGAAACAATTAATGACTCATTTTTTTTTAACATATGTTCTATGCTTTACCCATCTTCGACATATGGGAGCATCGTATAAATGAACTCTCTGGAAGAATTACGCAATTTAATCCTCTTGGCAGAAATGAAGTTCACCATCGGTTTTCAATTTTTGGCGTGGTCTTGTCATCGTCATGATTTGCATACAGAATAGTGTGACTTGTAAACGGGCACAAACAATGAAGACAGACATGACTTGGTTTTCGTGTTCAATTGATTTTGAATATCCAAAACCTAATATGTAGACATGTATTAGGGTGCAACAAAAAACGATTTTTTATTGGAAAAATCGGTTTTGATTTAAAACATGCCAACTACATCGACTTGAGCCAAGTCGAATCGTTCAACATACAGAGATACACTTTTGAAGAAAATGCCACATTCTCAGGACTGACAAGTTCAGTCACATAGAAAACGCACGTGTGCGCACACACACACACACACACACACACACACACACACACACACACACACTTTGCTGCCCATAAAGCTTGACTGATTGATGGAGTTTTGACGGTTTTGAAAAAACATCATGCGCGTTTTCCCCAAGTGCCAATTTCCCACCCTGACGACCACTCAATCACATCCTCAGAAGCGCGGAGGATGACGAGGGAGATAAATTTCTCCAGGTGGCCCTCATAAATCTCCCGCTCAAAAGAGACATCGTCTATGCGTCTCAGGGGTGCACTCCGACCCCGAGAGGGGACAGGGAGCACCCTGCCAAGGGGGTCATTCATCCTCAGGCCTCAGACTCACGCCGCTTAACCCCTCAACGGGCTTCAAAGATTGGACGTACGTGCGCGTCAATGTGTCGGAAGAGCGCATTCCAATTCCTTTTCCACCCCCCTCCGAGTCATCTGTTTCGACTGTTCCGGCAACCTGCTCCGTGTTTACCAGCCGTGACCGTGCAGCCTTGAGGATGAAGAAGGCGCAGAAGTGTCGGTCATCGTTTGACAAGATGATTCCGGACTCGCCTGCCCTCCGATCCCGCGCATTCTCGGGCCGACTCCTGTCAAATTTGCGCTGGCTGGCTGAGAAATGTGGCGAGCGGGTGCTAGTTTTGCAGAGAGGTGCTATATCCACAAAAGACAACACGCAAACACAGACAGGCTACAAACTGAGACGCTGGTTTTGGACAATCATGAAGGCAAGCCTCCACATGGACAACTAACTCTTTAAGAAGGAACTAAATGCAAGGACAAACCCCAGTGAAGTGTCGCTTCATTATATCGCCTGCAGATTTTCTTTGGTGGCGATCTGTCGCTAAAATCAGTCAATTAATCAATCTGCAATTTCTAATCACTTTCATGGCTCGCATAAATCCAGTGCAGCATAACTCTGCCCAGAGGCGAGTTGGTAATAACGCAGAAGAGTGCGGGCCGGCGGTTCTGCGGGAGCGAGGGCTGCGCCGCTGTGGGAGTGGTCGAAGCTGACTTTAATGGGCAATCCAAGTGACTCCTTTCATGCCACACGCCAGATTCTCATACAGTACCGGGCGCACATATGCGACGATAAGTCGGCACTTGCGGACTGATACCAAGCAATCATTTCTGAATGAAATACGTCACATAAGGGTAGCTGTCTATCCTACGCTGGTGTTGACCTGCACTTAGACATGGGCTGAATAGGCGTAACATTTGCGATCATTTTTCTGCCACCCAATGCAATGCTTTTAGGTGTGCCTTTATCGCGCGGAAAATACGGGTGTGCTCACTGAACGTTTGGAGGAGGCTCCTTCGACAAACACTTCAGCGGTGGGCCCAACCGAAATTGTACAAACGACACTAATGTCAAAGGCAAGGAAGGTCTCTAGTAGTCCAAGAATGTGTGTGTCGAAGCAGCCAGCCGACAGAAACAGGTGGCTGGTGTAAAAGACTGCGCCGCTCAGATTTATGGACAATCTCCCACATGTTTTACTCGTTGGAGAGACCTTCAACATATCAGATCACAAAATAGGCGAGGAAGTACGGCAGAGAGGGTGGGGAAAGAATAAAGGCAAGTGTGCCGAGGGCTTTGTTTTGGCGTCTTAAGGCAATCGGGTCAATCGCACTACAAAGTGTTTTTGGTGTGCGCATCATTATAACTCTGTCAGTATGAAAATGTAGACGAATAATGAAACTCGGGTTTTATAAGTAATGGCGTCGTGCTATCGGCATAGTATAGTTCAGTAGTCATAAAGTCACATGGATTATAAGATGCACTCAACAGTATTTATAGGGCACTTTAAAAAGGAACCGCAGCGCTAAGAAAGTGCTGCACAGAAGTGATGATGATGCTCTGCACACTGACGAGGGACCTGTTACGGTGAGGCACTCGTCGACATCATCAGCTGCAGCAGCACAGGAGGTATTTCATCACCGGCTGTGAACGTTTCAAGCCAGCACACAGTCACGACTGGACTTTACAGCTGGTCGATATCTTCGGCACGACTCCACGACAACGTCTGTGGGCTTGAATGGTGGCTCAGAAAAACAGAAGGAGCGGCACAAAAAAGGAGTGTGTAGTCACAAGTAACCTGGACCAGGTGACCATTTATAAAAAAAAAAAAAAAGAAGATACTTCCAATGCAAAACTACCCATTGTAATGAGTACTTACATTGAGAATATGAAAATAAATGCACTTAAAAAAAAAATCAATGATGGGTGTTCAACTGTAGGCACGACTCGCTACTCACTTCCCACGGGAATGCGCGAGTCGTGTCTAATGTGCCGCTCAAGTGTTTTGAATACCAATCTTGTCGGCTGTCAATCATTTTCCTGACTAGAAAGAGAACAAATGCCGAGGTGCCCCACTTGAGGGGCTGGATGGGGGAGGCTTGAGATGCTGGGGGTGGGGGGGTCACGGACCCTCCCGCCTGTCACAACCTTACAGGCCAGCAGGACACTGTTGGCATTCATCGTAAAAAGACAACTGGCTGCCCATCTTCAAACGATTCAAAGCGGGAGTGTGCAGCGGGACATGAAAGCGTTCTCAACGTCCATACAAGAACTGCGAGGAAACTGGGACCTTGATTATAAATTACTAATTCAACTTTCGCAAAGACTTTTTTTTTAATACATTTTTTTCCTCAAAAGGTTTAAATTGATAGCGCACACTGTGGTGTTGACAAAAAAATTTACATTTCATGAAAATTGGTCGAAATGAGCAATTTCCAACCTTGCATTGCCTGGCACACTGTGGTGTTGACAAAAAAATTATGCATTTCATGAAAATTGGTTAAAATGGTCGAAATGAGCAATTTCCAACCTTGCATTGCCTTTGATGGGAAAGTTGCCCGGGCGACATAGGCACAGCAGCTAGCTCTTATGAGGGTTAAGATTTCTTTTTTTATGCAATTTTAAGAGATTGCGTCGTAGACAAGAATGTTGCGTTTTCAAGAATTTAACAGCAGTTGAGCATTAGGCAAAAAAAGATGACTCGAAAGTTCAATTTCCACTTGCGACACAAAGCAAATAAGAAAAAAAACAAAAAACAACAGCGACTGTGCAAAACCCCAAAAATTCGTACGGATGACCCGCCGGAGAAGCCCACACTTGTCTCGACTCACCTTGCGATCCTGGGCTCAGCAGCGTCATCAGGAGCAGAGCGTGCCAGGCCAGCATTGCGCCACCGCTGCCGCCACCGCCGCTTTTCAAATCCTCCCGCAGCAATCACGAACTCGTCGAAGCCGAACACGTCTGCCGCAGCCCTCCCCGTTCCTCCACCTCCTTGCGCCACTCCGACACTGACAGCCTGGGAGAGAAAGGCAAAATGGGATGAAGCGGGGGTGTTACTTCTCTCTGGGTGTCCGGCCCTTTCTGCCAGTGAGTCAACAGCTGAGCGCACGTGGACCGCACAACGCACTGTCAACAGGGAGGCAACAGGAGCGTCGGGGTAGCGGAGATATCGACTCACTGGAAGCCGATCCATGTTTACGGACACCCACATACAAATCCATTCGATGACATAATCGGTCAATTAATCGATGCTAAAAAGATCGGATCGTGACAGCCCTCAAAAATAATTTTTGGAGAGAAAGGTTTCTTTCCGTCATTTTTTTTCCTGTGTTGCACATCCACACACACAAACACACACACAGACACACACAACTTGATTATTACAAGTACCGTATTTTCCGCATTATAAGGCGCACCAAAAAGCATTCAAATTTTCACAAAAGCCGACAGTGCGCCTTGTAATCTGATGCGCCTTATATACGGATCAATATACTGATGTATTGGACGTCGTACTTTAAATGTTCTTTAAAGCGCTTCATTACCGCTGCAGCGGTCGTGAAAGCGCTACCGAAATAAAGCTATATTGGATTGTATTCTCTTTAGATTAGCTCCATCTAGTGGATACGTGACACAACTGCAGCCACGATTGTAGCTTCTATACATGCACTTTATAATGCGGTGCGTCCTACATATGAAAACAGTTTTAAAAGAGGCCATTCATTGACGGTGCACCTTATACTCCTTATACTTATTGTGCGGAAAATACGGTATTCTCATATTCCTGCAACATACATTCCCAAAATGTTCCTAATTGGGATCGCAGAGGTTTACACAGCAGGCGATTGCAACGCGTGTGCGCGCGCTGGAGGTGTGTGTGAACGGGGCAGAAGCCGCGGCGTGGCGTCAGGTGATGAGGAGGCGATTAGAGCTCACACCTCCAGGCACAGCAACCGCCACTTTGTAACTCGCCGCTAATCCGCGACGCAGACACACACGTTAACAATGGGGACACATTCCTCCCGTCAATATGTATGTCGGAAGAGGATTAAACCAGCTATTAGCCAGATTACATCAAGTTCACAGAGTGTAAAAAAAAAAAAAATAATTTTTAAAAATCACAAATATGTCAAGTATTCTTGTGAGATGCAATCTCTTCCCGATGGGTGGACGAAAGTAAACAGCCAAATTCTTGGCGTAAAAGTCGCACATTTATGAAAATAATTCACCAATATCAATACAATTAAAATATTTTCAATTTCATAGTCTTATGATAGTAAAATGATGAGGGTCTATGTGAATTAAAGTGACGTCTCTCGATACATGGGATGTGATAGGATTCAAAGAATTCTTGGTGATGTTCGGAACATTTCAAAGCAGCTGGAGCCAAATGGGCCTCAGCACTCCTGCCTCCTACTTCCACTCCAAGTGTGAGGAGCTGCACCTCCACGGGCCCTGGAGCTGCGGAGATGTCACCCCAACCCCGCCGCTCCATTTGTGCTTGTGCAACCTCGCGGCATGAGGTAAGGGGGGGGGGGGGCATGAAGCGAATGGGTCAGTGCACCTCACATGGTCTTCTGCACTCCAGCACACACCCAGCGTGGAGCCCCCAGAGAGGGACTGGAAGGCGGGAGTGAGCGTCACTAGGTGGGGGTAAGGGGGGGGGGGGGGTCACGGTCAGACATAAGATGGGGTTTGGAAGTGGGGCAGACTGCCAGTGAAAACTTCCTTTGCCCTCCTGTTGTGTTCATTGGAGCAGGACAATTTTTGAATGATACTTTTTGTATGAATTCGACATTTCTGCCCGTCGCCTCCAAGAATCCACCCCCAACACTGCTTTATAACTAATTGTGTAACTGCTAGGGGGGGGAAAGCTAATTAATATACCATATAATAATAATAATAATGAAGAAGAGGAAGAAGAAATGGGGATGTGTTTGTAAATTTTAAAAATACTGTATAGACTGGATTGGAACGAGATTGTATCGTTGGCTCGCTGGTTAGCTAGCACGCTGGTTAGCTAGCTTCCGAGATAGCTAGCTAGCCAGATAGAGCAACAAAATGCCACGATCCAACAATACTGTTGTGTAATGTTGACATGAATGTGGCTCCTTTGTACAGTCCCAAACCTCCATCTCCATTTCTTAGACAAACATTTTCTTATGAAACAGAGAGCTCGCGCTAATACTTAACGTATTACCCCAACGCACCGTGACAATCTTCAAATTTCATTTTCAAAGCAAAAAAAAAAAAAAAAAGGGCCTTTCATCATGTTCACGGTGTACAAGCGGAGCAGTGGGAGCGATTCAGGCGAACCCGCCAAAAAAAAGAGGACAGATGATGACGTCGGAATGCGTGTCGGACGGCCAACGCTCCGAGCTTCCGTGAAATCGGGAAGATTAGCGGAGTTAAAAGTGATGTCACCCAGAGAAGTTTATTACCGTGGCAACGCAGCTGTTTGCCTGCCAACGGCTCCTATGGGGGGCAAGGAAAACTATGGATGTATTGCAAGTCTCGTATTTGTAAACGAGGAATAAAATTGCGACGAAAGTCTAATCAAGTCAAATTTTTCGAACAAAAGGCAAAATCTTATGACGATACAAAGAATAATGAGAAAATGTTTTAATTGTAGGCCTATTTATGCACTGTGACTCAATAACAAGAAAGAAGGAAAACAAGCACAAGCGTACACGAAGGGGATCGTGGGTTCCGCAGGGGCCGCGTCAGTAAGCGGCGCTAATTAGCGACTTCCTCCGCCGGTCAGACCAGAGTGGACGGCGGGGGGTCGAACCGCAAACTGGCCGTGACCCTCACACCTGCCTGCTCTCATTAAGCCTCAGCATGTCACAAAAACGCATGCCAACACACAATCTTGACACCTACATGCCTGCCACAAACAAAAAGCAGTGCATGGTAACAGAAAGCTGTTATTTTTTTTGGATAAATACATTTGCTGGCCCTATAAGAGATAGAGTTAGTACTATGGGAGCTGGGAGGGGGGGGGGGCACTATATGAGGGCAAAGGGTGGGGGTGAAAAGTTCATGCCCAACCACTCCTGGCGAGGGCTGCGCCTTCACCTCCAATTGTAAGACTGATCACTCCAAGAGTTGCGTCACCTGTTTGCAGGAGGTGCCAAACAAAGAGAGGGACAGCAAAAATATGAGCATATTGCGAGGAAAACGCTTTCAACAGCCCGCATACAAAGTGTCACCGACCAAGCTTGAAAGCACAACCAGGTCGTGTCAATATTTTCTTCTCTGACAATTTCCTAAAATGTGCCATTCAGAATTTCACCCCGTTGTGTTGTCACAATGGGGTGTTCCAATGGAGGTCGTGTATACAGAAACAGTCCCCATACTAAGCTTCTCCAAGTGATCAGCTCGACTGGGGGAAGATCCAGACCAACTTTCAAGTGACAGTTGGGACTACACTGTCCGAAAAACTCCACCACCCCCAAGCATGAGTGCGCCCCCCGCTATGATGCCATAGCACTGAGTTTTGCTGGCCGCGTTGATTAGCATTAGCTTCTGATGAACCACACACACTTAAAACGAGCTTCAACCGAAAATTACCCTTCAAAGAGAAATGTCTTACAGATTATTTGGTTGGCAATAAATTTACTACCTGCGCCATCCAGTGGAATTTTAGGGTATTGCAGAAATGAGTCATACTGCCGCCAGTGAGCCAATGCAAGGACACCAGAAGGAGCAGCACAAAGTACACTGAATGAAAGCCTAAAAATGTGGCAGAAAATATTCTATTCTTGACATTTTCTATCATTGCATCATCGCTTTATGATTCTTTTTATGGACTATAATATTATACAGGACCAGATCACATCCCCCCCCCAAAAATTAAATTCAATTAGAAGACACTGAGCAAGTAAAGGCAAGCATTTGCTTCCTGCCTGGTTCGGGAGAAGGAAGAAGGGCCATCATTAAGGGGGAAAATTGCAGCGTATTTACCATAATCACGCGGTCCTTAATGAGCATTAATTGGTGCGCTTGCACACTGGATCAGAGATGCAGGAAAGGTTTAATGAGGGACGAGTTGTTTTGTTTCAGCGACTGTCAGCAATCATGACCAGCGCAATGAGCAAAGGAGTGACTGAGATATATACGTATATACAATGAGGATTAAAATAAACAACTTTACACAACTTTTTTTTTTTTTTACCTCGTCTATGAGAATCTAAGAGTTGGCACGTCTGTCTATTTCCCCCAAAAATCAAATATGGCACAAAAGTTGGCCCACTGGGGGCTCTAAATGCATCATCAACCGTCCGAAAGAAAGATTCCAGACATGTCCCATCGCTCATATATCAGGCGTCGCTTCACTTCAATTACTTGTTGTTGGAGTGAATGAAGTGAAGGAGGAGGAGGGAGAGGAGGCCAGGGGTGGGGGGGTCGTCTTCTGTGCACATTTTCCATGTGCACCCCCACCTCCTCCTCCTCCTCTTCTTCTTCTTCACTCCACAGCATAAAGCTCCTTTGTGTGACCGGCGTGAAGTGTGCTACGCTGATGTAGCAAACACAGTGGCATGCCGCGTGATTACTTTGCAACATTTGTCGAAGAAAAACCCACGCCCCGCCTGTCAACATCGCGACGGAGTTGAGGAGAGTCAAATATGATCACGAGGAGACTGGAAAATTGTTGCACACAACCGGAACTGCCAGGCTTTGGAAATATTGAAAATTGATATTTAAAATGGACTCTTTGGTTGTTTGTGTACAAATGGTTGGGTCTCGAGAAAAGGGCCCGACCGAGATGGATGATTTGAGGCTGATGCTGATTGCGATATTTGGCAGAAAAAAAAATCCCAATAACCGATTGATCAGCCGATAACAGAAAAAAAAAACAATGCATAAAATAACTTTTGGCCCTTAGCACTTAAACTTATGAATTACAGGCTGACTTCTGTTTTACAGTAATTTTAACTTTACCACAGAGAGAACAATTGCAAATAATAGATTTTTATTTATATATACATATACATACATATATATATATATATTTTTTTTTTAGGGGGAAGTGTTTGAATGTCATTCCAGTATCTTATGATGTAATGTGTTTTGTTTAAAAAAATAAATAAAATCAATCACCCGGACAATTTATTGCTCCTTCCCTACTGTAGAGTGCCTGTCTATTCATGAATAAGGCAAATTATTATTTTTTTGGGAAAGTTGCCCAATTCCCAAAATGTGTCGCGCAAGGTCTCAATGTGTGACGATGAATTCAAGGGACACGAGAACCCCTTCATTGCTTCTTAAATTGGCAACTGTAATTCAGGAATGCATATGTGGCTTAATGATGAAGTGCTGCCTCCACTAGTGAAAATACAAGACACCCTTTTACTGTTTTCACTGTCTCACCTCAGCATTAAAAACAACCAAAAAAAAAGTTGCTGTAATCATTCATCCTTTGGGTATTTCAACTAAATGGTATAAAGATTCGTTATTAAGACACCTGGGACCGGTTTTAAAATGTGAACTCAAATGTATATTCTGTACTCCTTTTAAATGAGAGTTCTTTTTGTGCGGACACACGGAAACACGGCGACTCGCAAAACGTGCCAATCCCACAGCTGTCCAGGTCTTTAAAGTACTTCCAAGCCGGAGCTCAGCAACAAAACTGTGACCTTTTGTCAAAGTGCATGTTTTTTCCATCTGCTGTTTGGTGTGTGTGTGTGTGTGTGTGCGAGAGCGCACAAGGGAGGTGTCACAATGCAACGCAGGCACCGTGAAACACACTTCAATGGAAGGCTTTCTCAGGGAAATAACACGCCGTGCCGATTCTTTTGTGCTTTGAAATGTTCTTCACTTTGGTGAATTAAGGCTCCCCCCAACGTCCACGGGAACCAATGGAAGAGGGAGCGATGATCTGTCAGCGAACATTAAAAAAAAAAAAGAGCTATTTCGGGCTTTTTATTTCATCACACGCGTCGTAAAGCAGCGGCTTTAGTGTTTGCAATGATATGAAGGATTGAGCTGTCCACGCGGGGCAAAGTCAATTCAAGCGAGCTACTTCCTGGTTTTATACATGATGTCGTAAAACAATCCCAAAACGGATCATTTGGGATTGTTTGACTGTTATTTGTTCACAGGTTATTATGTATTTATTTATTTATTAACTGCAAGGAAGGTGATGGAGGATGACGGAAGAATACTGTGTGGGGGACACCGAATTCCTCTTCAGGTAAGGGGGTGGGGGGGGGGGGGTCTCTCTGACTTAATGCCTCAGCTCAAATAGGAGCAGATGAGACCAGAGAATTTTTCCCTCCAGAATAGTCGACGTGAGTGTTAAACCATCTGCTCCGAGGGTGGGGGGTGGGGGTGGGGGTGATGGTCCATCTGTCAATCAGATTAAATTGACTTGATTGACAGACACACTTTGACAGCGTGTGGCTTGAGCCTCGGCAGGCCATTGCAACAGCTCAGCTTGTTCGCGTTCTGCTGTAGCGACACTCATCGAAATCCAATGCGCACGTATTTCCACTGCAAAGCCAGCAGCAGGTCTCTGACCACCGCACCGCGCCGCGCCGCGCCCGTTTCTGCTCAAAGTTTCCCCCAAGTGCCAGTGTTCACTCGTGGCGCATTTTTGGTAAAGCACGATTTCACCGTACTCCCGCGCCATTCGACATCATCGTGAACGCGACCCTCCCTGGAGATGAGGCGGCATTAGATATGCGGCAATTGGCAGCGTTGTTTTGCCCTCCTGCAATGAAAACACGGGAACTAGCGCGCGGCGAGATCGATGCCCCGCTTCGGGACAACCACGTGCTTTAACATCTTGCCCTACGCACTTGGGAAGCCACTCTATTCTTCGGGAAGATTGTCAAGTTCCCCCCTGGCCCCCATCACACACACCCTCCCTCCCTCGGCTAATGTATCCCGATGCGGTGTCATGTCGGGCCGCCGCTGACGAGTCGATAAGTGCTGGAAATGCTATCCATCTCTGATACATCAACTCCTTCACTTAACGGGAAGCCGGCGTGAGTGCCGGCATGGTCGGAGGGCGGAAAGCTGAAAGCGGGCGCGCTCGGGCAGCAGTGAGACGTCACTTAGATACCAAGTCTAAAACGGCAAAGTTGTCTTAATGGGCTCATCAGTTCCAAAACCTGAAGAAGCACTCGTATAAATGCACCGGCGTGCTCTTATGCTTTGATATTACAAGACGACTCTTGGCGTATAATTTACAACCCCTGTCATATCATCGTGTATTACCTGATACATTATTCAGCATTTTTAGCTACAAACGCTACATCACTTATAATGTGAGGCAGCGCTTCTAAAAAAAAAATTATACAACCGGAGGCCTAATTTGTCTGAAGAGTTGTGCGCCGTGTGGCCGACAAGTGCAGGTGGCCCACTTCTTTTGGCAAAAGTCAGATTACATGAACCGCAACTCGAAATCGTCCATTGATGTGAATGTGAGCGTGGCTGCTTGTTGGTCGATATGTGTCCTGCGTATGGCTGAGTAATTTATTGAAATCTAATTGTAATTTCAATTTTGGCTTCTCACGATCATAAAAACATGATCACAGAAGAAAAACAATAAATGTGTCGAACGGAGCAGCATGTGGTTCCGAGTTTCTACGTTGTTAGAGCACCCTAAATGCACCGTGTTGCTTGTGCAGTAAACGTGAAACACAGATGCGAATTCTGCCCTCGCTGAGCGTGCTTCAGGAAGTTCAGCGACACCATCCAGCAGTATAGAAATTCTCTCCAGGTATGTTTTCATTGCATTTACAACACTTCATCACTTCAGGTCTTTAAACACATTTAAAATAATACAATACAAACTAACAAACGTATCATGTCACTTTAAGTAGCAATAATCAAGCCCAAAGACGCACATTCGAAAATGAACGTGCCGTCGTTGCTTTCTGTTGGCGTAAAAAGCAGGACTCAAGAGGATTTGACATTCTTCCTGTGCAAAAACTAACTCAGCTGTTCTCATTCTCCTTTGTTCATACAAAATAGTGTGCCACCATCTAGTGTTCGACAGTGGAATTACACCCAAAAATAATAGGCGCGAGGAAAAATAAATTAACGGCTATACAAAAAAAAAAAAAAAATCTCTTGCCAAAAGTCAGCTCACCCGCTACCGTAACGAGGACAAGCGCGAAAGAAAAACGGATGGACGTATGACTGCAGGGCACTCGATGGCGCCATGGGTCCTCGGAGAGAGTGACCAGTTGCGTGTTATGTCTTGTCACCACCCGCACTCTCGTTTGACACCTTGGCCCACAAACCTCTATTCTTGTGCCAGGAATACTAGCGGAGCGCAGCGCCCCGCTCCCCACCCCCTGACCCCCCCGAGGAGAAGCGTGCCCAGTGCGGGAGAACAAACACGATTAAGGGCCTGCGGCGTGCCCCCCGTGCCCATCCGTCGAGGGGGCGGGCGGCAAACGCTGCCAGCGTCTGTAACCGGAGAAGACGGAGCGTCAACAGCTGCTCCCTGTTTGTCCGGCATCTGCCGCCACTGTGATCTCATGGAACAAAGCGAGAATGCCGACACGCCGCTGACAATATAACACAATACATGATATTTGATTGGATTATAAAAATAGGCCCGGCAATTGGCTGGTGACCAGTCCAGGGTGGACCCTCGCCTAAACTGGGACAGACTCCGGCTCATCAAGAGGGATTGATACGAAAAATAATTAAATAAATAAAAAATAGGGGTTGGGGGGTGCTCAAGACAAATTTTAAAACAGCTCGAGTTGGATTTGAAATCAGGATAACTCAAATTCGCACAGCAAGAGCCTTTTCTCTTGTTCCTTTTTGCAATTTTGGAAGCACCCAAATCCTTGCCTCTGGGTCGCCCGGCTTATCCACGTGGTGCGGACGGACATAATCCTGCACAGCTGTTCGAGTGTGAAAACAAAATCGCCGGCGTTATTTTGTACGGTTGATTTCGGGGAGGCGGGGGGTGCGCTTGGGAGCACTGATTGACGCTCGGTAGTCCGCCATTTCTCTGAGGCTTGACATCATGGGTGTCGGATTGCCCGTTGCGGCTTTGACTCGGGGGGGGGGGAGTTGTCAAAAAGGCCGAGCGTCGACGTGGAGAGCGGAGTGTGTTGTCTCCTTATCGCCCTTGTGTTGCAACGGAAGCTGCTTATTAAAAAGGTACCAGATGGGGCCAGGGCACCATTGGAGTCACTTATCACTATGTAGATGAATTATGATTGAGTATGTCGTAGATACAACATAAAACATTGATCGTACGGTATAATTTTTGGGGGGGGGGGTGAAAGGGCTATCAAATCCGTATTTTATAAATAAACAGAGGAAGGTTCCCTGAAAAGTGCGATTAATTTCATGTTATTTGAGAGAAAAATATTAATTCGACTGTTTCGGGATAGAAATTTCTGCCCGTCATCGCAGATCTCGAGAGTACGCTACGAAAAATAGCTCTATTTTAGATGATTTGAATTACGACCGATTGAAGCTACTGCAATGCACTCACATGTGGGCAAATGAAGGCCACAGCAGTTTGGTGAATGGGACTCACAGTTAAAAACAAGAAATGCCCTGGACAGTCAATATTGGTTGTATGAATGACAGCAACATATTTTCCAATGGGGAAAAACCCACTCCAAAAAAAAAAAAACAAAGCGACGTCAACAACAGACTGTACCGGACCTTGGAGATGACGCGCCGTGTTTTGAAAGTGTGCCTTACGCCGAGTCGCATACCAAACACAGTCACGGTGCAGCACAGGAGTCTAGCGAGACATTCTGATACTCTATCCCGATCATGCCTCCACCTCCAGAGTGTGTGAGCTACACTTCACATGGAGCGCACTTGACACACACACGCACACCAGACCCATGGCGCGCACCATTCCAGACATGTTTACTCAGACAGAAGTCAGATCCCTGAGAAGGAAGCCTTGGGGCTTGTCTTGACCAGAGGAACGACAGTTTCCCCCTTCCTCCTTCACATCTCAGCTTGTCCTTTTGAACCCCCCAATGAAGGTTCAATTTAAGGGACTTAGCTCGAGCGCGGCCCCTCAGGATTCTGTCTCTGACCCGACCCCCCTTTCCCTTCTTCTTCTTTTTATTATTATTTGCTTGATCTCAAGCAAAAATGTACTGCCTACGGTGAGAGGGTTACCGGGAGAAAAATCAAGATGGCGCGGCCAATTCGCTCTCTCCGGAGTGACATGATTAGCATCGTTTCTCCGTGCAAATAGGGTACGTGCGAGCGGGCGGGATGTCGAGCTGTGCGTAACGAAACCTTAACGCCCTCCGAGTCCAGCCAAGGAGTCGAGCCAGTGGAGGTTAGCCGCGGCTTCAGTCAAATAAACATTTTCAAACACCGATTTTATATCAATCCTGAGTTGATGAAGAAGTTTCACCTTGAATCCAATTATTCAGTTTTCGATGTGGGGCTAATAATATTTAAACTCTCCCAGAATTGAGAAAAGAATCACCAAACTTGGATGCCCACGTTAGATGGCACAGGCAAAAAAAAAAAAAGGAGTCGAGCCAGTGGAGGTTAGCCGCGGCTTCAGTCAAATAAACATTTTCAAACACCGATTTTATATCAATCCTGAGTTGATGAAGAAGTTTCACCTTGAATCCAATTATTCAGTTTTTCGATGTGGGGCTAATAATATTTAAACTCTCCCAGAATTGAGAAAAGAATCACCAAACTTGGATGCCCACGTTAGATGGCACAGGCAAAAAAAAAAAAAAAAAATTGGCAATTTATCATTGCCCATCTGTCATCTTCTGATTGGGGCTCCTTTGTGCTTTGGCAGAGACAATGAAATGGGAGTG
>NW_017805825.1:28249-75049 GCF_001891065.2 Hippocampus comes
TACGGTATAATTTTTGGGGGGGGGGGTGAAAGGGCTATCAAATCCGTATTTTATAAATAAACAGAGGAAGGTTCCCTGAAAAGTGCGATTAATTTCATGTTATTTGAGAGAAAAATATTAATTCGACTGTTTCGGGATAGAAATTTCTGCCCGTCATCGCAGATCTCGAGAGTACGCTACGAAAAATAGCTCTATTTTAGATGATTTGAATTACGACCGATTGAAGCTACTGCAATGCACTCACATGTGGGCAAATGAAGGCCACAGCAGTTTGGTGAATGGGACTCACAGTTAAAAACAAGAAATGCCCTGGACAGTCAATATTGGTTGTATGAATGACGGCAACATATTTTCCAATGGGGAAAAACCCACTCCAAAAAAAAAAAAACAAAGCGACGTCAACAACAGACTGTACCGGACCTTGGAGATGACGCGCCGTGTTTTGAAAGTGTGCCTTACGCCGAGTCGCATACCAAACACAGTCACGGTGCAGCACAGGAGTCTAGCGAGACATTCTGATACTCTATCCCGATCATGCCTCCACCTCCAGAGTGTGTGAGCTACACTTCACATGGAGCGCACTTGACACACACACGCACACCAGACCCATGGCGCGCACCATTCCAGACATGTTTACTCAGACAGAAGTCAGATCCCTGAGAAGGAAGCCTTGGGGCTTGTCTTGACCAGAGGAACGACAGTTTCCCCCTTCCTCCTTCACATCTCAGCTTGTCCTTTTGAACCCCCCAATGAAGGTTCAATTTAAGGGACTTAGCTCGAGCGCGGCCCCTCAGGATTCTGTCTCTGACCCGACCCCCCTTTCCCTTCTTCTTCTTTTTATTATTATTTGCTTGCCTACGGTGAGAGGGTTACCGGGAGAAAAATCAAGATGGCGCGGCCAATTCGCTCTCTCCGGAGTGACATGATTAGCATCGTTTCTCCGTGCAAATAGGGTACGTGCGAGCGGGCGGGATGTCGAGCTGTGCGTAACGAAACCTTAACGCCCTCCGAGTCCAGCCAAGGAGTCGAGCCAGTGGAGGTTAGCCGCGGCCTCCGTCAAAAAAAATCAAACACCGATTTTATATCAATCCTGAGTTGATGAAGAAGTTTCACCTTGAATCCAATTATTCAGTTTTCGATGTGGGGCTAATAATATTTAAACTCTCCCAGAATTGAGAAAAGAATCACCAAACTTGGATGCCCACGTTAGATGGCCCCGGCAAAAAAAAAAAAAAAAAATTGGCAATTTATCATTGCCCATCTGTCATCTTCTGATTGGGGCTCATTTGTGCTTTGGCAGAGTCAATGAAATGGGAGTGCACAAACTCTAATTTACAACAACAACTCTTGCTTGGAAAAAATGCTGTGGAATGGATCGGAACAAGGAACCCTCCTAAAAAAAATTCCTCATCTGTGAATCCTGGCGTGTTAACGGGCGACCGGTCACGCGCGACCGCAGCTCTCGGTATGGAGTTCTGTGATGCGGGCATCATGAACAGCTGAGTCTGCCCTGCCACCGCACCTGCAACAACAATCCGACCTGTAGCAGGTTAGCTCGCTCTTACTCTTTTTTTTTTTTGTCATCTGATCCGGGCTAGCTAAAGCTCTCAGAGCCGCTGATGCAGCCAGTCGAGCAAGAGGGGGCCCTTCTCGGGTTTGACAGCAGCGGAACTAAAGATGAAGCTTTCAGCGGACGAAGGGCCAATATTGTGTGGCTCAGTCTTTTTTTTTTTTTTTTTTAACCCACATTAATTTGAAACAACAATAATGCTTCAAAGTCAGCACATTTGATTCCAACTCACCAGTTCCAATATTTATGTTAGCAAGTGGGAGGTTTCAAATCCGTCAAGTCATTTTCCAGACATAAACCCCATCGAGCAGCGTTTCCCAAGATGCCCAAGAACAGTTTAGTTGTATTTCGCTTTTGCTATAAGGTCAATCAATATACAACCCCTCGACCAGTGAAAACCGTGGAATAGAAACACACCTGAGGGGTGTTATAGCATTTACGTAATTTTAAGTGACATAAAAATATAGCAAAAGGCCCTTTAATTTATTTACATTCTACATTATGTCATGACTGTATTTTTTAGTATACTAATATCGAGTGCATTTTTTTTTTATTATTAAAAGACAAATTACAAATATTTTTGTTCGTTATTGGGTGAAGCTGAAACCAATTAATAGCATTTTCATTCATGTGAATCGAAAAGATGATTTGAGATACACAAGCTTGTATCTTAAAGCAGTGTTTCGTTGTCGGCTCACATTTTACAGTGACTAACATGTTTTTAAAACAAAACAGGTTGTCCTTGACTCTTCGAGCGAGTTGCGGTGGCTAAAAAAAAAAAAAAAAAAAAAAAAAAACACACAGTGACCAAGCCACGAAAGAACAACGACACGATTCAACATCTCCAACAACATTCGGCACAGCGAAGACCTGCCACGCGTGAACGTCACTTGAGGCCAAACCACAAAGGCTCAGTGGCAGTCAAGCAGGGAAAAAAAATTCATTCGGCCTGTTGGCGGAATCAACAAAGCGGCGCAGCTGTCACAATGTGAGAGCTGCAACACCAAGGAGCCAGCGAGCGAGCAAAGGAGCAAACGGGAGCCGACATGGATAGACGTGCAAATTGCCCGCACAACTCACCATTGGAGGACATCTTTTAACTTAATCCCACATCACAAAATACCGTTTTATATTGAACACAGAGTACTGATACAAGAGTAAAGCTGAAAGGAGTGGCTCGATTGAAATCGAGTCGATATGTATTTTTATGTAGTCACTCACTTGAGTTAGCCTCCTAGCCTAACTGCCTCAGTCATATTGGAATGTTTTTGGAAAACAAAAACATTTCTAGCAACCATTTCTTTATCAATGGTAACAGTAAGAAATACTTGACTAAACTAAAATCGTGACTCACCCAGAACAACGCGATGACACCAGGCACTTCATCAAACGAACAAACTTTCTCTTCTTCCTCTTCTTGCTACGATTGCTTCTTCCTCTCCTTGGTATGTGCTTGAATGTAAGCAAGGACACACAAAAAAAAATGTTTAATGAAAAGAAGAATGTTTCAACATGCTAGCGTGGCTCTCAAAATGGGAATCAAACTCGCTAGGCGCTTTTATTTATTTTATTTATTTATTTTTTTTTTTTAAGAAAATAGTCCAAAAAAATAGTCCAAAGCCATTTTCGGGATGCACATTAAAAGTTATGTTTGGTTAAAAAAGTCTCTCAAATAGTTCGAGGCTGCGAAAGGGAAGGCAAAACCGGTAACGGACAGAACGTTGAGCGCTACTTGAAATAACTCGAGTTGGGTGTTGGTGGTATCTGTAAAGCTGAACTTTATGGCAGCGTTCAAGATCGCGTTTTTATTTTTTATAGCAGAACCTTGGTCTCAGCGCCTTCAATTCGAGGTCTTGACTTGGTCGATCACGTTTGATCATTTCGAAAAACACGATTCGTTGTCCTGTGGTTTATTTTACAAAGCGCAAATGGTGTCCAGCAGAGTGTCAATTAGCGTGCCTCTTTTGGAGGTCAAACAAACCTCACCAGTTTATGCCAGAATCTATACCCTTCCACGACCACCGCTGAAGGAAAACGAACACCCGGTCTTGGTTGGATCAATACAGCTTTTAGCTTTGGATATCACTTTCGTCACGATGTCGTCAAAGTGAAACCGCTCGAGTGTGTGTTCCAGGGTCGATGTGATATCTGTCACGAGAGTGCCGACATAATAGTCTTCTTTTTGTTCGTATCATTTTTTTTGAATTCACCAAAAAAAATGAAAGAAAAAGGACAGGGAGCTTCCCATCAAGTGATCAGATTCAAATGAACACAAGTTACTAAAAGGAGCTCTAGAGTGTCACGTGCGCCTCAAAGTTGAGAGATTTGGTGTTGAAAAGTTCCCGTGTGGAGCTTCCAGTTTGCTTGTGTGGGTTTTCGCCAGACATTCCAGCTTCTCCCCCACATTTCCCAAAACATATCAATGAGGGAAGTTGAAGTGAACATGGTCTTGAAAATCTTGCTCTCAACTTTGTTTCGCTTCCTCAAAGTCTTCACTTGATTTCGACCCCCGGCTTCTTCAACTTTTTTTTGGCAATACCTGTTCAAGACTCGGTTTCTTGACTTTGCCCTCATCTCCTTAGTGCCTTGTTGTTGACTCAATCTAGACTCCTGAAAGAGCGAGTCTTGACTCTGTCTGTGCCCCGTAAAATCTTGACGCTGTTTGGCCTAATGTGTTCCTGACTCCAAACACTACACTCCTCTGTGGTCATGCATCTTTTCATTCTTCAATTCATTCTCCCACATGTTGTCAAAGTTCCAGCAGCTTGAAGTCATTGCTGCACTTCTTTTTTTTTTTTTTTTTTTTTGCTTTTGTTTCTTATCCAGCACTTTAGGAGAAAACAGTCTACCGTTGACTCTTAAATAGCAGATGGCCAGTGCAGGTAACCCGTGTGCTTCCTTGCTAATGGGAACCAGAGTGGACTGTGTAACAACACTGCCGGGCTGGATGGTAAAATCCTCAATGAGAATGGTCATAAAAAATGCAAACAATTCCTCTTAAAAGGAAACATTCGTTCTTACGAGCTTCTTAATCTTTGACGATGAAAGCTTTTCAATTCAATGATGTCTCATATGGAGCATTTGGTCCTTAATCTGTCAATCATTCTAGTGACGGATGGATGAGGCTGTCTTGAACAAAAACAGAGGTCAGATTAAAGAGTTGTATCAAAATTACTCTCATTCATACTCAACATCAATTCATCACAGTTACTAAACATTTACAGCAGTTCTCCTCCTCTCAATCAATGGTCAGTAGTGTGTCAACGTCCTGCATTTGCACAAATTAAGGCCTCATTTGAACTATAAATCAAAGAGTGAGTAAGTTCATCACGCTAGCCATTATTTGCAACAATTCACCAAGGCTAAACAATGAAACCATTTACGAAAGTGCTTGTGGGACTCGCAGCATAGGTCGGCCCCAATGCAAGCAGGCAGAAACGGGGAAAAGTGAATAAATATGTCTCCATCTGCAAACAAATTTGAATCGGCTCTTTCCTGGCCTATGCATCACCATCGTAAACACACACACGATTACACAATCCAACGTGCACTCCAAGCATGCGGTAGACCTCAAATTGCTGTCTGGCCACGCACTCTCTCACTTGACATAGCATCCCTGCCATGGAAGAGTCATTTGGACTCATTACCTGTGCCAGGGGCCACCGGTGGGTCTTTTGATCACTCTGGGGGTCTCTTATTAGTCCCCCCTTCGGGTGCAGCCCCAGGAGTGCAGATGTTGACTCGTTCAGAGTCAAATGTGTGTGTGCCATACCCTTGATTTACAACTAAGTCCAATATATTAAAAGAAATCTGCATAAACCTGAATTTGTCTCAACTCATCTTTATTTATTGATGGTTCTGATCTCGGCCCTTTAAAGTTTTGGGAAAAAAAAACAATGAGAAACCATACAAGTGGAACGGAACAAAAGGACTACAAATCCCAGCAGTCGAACCCGGAAGCAAAACGCCGATTGGCTAATTCAAGCGGGAAACGCAAAGTCATCTTTTAAACTTTCCAATGCAGCCGAACAACCATGAGGTGGCAACACTCCAACAAAACAGAACTAAGCATGGACACCTCTGCAAATGCAAATCTTTACTTCATAACTTTTGCCCACGTCGTTTAAACGCTACTCCAGCAGGTGTTTGCACCGTCGATTGCGAACAGCAATTAACGGTAAGCGAGTCAGCAAACAAAACGCCACGGACACAAAGCAAAGCAGACAAACAAAGCAAGCAAGCATCGAATCTAAAAGATAATCTTGACGCAGTTTGACCTGACAAAGAAAAGCGGACGTAACAAACGTATCTTACCATTTTGGGGTTACGCTGGCGACGAAGTGAGTTATTTCCTACTGAACCAAACCGCAACACCTTTTTTCTTTTTAAATTAAATAAGTCACGTGAATTGTCACCTGTCGGTGGAAGCCCCGCCCCGTCTTAAAGGCCCAGGTAACTCCAACAGTGTCCACTGATCTAAACTTGATTTCAAAGGGGTCTTACTGGGACAGCTGGGAAACAAATCTCCATAATTGGGATTGTGGAACACATTTTCTCACAGGAATGTATCAAATGTTTGCTTGGGCTGATTTTGAGACATTTAGCAAAATACAATGGTTAGCCTGCTGCGTATTTCAGTGCCATTAATTCAAACACCAGAAAAGCCTAGTGGCCAAAATTGCCAGTCCTTCAATGATCATGTTAACAACGGTACAGTGTGTCTGAATTTCCTGCACATCTGTATATGAATCTGCTTACCTGTTGAGTCGTAAATCACAGCATGCATCATTCTGGAATGCGCAAGGGAGCTAGAAGAAAACCAACGTAAGATACAAACCCAGGCCAGAACATCTCGACTGGAGGCCAACATGATAACAACTTCTTCACTGTACAGCCTGTCCATCCATTTTCTATCCTGCTTTTTCCACATTAGGGTCGCGGCTGTGCCGGAACTTTGGGCGTGAGACAAAGTACACCCGGGATCGGTCGCCAGCCAATCACAGGGCACAGACATACAAAGAATCATTCGGACTCACATTCAAATCTATGAACACTTAAGAAGCTTTGGTGAACCAAAGACAGCTTTTGGTCAGAGATGTCTCATACACCCTGGATTAGTCATCATTAGACAAACGTTCACATTCTTATTTAGACAGTGTTTAGAGAAACTAACATACATGTTCTTGGAAGGAAGTCAGAGTAGCCCTGGAAATTGAGATTCAAACTGAGAACAACAAATGTGAGGCAGACGTATTACCACAATGCAACGTGCTGCCTGCTTTACTTATATATTCAGATGCTTTCAAAATTTCAGTATGATGTAGCAGTTTTTAAATATGCTTATGTCAATACATACATTATTTACAGTACACAATTGAAGAGAGTGACAATCAAAACTGGGCTGATTTTTGGATACATCTTGCAGGTGTACCTAATGAAAGGGTCAGTGGGTGTCTACATTGACTTGATTTGTGTCTCGTATTGATCTAATGTTATTACTCTAATGACTTGATTTGTGTCTCGTATTGATTTAATGTTATTACTCTAACACGAGAACTCACTGATTTGACTATTACCTCGATTTGACGTAATGTATTCAGACATACATAATGTATTTACCAACATCTTCAAACTCACCTTTCCACTGTCTCCTCGGAACAAGCGAGAGCGTCCATTAACATTTCTAATCGCAAACACTGAGAGAATTCTTACCTTCTGATTTTCGCTCCAAAAAGGACCAAGTGGTGCGGCACTGTCAACATGCACGGATCCCACCTCGCCCTCCGTGTTGTGTAGGTAAGAGTTGTCGGGAGGGAGTCGAGCTGCTGCGTTTGCTTTGCTTCTCCCGGCTGTCAACCGGCGTCTTTTTCCTGCTACAACAGCGACAACCTATGGCGACTCGTAAAAGTGCAAGTACACGATCCCCGCAGCGGCCAACAGACACGACGTACACTACACAGTGAGCGCAATGCCAAACGTTCTGCCTTTCCAGATAGTGATTCTCACTTTATGAACTAAATATTTATAATATAACATGAAGCAGTATCAAAACATATACAGTATTACATAAAACCGTTTTTATTCCCCTCGTGAAAATGGGCAAGGCGCATGTAACACGGCAGATTCGGGAGGAATATATTACAATTGTTTTATGTAAATACAAGAAATGAAGCCGGGATTAATTGCTAATCATTTAGGGCAAATCCTACCGTATAGGTATTACTCAAATAAAGACAAGGGCAATACAATTTAGTCACATTGAAATGTAAAATATATATTACAAAATAATACTAAAAAAACACAATCATCATGTATTTTATTCAAAATAAATGGTGGTTAAATGTTTAGTCTGTTACCAGTTGTGCTTTCAACTATACCGTACTGTGCATATAGCATAATAGCAATGAAATCCAAAATTTTTTTGTGACCCCATAGACGGCATCATATCCTGCTCTGTGGGAAACCAAAATGTCCTCTGTCTTAAAATTAAACCAAGAACCATAAGAGAAGGCTAACAGACTCCTGAAAAGCACCTATAAATCGTAAGAAAGCAGAAAGGGAAAAACAATGGACCCGTTATTATTTAACCAGTATACACATACACGTGAAGTCATTTTTAAATATGGAGCATTTGACTGTCATTATCAATTCGGCTATTGTTAGAAAATGCTGCAGGGGCAGGGTCAGATGTTGACTGTGTGGGCATGTTTCTTGCACAAAGGCTTGTCCTTCTTGGAGAAGAAAGCTTGACCTTCCAGATTGGCGGTGCACACCTGAAGAGAAAGCCACACGTACACACGACACCTCTTTTATTATACATCTCATATTTGGGTTAGAGTTAGCTTCGTAGTTTATTTTCTATCCATCTTCTAATCTGCTGGAGTGTCTTCAGGCAGTAGGCGGGGACACCTTGAACTGGTGGCCAGCCAATCGCAGGGCACACACAGACGAACAACCATCCACGCTCACACTCACACCTAGGGACAATTTAGAGTGTTCAATCAGCATGCCAAGCATGTTTTTGGAATGTGGGAGGAAACTGGAGTACCCGGACAAAACCCACGCAGGCACGTCAAGAACATGCAAACTCCACACAGGAAGGCCACAAACGGAATCTAATCCTGCACCCCTGCACTGTGAGGCGGATGTGCTAACCAGTTGACCACTGTGCCACCACGATATATATATATATATATATATAGTTATCTATAGACGTATATTCGGGTGGGCTTTCGGAGGAAGTGTCCGGTACCTACCGCGCACACAAAGCAGGTGTCATGCCAGGTGAATCCTAAAGCCTCCAAGAACTTGTCCCCTGCCTCGATGGGGAAGTCGCAGCCGTGGCAGTTTGTGCCAAACAATTTGTAGTAGTCTGTGGATAGTAACAAAGGGTAAAAATAGATACAAACGTCACATGCAGCATGTTGCGTATGTAGGTATTGTATGTACCCATTTCACAGTATGGCTGCCCATCCTCCATGTGGAACATGTTGCCCCGAATTGGCTGCTGGCAAGCCGAGCAAACAAAACAGGACACGTGCCAGGTTTGCTTCAAGGCGTTCATGATCTCCTGTGAACCAAAACAGGAGGAAATTTGGATCATTTGAATCATTTTTTTTCTTCAAAGTTCATTTCGACGACACTTCCTTGACACCAATTACTAATTTCCAAGTAGTCCACAGCTACGATACAATCAAGCAGCTCACCCCCAGGATCTTCTGCTGGCACAGGGCACAAGTGGGAGCAAAGAACTGCTCATAGCAATGCTCGCAGTACACCTGGCCCTTCTCCTCCACAAATCCGCGGTCTGCCAGCGAGGAGCGGCAGTGGGCGCAGTTGAACTCCTCGGGGTGCCAGGACATACCCATGGCTACGAGGAAGGGGCCCCTATTAGCAAACGGGGAAAACGTTAGCCCCAAACATGTCAACCAGATGTGTCAAAAAAGTTGCAGGACTCGTGACATCAACGATAAACTTCCATGTCAGTACTTGCCACGAGCATCTGATACTTCCTTGCAGTCTCACTGCATCCCAGATTTTGTAAGTCGCACATATCTGTTTTTATATTGCAGATATTTTTTCGCTATATTACAGATAATCTGCCCCGGAACTTTTCTGACACTGAACTGTTTTACTGTCGATACGTCCGTGACTACCTGATGACGTTGTTGCACTTGTTGCACATGGGGGTGCGCGTTCCGGCTGGAATGTGCTCGGCTCTCTGCACCACTGAGTTCAGGTCCTGGGGGTGCGGCTGCGGGATGGGCCGGTCCGGGCCTTTGGGAGGGGGGTTGGTCACCTTGCCAAACGAAGGGGCTGCGGCGACCTTGGAGAAGCCTAAAACAAGGACGACGATGAGTAAACTAATATGACATCTTCATCCACATCTTTGGGGGTGGAGCTTAAGATGGTGAGGGGTTAAATTTGTGTTGTCAGAAAAAAAAGTGAATCGTTTGACAATCTCCCGTTTTCTTTTCCTTGCATGATTCATGAGCCATCTGGACCTCGCGGAGCAAACCCCACCCACCGCAGAAACGAGAGGTTAAAAAACATTGCGGCAGTCAGTGGTGCACACCTGCGAAAATAACGTCCCGGCTCTCGGCTCAAAACAAATGCAAGGGATGCACTCTGCTCCCTCTCCTCTTTCCGCGAGCAAAAACATTTCCAGGATGGATGCGGCTGTTTTTCTGCCCTCGCACAAAGAGCTGGAGGGAAACATGACGAGACCCACCGCTGACAAAGAGCGTTATGAGAAACCGTTTGAGAAGTCAAATAAGGGTTGCCAATGCTTCCTTCTGGGAGTGGGGAGGGGCGCAAAGACTCAGTGAATATTAAAAAAAAAGTATAAAATCGTTAGTGTGGGAGTGGGCTGGATAAAAGAGTTCATCTTGAACACAAACTAAAATCTTAGGTACTATTCCAGTCACCGTGACAATGAAAAGCATGTCGCTACTTTCCAAATGTCTTCTTTTTTTTCTTTTCTTATTATAGTCACTCTCTTGTCGATATGTGACAACGTTGTGATTGGTTCATTTCTATCACGGGGGTTACAGTCAAGAACAAGTCCACAGAAGCAACACAATTCCTGTTCGTGGCATGGTGAGCTGCCACAATCCTGTGATTTACGCAGCCTGGAATATGTACTTGTCTAAGTAAACTCCTGATAGAAGGGGAAAAAAAAAACTGGAGTAACTGGTGCGCTATTGATAAATATGTTATTGCCAAGAGCAGTTTTTACTGTGATCCAAACCAACATAAAATCATTCATAAAAACAGATTTTCTTTTTTTAATATGCACCAAAAATTGCGCATGAACATGCACTCTCACGACTCTCTTCCACTAACAACTCAGTCTAAACTAGGTCCTCCCCTCCAACAAAGTTGGTCTCTAAGAAGGATTTCAACAAACTTGAGTGACACAAATTACTACTTTCCTATTTGCCAGAACTTTGGCACCATTTTGTGGCATTTTCGGAAAATAAAACTACAAAAGATGCTAATAGATAATTTTTTTTTTTTTTAGCAACTAGCTGAGGTTAAGTTTCCACAAAAAAGAAAATGTGAACAGGTGAATTTGGGAATAGCGGACGATGCAAACGATCATTGTAAACGTGTTTAAAAGGCCGGTCGTTTTCGTGTGAGCACAAATATATGAGGTGTCTTGGCTGGTCCAGCAATCTTGCTAACTACTAAAATCATGACTAAGAGCCCAACGTTTTGGGAAAACAAAAACAAGAAGCCCCCCCCCCCTCCACTCCCCAATAAATTCCAAAATCAAGAAAAATCTAATTTGCTCGCTTCAGCATTTGCAGATTATCAAAATTAATAAACATAAAAATAGCAAGCAAATTTGCACTTTCTATCTGTAATGTGAGCACTAAAATGACTTCGGCAACTATAATTTTCGGCGAGCAACATATTTCCCTTAAATTCCTTTAAAAAAAAATCCCGACAGCGTGGTGATGAATGCGTCAAAGTACGCGACGATTGAAGTATCAGAAGTGCCACGGTTACTTTGAACAGCATCTCCATGCCGAATGCGCACCGCTGGGGGCGAAATTAGATTTCACCGAGGGGGTTCTTATTTTTGACAAAAGTTGCTACGCTGAGAATGTAAAAGGCACGGGGTGGGAGGGAAGCCACTGGTGTCACCGCAGTCAGGCTGCGTGAGAGAGATAAGAAGCGAGAAGTCAGCGGGAGACCACAACAAAACCGAATCACAGCAGGAGTCGCCGTCTTTGTCTGCAGCACTCAAAAGTATCTCGGTTTGATTACAGCTGCATTTTTTTTTTTTAAACGAAAGGATTATTAGGCTTATTCCAAAACACGTTTGAAGTGTTAGCATCTGGTATTAGACGTTCATTCAGCAACTCATCTGCATTCTGACTGTGAACTACTACTTTACTCACATTTTACAGTGAGTGACAAAGAAGACGACCGTCTGCAAGGCCGAATAATCCTGATTGGGGTTAGAAAGAAATGACACACCCTCACTGATACGCAGTGTGCAGATGCCTGAATTTTGCCAGTAGGTGACGTTATTCAATCAAGAACAAAGACGTGGATTTTTTTGAAAAAATGAAAGAAACTATATCAAATGGCACCAAGACCAAAAAAAAAAAAATAATTCTAATTTGGATACTCACCTTCCTTTAATGTTAAAAAAGAGCTATAAATTGATGACCCAGAAACTAAAATGTTTTTCCTAAAACAAAATGATTAAAATAAAAAATGATTTTTTTAAACATCAGGAAGTTGGTTATGCAAGAAAGAAATCAAATAAAACCGTCTCAGTGGAGGTCATGAAATATTCATCTTAATTATGCGCTCATAAAAAGCAAGTTAATGAGCAATACAAACAAGAGCTTAGCGCCACGCCTCGCACCACTCTTATGGAGTCAAATTGGAGGTGCATGTGTTAAACTGGCAAAGTGAGACAAAGGAGTCCCCGGCGGTGGCCTCCCTCAGGTACCTTTCAGCAGCCACTCCACAAGTGGCCTCTCTATGGAAGCATGTTGCTCACTTCATGATGCTGACCTGTTGCTTTTCATCAAGCGGTGGACAAACAACAGCGTTCTTCATTTCACAACGTATGAACTAAAAGACATCTGGAGGGAGGTCAATAATCTAACCTCATTAACAGAACACCTCTGAGTTTTTTGTTTATCGAGCCCATAATCTTGGAACGGCTAAGCGTTGGGAAGAAAACCTGCAAGGAATGTTATGGCTGAACGGTATGGAGGTACGACGGCGCCCTCTGTGGGAAAGAAGGCGTTACTACATTTTGTTTTGTCGAGAGGAGTGTTTCTCGTTTTTTTGTTCACGAGGTTTTATTGATTAAAAAAAAATCAAAACACACACACACACACGCGCACACACACACATTTCTAATAATAATAACAATTTAAAAAAAGCCGAATCTCAATAAGGGGTCGGGAAACAGTGGTATAAAATACCTGATGGGCCCCCAGGCTTGTTCTGGGCCGCGGGGCTCTTGAACGCGGAGGGAGCCACCATAACGTTGCCGTTCCGAGGAGGCGTAACTTTGGAATATGTTTTGGCTGCGGGCAAGGTGTGCATACTGGGAGAGGTTTCATCCACGGTATCACTAGGGAATAAATACAGACTTGGAATAAATCATGTTGTACATACTCCCGCATGCAAAGTGGGTTCATTTTGGTCGAGAATATTTTTCCCAACAAAATACTGCTAATGATTCCTGTTTTCATTATTCCTGACCTCTGTCGGAAAAAAAGCACCGAATACTGTAGACAGATATGTCATGTCCTGTTAGAATTGATGCCTTTATATGTTTCACGCCATATTACCCAAAAAAAAAAAAAAAAACCAACAACAACAACAAAAAAACCCTACATAGACAGCAGCAGGAAAACTACACCCCCCTGTTCAAATGCCAGGTTTTACATATATTAAAAAATGAGATACAAATAAATAATTTCCAAACTTTTTCCATCACTAATGCCAGTACAATACTTCATTGATTTTTTAAAAAATCTTTGAGTTAAAAATTTGACTTAAAAATGTCACCCTCGCAATTTCTTATGAATAGTGGAGTGTTACTAAAATAAAATACCTTCCTAAACAACACATCGTGTCATAAGCGTCATCGTTTGGTCCGTCAAGTCAATTGGAATCATGCCATAATGAAAATCCGACTGTGCCCGTCATGTGAATAATGTCTTACGCTACGTGTCAGCCCCCCAAAAAAAATCTGTCTCACTATATATTATGTCAATATTAAATATGGAGTCATTCATATTCCTGAAGGATTAAAAGATGAAACAAAGACAAATAAGAAAGAGGAAAGGTTTATTGAGATGAATTCATCAAGAATTAACAGACTGAGTAGAAACAGGATTCAGAAAAATTAAGTAAGAGGGTACAGAAAGTGTGAAGGGGAAAAAGAGCCTCACAAACAATACTGGTACTTCCCAAAATACACAGTTAAGTCTTATGCATATGAAGAATTGGGTCTTTAGGGATCGTTGGTGTGAGTTTGAGAATCATTCTCTCACGTTTATATGCACTATTATACACAGGAAAACAAATAGTTAACAGCTCCAAGTGTCCCGGCTACACGTTTAGCACCTTTGCGGAGACGCCATGATGCCAATCCCTGAGCTTGTTGTACTTGTGCTCTACAACTTCTGGGTCCAACTTGGTGGCCCTGAGTCATACCATCACACAGAAATAAAAGACAAGAGAAGAGAGGAGACAGATTGGCAAGTGAAGAGAGCGAAACCAAAGAGGAGGCGAGGCAGGGACAGAACACAAAATGAGGTCATCAGCGTGACTCTTGCCTGTGTTGTTGGTGTTGGCTATGATTTGTGGTTATTTTGGCAAATTCCACTTAATCGCTCACATTTTCAGTCAGTGACATACTGATGGCTTTGGCAGTCAGCTACGAGGAGCATTCCGATTAAACATCTTAAGACAATACTCTGTCACCTTCCAGAGGGATTTCTCCAAAACTCAATTAAGATTGTAATTTAAAATGAATAATTTAGGCAAGATGCATTTGGAGGCACCATGAGTTTGGGGTATACGAGGATGAGGACAAAGATGCACTTACTTCTTCCCGTTGTTCTCCGGCGCTTCCTCTGGAAAACAAAAAAAAATACAATTTATTATATTTTTTGTTCTTGTGTATTCATGGTCATGTCGTCGATATAGAGGGCTCCGTCCTTTTAGCAATTACCCACAATGCACTATTGTGGGTAATTATAAACAAGCCATACACGAACGTGTATGGCTTGTTTATAACAGCCCTCCAATATGGCCGCCTGTAGTGCATTGTGGGTAATTGCTAAAAGGATGGAGCCCTCTATATATAAAGCCAGGATTATGTGTGATTTTAAATGTACAGCCCCCCCCAAAAAAAAAAGTTTAGGATGCTATTGTTAGCAGTTACGCACTCACCATTTTCAGTGCCGGTGAGCTGGGCCAGGATCCGGAAGGAGCGGGACTGGCAGGTTCCGGCCCTCGGGTGCCAGTCTTCTGTGTCCTCAATTAGTCGCTTCTTGCTGGCTTCACTCAGTGCCGACGCGTGATTCGTGTCGGACTCTTTCCTGCGTGTTGATTACAATGTTGTGTTAGGTCAGTGGGCCATTTTACGATTTAATAATACGTATCGGTGATGTGCCCATTTCCACCACAAGATGGTGCTCATGCGCTTTGTAATATGTGCCACCCTTCACTCCAGAAGCAAATGCACACCTGCACTCTGAAGTGAGATGCAAGACAAGAACCGTACGAAAAGTTAACCATTCTCGGTTTTAGACCGAATTTGAACACTTGTTTCTTTTGTGGCATTCTCGCTTTGAATCTCTGCTCAGGTCCTTTTTGTGGAGTAAGCGTGTTCCCCCTGGGATGAGTTTTCACCAGGTACTTCCTCCCACATTCTCCACAAAAACATGCGAAGGGTTTACATGCACGCAGTCCGTTTAAAAAAGTTGACGTCTGTCTGATGAATCAAAGCCACGACACGTCTGGCTGTCTAAACAGAAGCAGTGATTGCGCCGGGCCCTGAATAAACACGACACTAACAGAAACAGACGGAGCCCGTGGTGAGCTTGTCAACACGCCTGGCTGCACTATAAAGACAAGGACATATCAAAGATGCACGCGGCGATGTGAGAACCGCGCACACTCGTTTTCAGGGCATGGAAATTGGTGACTTTATGGGCCCTCAAATTAGAAGTCATTTTTCTGAGGATAATAACCAACAATGATTCCGAAAAGGCCTTGTGGCATTCCCTTGTGATGTTTTCCCCATTGTTGATGAATAACTGTGATAGATACCCATCAATCTATCCACCTATCAAACAGACTCTGTATTAGACTTTGACATCAGTGTGCGCAAGTCTGCGCATAAACACACACACACACACTCAAAAAAAGAGTGCAAATACACTGTTGTTAATCATAAACCACAGCAATGTGCATTCGGTTACTGTAGGAGATAAATGATCATTCACGGGACTAACTTGTCTGAATCTCCTCCCACCTGTGGGCAAAGAAAAAAAAAGACATTGGGAAGGGCTGATGCCAAGTCAGTCCGGATAAGTGTGTTTGAGTAAAGAAAAAACAGCCCTTCTGAGAAAATGTGAACATAGAAAAACCACAACAAAACATGCACACGTGCAGCAACAAGAGGATCGTTGTGCTTCAAATAAATCAAGTGACAAATGGATGGAGCAACTTGGTTGTTTCGATGTGGATCCGCACAGATGTTTTTGTTTTTTTTTTTGTCATATTTGTGGGGGGTTTTGCCCCCTCAAAAGATGCCCAATTAAAAGCTGTGGTCATTGTCATTTAGTGAGATGGTCCTTAACCTCTTGTAGAAAGTCTTCGCTACAATATCACCTCCGTATTCTGGAGTATTCTTCCAATCTTCTAATTCATAGCGTCTGACAGAACGATGGAGGGGGGAGTCTTCACAGATCGCACACAGACATTATTTATTATGGGAGTATTAAGCCCACTGCATATGAAGCAGAGTCCAGTGGCTCCAGAAAAAAGAAACTAAGCTGCCAAGATTGTGCTGCAGCGGTGAGGTAGCGTCAAGTTCACACTGTGTTCTACTGCCAAGACCTACACCCTTGCAGAATACTTCAACAAAATGTGCCATTGTGCCTTGTGTAAAAACGCCGGTGATGATTGATGCGTTTGAAAACGGGGGGAATACGAGGGCGTGACTGTCGACAAAATGGAGTGGAACGTTTCATTTTCTCCGGTAGCATAATGTGCAGCCTCGGTGAACCGCAGCTGTCTCTGAAACCGCCGACTAAAGCGCACTTAAGCGGCGTACGTACATATCAATTTTTAACTTAACCAATTTTTATGATCCACATGACAAGGAAAACATTTACTGTGTATGCTTACTGCTCGTTAAGTTTGTGGTGTGCTGGAGATGACCGACACGGCACACCACGAAAAAATTGAACGTATGTCATCGGGACAAGAGTGACCTGTGAGAGGCAGCAATGGTGCCACAAGGCATGTAGACTGCCAGAAAATACTGAGATCAAGAAAGTGTTTGACTTGAAGAAAAAAATTAAATATGCTAGGCTAACAGCTAGCCTACTAGCTACCTAGATTGCAGATGCAAATGATTCTCGTGGTCTATTTCATTGTGGTAAAACACTTTTGAGACGTGGCATACGTACAACACAATCTGCTGCTTCTCTATTTGTGCCTGTCAACAGCGTGAGTTTTTTTCAGTGGCTACCGTTCCGTTTCACGTCGGAATCAGAGAGTCTGTGACACCATATTATCCTGAAATACAATACAGTATCTGGTGTTTGTCCAAATCAAGAAATGTGTTGATATCTTCCTATTTATCTGGTGGCCTGAGAGTGTCATACTGGCCCAGGGCCATCGGGCCACCATTAATGTCGGATTCTGCCGACGACGATGTGATTGTCAGTCCAGACAGTTTGTCGCTGTGTACCACGAACGGGAGCGCACAGTGAGGTTCTGGATGATGGTACCTACCCATTGAACTGCTCGGACAGCCCCTGGCTCTCCAGGAGGCCTCGCCTTTGCCCCATGGCCACTTCGCAGGCGTTGTTGTTGGAGTACAGATTGATGGGGGAGTTATAGACGGACGGCTGCGGCACAGAGGGGTGCGAGGAAGGGGCCGTCACTCTGGCTGGAGAAGACGAATTGGACGAGAGGGAGGACGGGGAGCTGATAGTGGAGCGAGCGGGACTAGCTTGGGGAGTCGGGAACGAGTCTGGGGTGGTGAGGGTGGATTTAATTGGGAAAGGCGGGTGCGGCGGTTGAGCGAGAGGCTGAGCTGGCGTGAAAGCCGACGATTCCGAGGGGATGAAGGCCACTTTTGGGGCGGCCGGGGCGGAGGAAAGAGCCGGCGAGCCTCTGTCGCCCCCAAATGGCCGGGCTGTCTTGTTGTACGCGGGAGCGGCCTGACTTGACGGGTTTGTGTACGTGGCGGTCGGAGCCGTGTGGGTGATTGGGACGGGCTTAATGATTTCTTGAGGTTCAACCTGCATCTAGGTGGAGACACACGACATGCAGCATACACACGCATATCAAACAAAACTGCTGTAATGCTTGTCAAGAAGCATTCAAAGGCAACCGTCACATCAAAACTCAGAAGCTGTGATCATATTTAAAGGAGGCATATCGAAACGTGATTTAAAAAAATATATATATGTTCATATCCAAATAGTTGGGTCTCTCGGTTGCCTGCTCACCGATCGAGTGTGAAATTAAACAACCAAGTAGATTTCATTTCTATTTCTGTAAATGTATCGGGTAGATCCTCAACTATGCTGGGCGAGGATCCAGAGACACCTTCAAGCGACAACTGAGGAATGATACAAACGCATGATATGTCTCCTTTGAATACAGACATGCTTATGACACAGCACAATGTGGCCCCCGCAGGGTCAGTGGAGCATGCAAAGCACACCGACATGAACTCAGAAGGGCAAATGTTTGCAGGGCATGAAGAGGAAGTTAGGCAAATATTTGACACCATACCTTAGACCCGCCTTTGGCGGCACTTGAGGCTCTGTGGAGACAGAAACAATAAGACGTTAAAATAGGCTCTTCTCAGGATCTAAAGGACAAAATGCATTCGTAGTCTGATTTGAGATACAGGCGTTACTTGAGATATACCGTTTGACACGTTTTCTGAGATTCGCTCGCCCGACGTCGTGCTTTGAATTGAGAGTAAAAATTGGAGATATGAGCACTGTATGGTGACAGTGAGGAGTGGATTGGGGAGTTTCGACTGACCCCATTTACATTCTGTAGTATACTGCCCCCTGGTGGCCAAAACCTCGTCTCCAGAAGGAGCAGCACAATGTCTTTTGAAGAAAAAAAACAAATGTGACAAAAAGCAATTTAGTTCTTCATCCATTCATTTTCAACGCCGGTTATCCGGGCTGCAACCTGAACTGGTCGCCAGTTAGTCGCAGGGCAAATATCGAGACGTCCAAACCATTTACACTCCTATGCTGAACTCACGCTTCCCGCACACAATTCAGGCGAGAGTACCGCGACACAATCGGCGACTCAATTTAATTCTTCACCATCTATTTACTTCTGTCATTCCTGTAAAGTACATAAAAGAAATACAAATATTTTCGTTGTTGTCATTTAGGAGGCTGCAATGGATTAACAGCATTTCCATTCCCTGTGTTTTGACTTACGAACACATCCACGGAACGAATTCAAGTTGTATTTCAAGGCACCACTCTCCTGCTGTTTTGTTTTTGTCTTTTTTTTCTCGGGGGTTGATGGTACATTGATGAGCATAAATACCTTGACGAAACCATGGTCAAATCCATCACTATGATTAAAAATCAGACTTATTTTTGTCTCAATAATCACATAGGACCAAATTAACCAATGTTTTGGAACCTGGAAACAGCAACAAGGTGACTAAGCGAGGCTTTTCCCAACCTTTGAAAGCTCCTCCTCCCTCCCACGCTGCTATATTAGGAAAACAGTCAACGGTCTCATGCATTTCCGTTACGGCGCTGGCTTATTAGCGAGCCCCGCCCTCGAGGCCAGATGTCGATGTCGTCGGCGTGGGTACGTACACTTGCTGTTTCCACTTAGCAGGTCATATAGACCAAGCTTATTTTCCAGCGTACTTACGGGGCGACATCACACCGGGCCAAAGAAAACAGCAAAGGGCGTCAAGATCAAACGGCGCATTCCATTCGGAAGATGATGTGTGTGTGTGCGTGCGTGACATCAGCGGCTCAGAGTGGCGCGGCCGGGCCGGGCGGTTTCACACCCTATCTGTCTTTTTTCAGCGCAAACTGAAAAAACACCAGTTGGGGTGGTCCCGGCGAACATCTGCTCAACCAAGCCGCCTCTGCGTTTTGTCTCCTTGACTTGACGGCTTGGACCGAGTATCCACATGGACGTAGAATATTTTGGGAAAGGAGATGGATCCACGTGTGTGGAAATAGGCGCTTATGACCTTATTTGATAATGGATCGTCGCTATCAAAATACACAAGCTATAACGTGTTTTGGTGCCGAACCTGATCATTTGTGACGGGTAGGAATTCTCCCAAGAAATTTCACATCAAATTCGGATGATTACTCGTAAGGTGTGATGATCAATTGTGTACGACGGCCCCTTGAAATATGATGTTTCCAACTGCGTGCCATGAACGGACTACTTGCTGTTACCAGAGTTGTTCAGGAAAATGTATCCCTGCCTAAATAGCTCCGTTATGTCACTCCATGTGGGGGGCACGACAGCTAAGAGACGTTAAGTGGTCCCTCCCGTCAACCTTGACTTCCCTGCGAACCAACTTAGTCACGCGCACACACACGGACAAATAGATATCCACACTGGGGAAGGCGAAGCGAAGGAATGAGGCCTGGGTAAGGCAACATTTCCATCCCGTCTGCGTCTCATCGAGAGCCAAGAGAAACAGTCGGACATGTGGCATTTGACTGAATGATGGAAAGGCGAGCGGAGGCGCAACCCGAGTTGATAGCCGACTGATTGGAGCGGAACCTCGCGCAGCTCTGACTTCAAACATCTGCCACTGTCGATTAGCTTCCATTAACTGGCCGATTTTCTCCCGCTTGAAAGCGAGAGACTCGGTCTGCATATCGCACGAGCGTGGCCGCGTGCGCAGGGGGGGGGGGGGGGGGGCCGAGTACTGGAGGATTCACACATGCTTGTCATGTCAGGCACGGTTTTCATTCGTCGCAAATCTTCCTCAACAAGATCCAGCTTTCGGTATTTGGAGTGAACGATGAATGTTAAGGTGCGGTGGGAGATCGTGTCAAAACGGGATGAGTCCCAAATGGTACAGCTTCTCTTCCGACAGCGTGAGTGATAACCGTGAAGCGAGCTGCAACACAACACCGAAAGAACGACGCGATTTACATCGCGGGGGGCCGAACAGGTTGACCAATAGGACAAGTCGAGAGGTGGGAGTTTTTTGGGTTTTTTTTCACGACTGGATGGGCTCCCGTCCCCCTCATTCTTGTCTTCTGACCACCACGCCACATGCGGCAGAGGCAGCCAGGAGTCAGTAGGGGCTTCAGGCATCATTAGACTGTCATCTCCTCCCTCGGTTGTAACCGTGGCCAAGCCATCGCCGTCGCGCCGCGTGTTCAACCCGCAGCTGCATGCCTTTCATTCGTCGTTCAAATAAGTGGCTCGCAGCCTCCGAGGCATCAAGCGGTGTGGATGGAGCACAAAACATGAAAAACAGAGAGGCGGTTTATATCAATTCCAAGCATGGTACGATCCTTCTGACTCCAGATCAGAAGCAGGATCATATCGCTGCATATACTCCCGCTACACGACGCAAAATGAGTAGCGCGGCCGTTTGGCCCATTGGCAGATACAATCCTGACGGCGGTTAATAAATCAGCTTCCACATCTGTTTGCGTGCGCAATCAACTCCAGGCCCCCGTTCTTGAATGGGCAAACCTTCAGTCAAACAGGCCCGTGGCGTTTCAAGCCTTAAGGTTAAAATATTAACATAAAAAAAAAAAAAACAAAAAAAAAACGAGGATGTGGTCGGATCACCGCGCATGCTCTGTAGATCTGTATTATCTGTCCGGACCAGGTGCTGCCAAATGCATCCTCCGGGGTGTTTCTTTACAGCGTGCTGCATAGTTTCAATGACAATAAATAAACAGCAATTATCATTCTTTCCTAAGGCTGCTTCCCACAACTGCATTGTGTAACTCAAGTGTCGGGCTGCTCCAGGGGTCAAGCTTCTTTCCATCAGCGAACAAAAGCATGGCCATTAAAGTTCAGCGTAAACCTCAGATCATATCAAAGTATAAAATCGAAGGATCGTGCTTCCAGAAGAGTTTGTTGGGGCCAAATCGCACCTTAAATAAACATACCCAAAGTACTTAATTTGCGGGTTTTGTTGTTTCTTTTCCTGAGGTGAGTTGGCTTGTTGTTAGCAGTACAAGTCATCTGTTCCTGTTGCATATGATAATTTTCTGATAGCCACAGAAAAAAAAAAAACATCATAAATTTGTCAGTGTAGTTCAAAGAGTAGTGGCACATTCTTAATATTGTTTGCTCTCTCACAACGGTGCTTTAAGGTTTCATTTAGGAACCCTCGTGGTGGTTACATGATCCGTTTGGAAAAGGGCATAGGTAAACACGTCTCAAGGCTGACGTGTGTACCTCTGGAGACTTACAGCCCGGGACTACATTTTTCTCACATCAATCATCTTTTGGCACTTTGTAGGGATATTATCACAAATCCAAAAGTCTTATGTGAGAGCTCTCAAGATTCTAAATCACATTGGGAGGATATAGAGGGAGAAAGTCGAGCTTGACAAAATAGCATTTTCTTCTCAGACAATTTAATGACACCCAAATGAAATGCTAGAAACCGTGCGAGAAGTCTAAAGACAGCCTTGTGTATATATTTGGAGACCTGTACTCTGTCAACGCAATATTTCGTGCACCCGTTGCCTAAAGAAGATTACATGCAGCTGCGGCATGGAGCTATTTTAAGATCATTTTTCCCACCATTAAGTGACAAGGCTCTTTTCTGATTCCATCTGCTGATAGAACACCGGGCAATGCGAACCAAGCTGTAATTTTCTTTTTCTGTCGTCACCTTTTACAGCTTTGAATGTTTTTACTGCGTTTGGCACAAATAAATCGCTCATGAATGTGAGCCATTTGTGTTTGTTAGCTAGCCATCATCCAGGACACCTCCCACTGTTGGAATGTGTAATTTCGAGAGATGGTGGTAAAAACAAATCACGAAACTCACAACAGCATGGTGGCTAACGAAGTCGTGCCAATGAATGTTAAAGGGAACACGTTATGGAAAAGTTTGCTTTCTAATGGTGTATAAAAACAGTATATGGGTTGCTGTTAAACATATTAGCAAAATTGTGATTTCGCATTTCGGCTAATGGACATAATACGGCGCACACGCAAAGTTTGCCAACAGCTAGCTTAGGAGAAGAGCCGCCACTTCAAAGCCATGGTCTTGACTACATTGTGTGAAACACTACATCAAAGCCAAAAACTACTGGAACCGGCGCTGCATTGAGTTTTGTTGGAAGAGCAGTTAGCCAACAGCGCTATCAGTGTTCGTTTCTGATAAGCGGCACAAATCAAAATCAGTGGCAGTTTCTGGTATGTTCAATACTAGTAGCCACCTCCTAGCACCTAGCTATGTTTGGCCTTGGCTCGGCAGAAGAACGGGAGGGCAGAGCAGTGGTTCATTTGCACCTGGGAAGGTTTTTAAACTAGGAGAGAGGCAAAATATGTCTCCGTTCACAGCAGAAACACGCCGACGTTGATGGCTTTGTAACATGCCCGATCAGAGAGAGTGGCTGAAATCACTGCGAAAATATCGGGGTGGAGACGCTGTTTTCTTTTCCGCTTAACTTGAGCCAGATTCGACTGAAAGCAGTTGCTCACGCGGTGGATCACAGACTTAAAAAGTTTTCGTAGATTCCAGGTTTCTTCCTTTTCCTAATGGGCAGAGCAGAGGAACGCTTCTCAGCGTGACTTGACATAAACCAAAGCTGAAGCCTGAGCTGATGACTTCAACAGATTTGGGTCCTGTACATGAAGCCGCCCGCTAAGAGCCTGTCTCCATTGCTAATTAAGAGTGGGAAAAGGCAGACGTTATAATAATACATACGGCAGGCTCTTCCTTCTGACATAATTGAAGACAATAATACGCAGGCCGGTCTCAAGTCAGAGCAGGAATTCCAAAGGTGAACCCACTAAAACTTGACTATCTGTTGGCGATTACCTCTGTAGATTTAGGCTGAGATCGCCCGTGCAGGCTTTAATCTTGTTCTGGGCTTCGAGGTGGTTCATGTTTTCAGCGGAGATGCCATTTATGGCGAGGATGACGTCTCCGATGCTCATCTTGGCTTTGGCTGCCTTCCCTCCATCCGTCAGCTGTGAGGTAACATGCAAAAAAAAAAAAAAAAAAAATGGAAGGAAATGAGTTCTTATTTGCATCAAAGATGACAAGATGTTGTCACGAGCGGCATAGCAGTTCATTCACTTGACGTCTGCGTAGGCAGCGCGGTTTTATGTTCCATCCGGTGCCTGTGTAAATGCAAGTATGTCTGTCGTCTGTCTCTTTCCGCCAGGTGATTGACCGGCGGCCGGTCTCGAGCGTCATCCCGTCTGTGGTTGACTTGTGTCTTCAATGTTGCTAACTTAGCGTCTTTTCTTTTCTGGCTCCGGCAACGTTTAAAAACAGAGACTAGCAACAATGCTAACAGTGGTCCTTACGTGAGCAACATTTTTTTTATTTCCTGCCTGTTTGCAAACACATGATGTCAAAAGCACTTCCAATCCTGTAATTTATCACAATGAGAAGCTTGTACACGAAGGTGTGGCGACGGGGCAGCCCACATGTCATGAATCACTCAACGCGCCAAACCTGTACGGCCATGCTGGCTGCCATCATGCGGGAACAGAAAAGAGCACTGCCTACACACGACTTTTTACTCGCTTTGGACCGTCATATCTATGCGTGGCATCTTGCAAGCAAAAAGGGCGCGGGCGGCGGGCATTTCGGCGCAGGTGTACTCATGTTGACAAGCCCAACTGTCGTCATCGCTTCCCGAAGGCGTTGAAAAGCGGACGAGGACGGCAGAGTCGTTGACAATGTCATACTTGGGTGTCATTAAGTCAACGTCATTCGGCAAATCTTTACAAAAGGCTGAGAACATGGCCAAGTATAGGGAGACAGGTTTTAAAAAAAGGTCTTCGTTGTAAAACCGGGGCACAAAATATGATTGGGCGATCGCTCTTTTTTCCATTTCATACTTAAAGAAAAAGAGCAATCACAGCGTTGACATGCTCAATAAAATAAAGTAAATCTGAAACATTTTAAACTGATTGCAGACTGTTTATAAGTTTACCAGCGTTTCATTTATTGTGTTTGTGGCATTTTTAAAAACGTGAACAATGAGTTTAAAAATTAAGTGTAATTTTTTTCTTTTTCCAAGCTTAGCTTTGAATGTTTTTCCACCGATTAAGTCAATTGAGCCATTAGTTAGTTTTTTACCAAATTGACACCTTTTCTCTTGCCGCATTCAGCTTGGCTCATGTAATCGTTTCCATTGTTGTAGAAAAAAAAAAAAAGGACAATGGGGTGAAAACAACGTGCTATTGTGTTCTACTTCCCAAGACCCCCAAAAGAAAGGGAATTTGAGCTGGATGGAATGAGGAAGTGACAGAGGTGGAGGCCAAAACTTGCAGGGGCTGTGACTCATTTCTTTGGAGTCACCTCCAATGGGCGACGCCAAGTTATGTAAGAAACACAAAAGTGATGGAAACCTGCCCTAAGTGCTCACCGTGAAGTGTTAAGCGACCACCGCATCGGCGAGTACAATGCCTCAAGTGACTCAGTGTCCAGCCTCTCTTAACGGCTTCGATGCCCTGACTCACATCCTAGCGAGAAAACGGCTTTTTGCACCGTGGACAATCACCTCCCGGCATACCGGCAGCCGCTTACTGAAAACAGGAAACTTAACGGTAGAGGGGCAAAGAAAAGCCCCCGAAAGACTGGTGAGCGCGCAGACGTTTGGACGGACGAATTCTTTGTCTGAACTCTCAACATTAGCATGTTTGTGGGTTGTAAAGCTAATGGGGAGTGACAAAGAATTCTCCCCTTGGTGGGACAAAAAAAAAAAATATATGTATGTCGAGCCATATAAGGTAAATTTACAAGCAAACTATTTGCAGGGCACGAAGGAGAAAACATCTGTCAGGTTCTCAGAATGTGAAGTGTTTAATGGCCAGGCTGCGGTGAACTCGGTCTTGCAGGAATTTTTGGAGGCAGTCTTTCTCACAAAGATGTGAAGCAAATGCATGTGACCGGCTGGTGGAATCCCAAATGACATTTGAATGACAAAGAAACGAGAACTGGAATTTTGGCTGATATGTCCCGAAGCTGTCAAAGGGGAGGACGATGTTTTGTTTTGTTTTTTTTTTTCCCCCAATGTGGTTTTGATTAATCTCAATTGAGGCAAGCAATTTAAGTTCCAACAAGGACACGAGTCATGAAACGGAACTGACATTTCAAACGGCAAAAAAGGTCAAATTTGACTTTCAAGGGGCTTCAAAATCATTTTGATGACTTCGATTCCTACTTGAGTAGGAAGTCATACTGAAGAAAGTCGTATCGGACAATTTGGAATTTTCAGAAAAAAAAAATATATATCGTCTCAAAAGGTCGCACCGAACTTTTGAGGGGTTTTGAATCACAAGAGACCATTGCATGCCAGACCTAAGTTTGGAAAGCAAGTTTAACTCTGCATGGGTTTTATTTTTATTTTTTTCCTCGTTGGCTTTGGAAGAAAACGTGAAGCGATTGAAGATTTTTTTTGGGGGGCGGGGGCGGTATCAAGTCTCCCATGTTTTTCATGCAAATATTTATTGTCATGATGAGTGATGACATCGCCTCGTGATGGATTGTGTCGCATTACGGTGTGCGTCCAAATTGGGGTTTGCGCAACCACTGTAGAATCACAAACCAAGGACCCCCTGTCGTCTTGTCCGACGAGCCGATAGGCATGATATGTTATCAAAGTATTTTGTGTTTTTACTGCGTTTGACCTTTTTTTTTTTTTTTTTTAATTCTTATGCAACAAGAAAGAATGTTAAAAACAAAACCAAACAAATAATGGCCATTCATCATTACAGTTTATACTGCATGATTAATTAATCAAACATAGAACTAAAGAAGCTCTTTTTTTTTTTTGGAAGCCTGAGCAGGTACTCAAAACCCGCCCAAAAATCTGAGGTGAACCAGTTCCCCAGAACAGGCTCCTAAAGAGTTTTCCACTGTAACGTCTTAACAGCTACAGTACTTAAAGGTCTCACTGAGGGAGCACAAAGGCTGCTGAGAGACTTTGTGTTACGTTGGCCAAAGGTTTTCAGATCCCTGACGAGTCTCTCCAAGTGTGTGAAAGGGATTCAAGCCGCGTGAGAGTCGCTGCTGTGGTCCCTCTCTCTCCGCACCGGCTGACTGCATATTTGAATTGAAGAATACTGCCCCATACGTGATTTATCGACTTAAAATCCCGCGGCGAAGCGCCATAACGATGATTAAATCCGTAACCTACGGTGCACTTTGATGTATGCGGACTCTCCAACTTGTACAGATAACCGATGGTTGTTCCTGTACGAGATCTCACTAAAAACAGTTTAACGGGGCTCAAATAAACCCAGACAGATTAACAGCCTCCCAACATGTGTCTTCAATCCATCTTGAGCAAATACAGCTTTAAAAAGAAAAGTGGTTACTTAGATATACTAAAAAAAAAAAAAAAAAAAAAAAGGTGAAAACTCACACAATAAATGACAGTTTTTTTTGTTTTTGTTTTTGACAGCTCAGATCTACGACTCTCCAGAAAGTCTTTGTGGAGTACACTGCTGCTAAAATGGAATTCTTCACGATGCAGTTGAGCGCTGTATTTTTAAAAACCGGGGGACTCGCGGGGACTCTTTCACGCAATAGAAAAAGGAGAGCATTTTAAAAACGGATGAATGACAGCATTTCCTTCAAAGAGGACACGGGCAAACAGACGCGAGAGAGCACATCATCATTTGGAATGTGCCTAATCTTTCCCGCTGCGGCACTTCCTGCCTCCCGCCGGTGAAAGCGAGGCATGAGGAAGAGGGCCGCGGTCGTCTCGCAAAAAGGAGAAGTCGTGTAACGGGAAGTGCTTCGCGATACCACCCCAAGATGCGCGCGCCGTCAACGTCAACCAAGATGGATGGCCTTATATGGAAAAGGGCCCGCGTGCCTGGCGTGATGTCATCGCAACGGGAGTCAAAGCAGGTTGACTCGCGCTCGTGGCTGCTCATAAACATCCCGCGCGTCTCTAGATCTGTGCATTTTTCGACAGTGGATACTGTTGAGCATTTTTTTTAATCATCTTGTGATTGTTAAATTGCCTTCTTGCAACCAGCATTTCGTTTTTCTTTAATGGAGGCCGAAACCGTGGACGGCAAAAAATGTCCACATCAGTTTAGCAATTATAATCATATTATGCTATATGTACGATCGAGTCCACTAAATTATAGTGACATATATCATATATGTAATAAACCCCTTCCATCAATTGAAAATATATAATTATATGATTAAACAATACACTCAGTTTGGAAATTGATTCCATGTTGCTGAGTGAAAGTGCACCATGTGCTAATTAAAGGCTAACATTAGCCAAAAAAATGTCCACCCGGTTAGCAAGCTCACATATTTTGCTCACGTGATCTACTTGCAGTAAATTTTTTGATAAAGCGTGTGGCAGTAAATAGATACGAGTTTGTGAGCAATGGAAATTTTCCTCACGGTGATATTGACTCGACGTCACAAGCTACAAGTTTATGCTAACGTCTTGGAGGCAAGACGGCGAAGTTCAACCATAACCTGCAGTCTTTAAAATGTGACTTTGTACTGGACTGGTATTTTAGACCAATGAGATGGTTCAACTTGGATCAGATGGCCCGCGACACTGATGAGGACAAACGGCATAGAAAATAGATAGATTAGGTTATATTTTAAAAAGATGTCTTGTTTTTTTTTCGAATGTTCTTTGCTTCATTGGGCATCTAAGTGGGTAACTATAGGTCAATGTAGTAAAAAAATAAAATCATACTTTGCCAGAATTTGTTGGTTATCTTGAAGGGTTTCGGACGTTTCATTTCCATAGCGTTCAAACCAAAATGTGTGGCCTAAGCACGACTTTTCATTGGAAATTCAATTAAATTCCCACGGCAATAGGTCGATCATCTATGCTGCGTCATCTCAACCCACCGGGATAGAGACTGATATTTTAGACCAATGAGATGGTAAATTCATCTATGCTGCGTCATCTCAACCCACCGGGATAGTGCCCATTATTAAGCACTTCTAATATCGTTTTGTTTTTTTTTTTGTCTGCACCATTAATTACATAAATGAAGAGGCCGAATGCAACAATACAGGGGGCGCCAAACGCTTTTCAGCATTCAAACGTCCCAATTAAGAGCTCAAGAAGGGGACGTTCAACGCACGGTTGTCATGGTTTGACGACAGCCTCTTATTACTTCAATGAGGCCCTTGGAAAAGCCGCGGTGCCCAGTCGACCTTAAACAGGAGCGCTTTAGTCCAATTGCCATGACGACACAAACAAAACAACACAAAAGCAGCGCGACCCCGCGCTTGAACGCGCAACGCTCTGTAGTCCGGTCAGAAACATCCCAGACAATATGAAAGGACTGGAGGACTTGAGTGGGAGTTCCATTGCAAGATCCAATCTGGAATCTTTTTTTGTTCCCCCCTCCCCATGGCGCTCTTCATAACACGATGTGTATGAAGAGCTTGTGTGACAGGAAAACACTCGGGGGAGGCGAAGACAGAGCACAGGCTGCCTTAGCGGCAAAAACAGTCCATTTAATTGATCTCCTGGCAAGTGCGCCTGCTGTTGTTGGCTAGTTGAGCCGTAACGGTCAGCGGTGGCTCACTGCTCCCCATCCCCTGTGTTGACAGACGCACAATTGCGGTTAATGGGCCTGTAAAAAGTGGGAGCGCTATTTATAGACTGGGCAAAGTGGTTGTGTTGCGGAACTTGTTTGAGTGCGGGGGTGGGGGGTGGGGGGGAATTGGGCTTGCCTAACCCCTTGTAAATTACCCTACATTGCAGCTAGTGTGGCATTGAAAATTTGGCAAACGTCTACAGCTCCCGCTCGCATTTCAAGCGTCTCCAGCCTTGCTTCTGCCCACAAGTAACCACATCAAATAGCGGCAGCATGTCCCGAGCATGCAGGCCGAGTTCCAGTTCGTTTAGCTTTCCTTCGTTGGACACTCGTTAGAACTTAGCACGAAATGATTTTCTTCCGAAGCACGCAATCGCGACCAAAGGGCGTAGGAATCAACCGAGTTGCGTTTAATGAGTTCATGAGAAGCGCTGAAACTGGAAGCGCAGATATCCGAGTACGCATGCAGACTATTGCAGAGGCTTCAGTTGAGTAATAGCAACCACTCGGTGGCTATTTATTTTGGCTTTAGCCATGATTGAAAGCAGATGACTTCAACAAAACCTCGGACACTAGACAGATCAGACTGGGAGGCCACTAAAGACATAGCGGTAGAGATGACACATAGTAGGTAAGAGTAAGAGGCATGGTGACCAATCGCACAAAATGAAGAGATTCCAACAACATGGACAGAGAGGCAGACATTGTGTTGTTTGGCAACAACGCAAACATACAAGTTATTTATCCCAGTGCTCTATTGGGGATTTTTTTTGGCAGCTTGTTATTGTTTCTAGGTCCAACTTGAGCCACGGATTAGGCCTTGCCCTCATATGGTGATTTCTTTTGGTTTGGTGTAAAGATATTTACAAACTATAAATATCCATCATTCTTGCAGTGGGTGGAGTAAGTCTTGTTTTGTTAGCCTAAAGCTAACAAACAATGCTCAATGCCATAGACGGGCAAACAAACAGCGTCGGTGTTACCATTTAAGGAACAGGTACTTGAAGACAAACGGTAGAGCAACACATGTAGAGAGACAATAACACCACCCACGAGTATACATTATTTCTCCTCTGAGACAAATGTTGTTACATCGGATCACCTTCATCCATTTTCAAATTTGTGCATCATTACATCAGCACACGGAATCTCTCACTGCTCTGAATCTCTCACAGCGCAGTCAAAAACAGACTCACTGAGATTGTTATGATATCAAACCAATTACCCCATTGAAATGAATTGAAATGCAACTAATCCGGTCCATTTTTCTGTGCAGGGCAGAGCGTGAAATCCGCAAGTGTTGGAAATGCGGATTGTTATGATATCAAACCAATTACCCCCATTGAAATGAATTGAAATGCAACTAATCCGTTCCATTTTTCTGTGGAGGGCAGAGCGTGAAATCCGCAAGTGTTGGAAATGCAACCTCATATGATGGTCAAAGGATATTTTCAAATCCCAACAGCTAATGAATGTTGACTCTGCATATTTTCCCAGTGGAAACGTGTACAGAAATTTGAATAAGCGCAAACACGGGGGGGAAGTCGAAATATAACTGGAAGTAATTAGGTCTTTAAATCATCCATACAGTACTGTGGGTTCTCAGCATCCCATTCACAGAGCAACTCCACACATGCTTGTGATAAATATCGACAATTTTGAACAATGTCCTGTCATGTTGTGACGCCAAATTCAGGATCACATATGGAACACGCCACGTACTTCACCTCAAGGATACGTATATACATCGCGATACCCTTTCTGCGGTTTGCACTCTACACAATCAATCTGACATAATTCAGCGGACATAATCAAGTGCCCGCTGCCATGCGGTGAATGACATCACAATTCTTTGGGGGAACGCCAGAGACGACTCAACCCATTCCTCCTTCTTCATCCTGGAAGTGCGAGCGGATTCTATTTTGCGTCGCGGGTGACTGACGAACCGTGAAATAAGCTTGCGGTCCGGACAATTTTCTACTCACTCATCAAATGCAGGAAGTAAATGAATGTTCAAATCATTGGCAGATGTTTCCTTATGTCAATTATAAGCTTGCTTTCCGGATACACGGGGTCACCGTTGAGTAAACTGAACAATCACTTTGGATTGATCTCACGCAGAGGATCAACACGGATCCCGCCGACATCTTTAACGGTTCGGGTTGGTAGTCCGATGGATTTTAACTGATTTTTTCAACCGGTTCAGACCGGCAGTGCTCGCACTTCCCATTTGTTTTGTTTCCAAACACGATTTGACCTTAAGCTGCAGCCGACGCATGATTATTGACCCCGAACTACCTAGAGATGATCTCGGCCTTCACGTTAGGTATGACATATAACTCATCTTTGAGGGATTCTTCTCCCACGGAAGAACTTAAAATCTAATCGCCCATTGCGACAACCGACGTCAGGACCGATAAGCCTCCGTCATATTGAAGAAAAAAAAAATAAAAAAATGCAGCTCAAAATTGCCTTGCATTCTTGCCCTTACATCTGATGTGGCGGTTGTATTTCAGATAAGAAAAACAAACAAGAGGAAGGCTCTTTCCTGTCAAAAACGACAACAACCGGAAAGCTGAACCGTTCACAATCACTGGCGGGAAAATATGCAAGGGACTGAGCACACCAGTGAGGGGGTTTCACTACTTAATTATAAAAGAAAGTCAAATTTAAAGTTTCAAATGTTCAACTTAACAGACACCGGCTACACTCCCTTGCCAACTCAGCTGACTGGTATTATTTTTAACCCCCCCCCCCCCCCCCGTAAAACATGACAGTCAGTCACTATCACAGCTTGGAGTCAAGTTCCTGACAACTTGTCAAAAATTTACATTGTCAAACTAATATGGCGTCCATCGACACTTCCCGCACACGTTTCTTTACCAATGGCGTATCGACGACAAAGAATGCTGCTACTCAGATCGTCACGCCGGCGTGACAACATCATGCCACGCATTCCAAGTTTATCACGGTGGAAGCGGGGACATAAATAGACACAGCTCCGGGGGTGGGCGGCCTCGCTCCAATCACGTCGGCAACTTTTTGTATTCGAGCAGATGGGAAAGAGTTCCTCAAAAGAAGGGCCGCTCCGTCTTCAAGTTGTAAGCGATGCTGCCAGGGTCAAATCAACCGCTGGCGACCTCGGCTGTGACATTGAGCTTTCAACTTCATAACAGGAAACAGTCAACTAAATAACGGAGCTCATTTTGCACCGGCAAGCATCGGATCCTCCTTTCATTCTCGGAACAATCGAGCGTGTTGCACTTCTTGCCCTCACACCAGGAAGATAAACAGTTGAACTATGTATAGAATAGGCAGCCACCTCTCCCTTAATATTTCTCGAAAATTATCCGGCCCCTACGGTAGATATAGTTATTACCGAGACCACAGCAGCTTTCTGAAGTTTCCATCGTATGAGGAGAAATTTTAGATGCTAAAAGTGCAGACCCAGTACTTAAAAGTGTTTCGCTGCGGGCCAAGTTCCAAGCGTGATATCCCCCCCCGCATTTAAATGACCAAAATGACAGCAAACATTGGTTCCTGGGAGGAATCCATTATGGTTGGTAAATGCACGGGGGAACTTATAGCACGGTCAGACGATCCCGATGGAATTTCCAGACTGACTATTTAATTTGTCCGGTGACCCGGCGAGTAACTCAACCTACCGGTACTCGTATATTAAAATCAATTTTCCCCCCCATTCAAATGAATTCAAAAAAGCCATAAATCCACTCCAACCCCCACCCCAAAAAACACAATTTTTTTTTGTTACATATTTCTTATTAAAGAAAAATAGCACTATATACTAGTCGATTGTATATAATAATAATAATTTAAAAATAGAATGTAAAGAAATAAATGGTTTCATAAAAAGTGCCATAACTGTGCGTGGGCCCAACTTGGCCGTATAAATAATAAATAAAATCATCCAGGGACAGATCATAGTTGGGGCACTTAGAAGTCAAGGTACCGCCACACACGTGCAGCACGGTTGGGCCGCATGCCCCAGGAGGTTACCGAGGAGTCGTACGCGCCACTCACCCGTGAAATCGTGAGGGGAAGACCGAAGTCCTTCCCTCCTTGTAGCCTGAAGCCCCACGGAGCCGAACCAGCCAGAGTGACACTGTAGTTGCTGCTCATGATTCACCTGAGGGACAAACGAGAAGTTTGGATGAGGTATTACATACAGGGAGCCATTGATGGGCATCACCAGATTGTGGCACATTCTTTTCTTCTAACTTAAAGGGGACATCAACCCAAAATTTTCTGCCCCACTAGTCTAAACATGGCATTCTGATTAATATTGTGTACGCGGAATAAGACTCAAGCAGTAAAAGTAGGAGAGATTTGAATGCATCAATGTATACACACACACACACACACACACACACACACACACACACAAAAAAAGATTACACACCGGTTATGCACATGAATGAGACAGTGCCAAATGTGAGACACATGTGCACTACTCAGATATTTCATGCACGATTAAATTTTACCCGTTTAAGGCCCTCTTTTTTGCCATACAGCCCCCCCCCCATGAAAATTGCAAGCAGTGAGACAAGGTTAAGTGCTGTCACATGTTTATGCGTTTCTTGTTGAAGGCTTCAAAAAAAGCCTTGTCATATTTACACAACACCGCTTGATTTTTAATACGTCGGCGTGTGACTTTTATGACAGCGTCCAACTGAGGGACTGCGTGAAATTTGCCAGAGCGCGCAATTTAATGCAAACAACAGCGCTTGTGGAATGAGACGACCTGTGACCTGCGCCGACAGGAAGGGTGGAAGCTGACATGAAAACATGACATCAAAGGCCAAGTCATTAGCGTTATACGTCGCGCACGGCTCGGCGTAATTACACGGAAAAAGGGCAACGCCGGGGTCGACAAGCACGGAAAACCAGTGGGAAGCAGAATCCTCTGATCATGCCAAACTGTCACAGGTTTGGAACCTGCCCACGGCTTTTACACGGAACCTCAGAACGGCAAAAATTGCTTGGTTTTTTTTGTTGTTTTTTTTTTTTGCGTGAAGTGGATTATAAACGGAGCGAAGAGACGTAACATACTTTGGTAAGGACTCGGTCATGAATAATAATGCCTTGTCATCTCCGCAGAATGTCACGTAGCGGTTTTAAGTGCCTCCCTCGGTGAACGTTCACCGAACCACCTGTTGTGGCCCGTCACCTGGTCAGCCTCAACATGGTGGCCCGGAGGTACTTTTAAGTCACCAATGGGAGGGGAGGCTCCGAGAAATTATATCATGTGTGAATTATAGTGAGAACGTGAACACCTGGGAAGCACAGAGATGAACTATTCTATTTATATCGCTTACTTTTACAATCGAGATATCCAAACACAAATCCACTTTCACACACATACACACACACACACAGACACATACGCTCAATGTGCATGTCGAGAACGAAATGTCGTGTGACCTTCAGATGAGGCAGGACAAAGAGTATATTTCGAGTGGATTGTATTTTCCAGTAGTTGTTGACACGGCTGACCTCGACACGAGTTTCACTGAGCTTCAAGGGCCCAACTATTTTGTTTGTCAGCGTCATTTTGTGCTAAGTATGTTGACTCACTGCAAAACAGGAAACGCGACTAACGCAACTCCGCAGGGTCTCCCACTCGGCACTCAATACGTGGCCACGCTTACCCTTGGTTGTCATGGTAACAAAAGCCTGACTTGACCTTTCATGTCATCAATTCATGGTTCAATTGCATTTGTTTTAGCATTTGGCTAACCTCAAAGATGAAAATATTTATGTAAAATAAATATGATACTGTTTATTGAAAAACAGATTCATTTACTGCTGCTGGCGTAAAAAAAATACACGAGGACGGAGCACACACACTCACACCAAAATACGGCAATGAAATTATTTTTCATAATCTGTCCGCCCTACATATGACAGATGACTATTTATGGATACAATACAACAATGTGAGTTATTCGCATTAGAGTCCCGCAGTATTGCATTTCGTAGCCCATTGGGACATGAGGCACTTTAGAAAATCTTGATAAGAAGAAAATTGCATAACAACAGATCACGTCGAACCCACATATCATTTCACATACTCCCTAATATGGAGAAGACAAACTCTACGCTCATGTCGCGACTTGCTTTGCGACCATCGACGGTATCATGCGTCGACATGAGCGGCCACGCCTACGAAATGTTGATGAAAGAGTGGAAGGGAGCGAAGTGCGGCGGTTATATTCAACAAGCGTCAAAAGGCGAGCACAGCGAGTCCCAGCTCACTTTTCCTGGCTCGGCTCCACTTCAGCCTTATCTTGTGGAATGGCAGATTACTGCACTTTATATTTCAGCACTTTCACACCCAAATACAACAGAGATTTAAAAAATTCCGTATGCACGGTGCTAAAAAAATAAAAAGGCCTCTACTACTACAGCACAATTCATTTGCTTTGCTACACAATTGCAGACACAAAACTAAGGATCAATTCTCTCGCCCAGATCCACAGCTAACATAGAGACAAGTTTAACGTGTTTCTTTGCGGAGGATAAAGAATATATGACTGAATATTCTCCTATGCCGTTTTGTGTTAAAATTTTACAACACCGCCGCATTGAAGCTAATAGTTGCCTATGACATTTCCCCATTTAAAAATGACGAGGGAAGGGCAGGTTTTGCAATAATGGATTGTCCCAAGGGTTACAACACCGCCGCATTGAGGCTAATAGTTGCCTATGACATTTCCCCATTTTAAAATGATGAGGGAAGGGCAGGTTTTGCAATAATGGATTGTCCCGATCCTGCTACTGACTGTGTTAGGTGGATTCCTGAGTTCCACAAGCAATTCTGAATTCACCGACATCCAGGAATGGCTGTTTTCTGAGCCTTAGAAGTTACACCGTGTATACTTTGCAACTTTAAATACCCATGGAAATCTGTACCCAATCAAAGTTCCACACATATCTGAGGAGTTTAATAAAGCTATAAAAATCTGCCGGGCCATTCAAACAAAATCATTCCAAGTGCTGTTCGCATTAAAAGCTTGTGAAAAACTGAACGTAGTCTATCAAGTCCAACTGAGCACAACAGTGTTGACTGTATACATCAGTCAAAGCTTTGACGTTAATGCCCCATTCTATTGCGTGCGCCAGATTGCCTTCGGGAAGTATTGATTAAAAAGAAAACATCTGAGCGAGTTTCGGTGGCTGATCTCATACATGGTGCACATTCCACAACGTGTCAGGTGGCTATGCGGCCCACTTACATCATTTTACGTCCTCACAGAGTTCATTTCACATTCCATTTACGACTGTTACACGCTGCGGGTTAAAACAGAATGAGCATTACGTTTCTCTTTCATTAATCAATGCCTCAGCACAACTGACCATTTTTGGCAGAAGTACCTGTTGTTACCTCCAGCTCTCCCGGTGCGGGTATGACAGCGTGCGCAAACCTGAATTCGTGAGCCACCGTTTGTATACAAACTGATAACAAGTGATGTATTGAAGCCAGATTCTCAAATTCAACATACTTGTGCCAAAATTCCATTGAGTCAAATCTGACCTCCATCACTGTGTAAGACAGCAGAGGCACCCTTGACTGTGAGGCTGGATTTACGCTGCATTGTTCAAGTGACACAATTATGAGATTTTGAAACATTTTTTACTATTATTAAAAAAAATGATTATCCATCCTTATAATAAAAATTTCCAACAGTGGGTGGTGGACTAATATGGAGGTTGGAGCTCAGCAATGCAAATTAAATGCTGATGTAAAATTAATAATTGCGTTGTATTATTGTTTTGCTCTATGTTGTTGAGTTATTTACTTGCAATTTGGGTCTTTGTGCATGTGGGATTGTTTCATGTGTTCAGTCAGTTTAAACAAAGACATATTAGACGTACTGAGGAACAGACAGGCAAAAAAATGGATATAGGTAAGACAAGACAATTGGGCACTTGGACCTGCGATATTTGTAAAAAACCGGAACAAAAAAAAACCCGATGTCTTAAAAACTTAATAAAATGTTCAATATGTACTTCACTTCAGTGGACCAGAAGCGTGTAGCCACACCCCACTTAGAAGAGTCATGAGACAAAGTCATAATTGGATTTCTGTTTACTTGTTTACACTAAAATTAAGTTAATACAACTTAGCTAGCCTGTTAAATTACCCACCAAACCAAACAAAATACTTCACTTCCCATTGGCTTCCCTCGTGAGACTTTACATAAAACTCCACGAATGACATTTAACATTGCTCATGCTTGTCAATACAACTCATTCAAAGTCGTTCGTGTGAAACTTGAAGCGTCCAAAATGAAGCACCACCGAGGCAAAACGAGCGTAGGCTTCTCACCGAGAATGATGCGTCGTGCCGGTGCTTACCTTGCTTTGCGAAGCCGCTCTCTGCCGGTGCTGGAGGGGGGAAGAGAGACGCGTCGTTTCGATCCGTTCTCAGTTTGGAGGGCACTGACTGCACTGAGCGGAATCGGGACTTCCGCGTGGACGCCTGCCGGTAAGAGGGCGTACAGCAACTAGTGTGGGGGTGGGGGGGGGGGTTGCCCTCGGGCGACACACGGGGGCAGGCTGGGGCATGGTTGACGACGTCAATTGAGCAAAGTGAGTCCCCCGCTCGGAACGTGTGAGGACGGCTCGACTCCAGCTGTTGTTTGGGGAATTTAAAGATCATGTTAATCCCGGGGAGCAGCTACGAAAACCTCGCAATGTCGCCAACAAACTGTCACACAGCCGAAGCAATATTTTAGGGGAAGTTATTTCAGTCACGTTTAATTTTAACACTTTATCGTGTTTTAACACCCCCACTTAGTTTAAATATAATATGTCAAATTTACGCGGCATACAGTATTTTCACTTTACAGAACACACACACACACACACACACACACACACGCAATGGTGTGAACTATGTATTCTCTTTAAAATATATTTAATTTTAAACAACGTAGACTACACCCAGAATAATTATAACCCAGTCTGGTCATTAAGAATACTGTAAAGCTGTCGTCATGTATGTATCCATCGCCTGTTGCTTTCCCATTGTTTTCTTGTCTTTTAAAATTGAGAACCTGATGGCTTTGAGATTTTACACTCAAGTGTAACTTACATTTTCGATCATTCCCAAATACCTTGACCTCACCCCAACCTTGCACAAATTCAGGGGGGCGCTGCACAGTTTCTCCACAAGAGGGCAGAATTTCCCCATGCAAACTGCAGCGTTTGATGTGTCATGCCAGCAAACAACAGAAAACCATGCATGATGAACTGTATAATAACTAACTACACAGTAGCAACTTACAAAAGTACTCACAAAAAGTCGCGGGAAGGCATCGAAGTGGACTTTTTTGGACATTTACATGGATCAAACACCAATTGTAAACGTTGCTATCGGCTCCTCTTTGTATTAAATTGTTTTCACTGTTGAAACCAGGATTCACAAAATATGACGATGACTGCATGGACAGAATGTTTCTCTGTTTACACAGATAAAATATGAACGAAGGTCCTCTCGCGGTCACTCAAAAAATGGGCATGCACTCTGTAATAGTGTTGAGCGATTTAATAGAGAGATCTAATCTCAAGTGTTTTGTCTGTACTAAACATTTAGTAAAGATGACACAGCCAATACAGTCACTGGAGAGGGCGCGTTTGCCTTTGGCTGCTGCAGGGTCATCTGATTTCAGCTGCATGTGAGCCATGTCAATATATGGCAACAAAGTGATGGGAAGCTCAGCCCCCCTGCAAATTCCCCCAGTGCAAAGCTACCGGACCGCTGAAGTGTACCAGGTCTTTTTACGTCAGGCCGTGGTGTGGAAAGTGCTCGACATAAATGACTACAGGCCCCGCTTAAAAGGTTTTGCTCAATGTCTTCATGAACGCCATTAAAACGGTCAGAAATGTGATGATGATGAGACTCGAACAGATTGTAGGAAGTGTCAATGGTGCTCATGGAGTCCTTTGTTGAACAAATCCACATGATCCTCCCAATTTGCTTCTCACGAGTCTTCATTCTCGCTGTAACAGTTCACACAAAACACACTGCCGTAAACACGAGATCATACATGGCAATGGCGAGTGATGAAAAAAGCGGAAGGGGCGTGGCCTGGACGGGGCGTGGCCTGGACGGGGGCGTGGTTACTTACAAAAGTGGCACTAAACATGCTGAAGATGAAGTGTATTAAATTTACACAGTTTGAAAATTGAACAGAAAAAAATCCCAAGATCGCCACTATTCTTTCAAGTGAAAATTTGTGCAATTTTGCCTATGCATTCCTGGTGAGCACCAATATGTAACTCCAAATTTGCTGCTCAAAATCAAAACTAAAAAAGTAAACACATCCCCTGCCATATTTAAGATTTGTTCATGACTTGTATTCATAAAGTGTTGTGTAAATGTGATAAAAAGCTGTTGATTCTTACCTCATACAGTGATAGTGAATATTTATTATGCATACAATTATGCATAACCGTGCTTTATTATCCAAGACAAAACGTGAATTATCAATATGAATATAAAACGCAAATAAAAACAAATAAATGTTATCATGCTGTTGCTACAAATGCATACCAAATAAAATTGAAAATATCATCCTCGTATATTTGAATAAAAAAGTATATACCTCGGAGTGTACCTGTCTATCGGCGAGGGGCGTCAGTGGAGCAGATTTCGTTGCTTGGTTCAGCCAAAGTAAGTACCCCAGCGCGTAACGTCTTTAGTTGTATCCGCTGACGAAGTTTGTTTGAAAAATGCCGATCCCAAAGAATAATTGCTCCGGCGAATGGCGATTTTGTCGGCATGTTTTTTCACTTTTGTTGCATGATCTGTCAGTGCCACGCATCCACGGGAGCCATAGTTAATTAAGTCACTACAATACACACAATAAGCTTTGCCTGCTACGTCAAAGCTTATTGTCCAAGAGCTTCTGTAACTTCGTCGAACTTGGAACCAATTTTAACCTTTACAGTGACTTTTCTGTCAAGCCAGTCCAATCGGAATTTATTCTTGACATTTGAGTCAATTTCTAGGATTAAAGACTCCTGATCTTTCGTCAAAAATTTCATAATTCCGCTCAAAACGATCCCAGAACAATGAATTTGCGAGACGAACAGGCCGCCATGAATCAGGTAAAACAATATGTTACATGCAATTTGATTGGTCCAATCGCTTGTAGTTAACCAATCGCTGGGCCGTTTATAATCGAGCTAAGACTTCCGCAACAAATAATGCCTTCAGTGATCTGATTAGTTGAAGCTTTCATACACGTCCAATCGCAGGGCTGTTTACAAACGGAAAACGGAGAGACTGTTCGGGAGAGCTCGTGAAAACTCGACGATAAGGTACCTGACCGCCCCTAAAATTTTCTCAACGGATTTAGACGATTCACAAAAATGATCAATTTAAGAAATAAAACGGCGGATTTCCGCGGATCCGCGGAAAATTGCCATGTATGCGAGATTGATTGGTGCAAATGATTGTACAGTCGGGAGTGTAAAGCGGGGGACTTGACACCCATCGCAGGTTTTAACACCTAACCATGTTTGTTTAGACCGAGTAGGAGTACAATTACATACATTTAAGTACTCACCAATACCAAGTGGATATAACTCCACGAGTGATTATTTTGCTTATTTAATGGCGCGTGTCTATATCTACAGGTATTTGATTGTCTATGCTTTCACTGTCGTTTAGCTTAGCAGCTGTTTTTGGATGTGTTTATTGGAAGCGTTTGAGCAAACGCGCACGTATGCGGTAGGGTCATCAGTTTTGATGACGTGTAACTGGCATTTACGGGGTATATCTGATCCAACTGACGTTGGCGGGAATCCGATACATATCGGAATTGGATCTTTTGGAAGAGGCCTGATTCCACTCTGAAGATATCCAATTCCATGCCTTTTTTTTTTTTTCTTTTCAGCTGCCATGATGCATTGTCCTAATTCTGTCAATTGATAGCAAACAAAATCCGCATTGTGTCTTTTGGACCATGCTGTGTCAATCAATTAAGTTAGGCTTCGAGATGACTGTGGCGCTCACGATTTGAGGAAATCTAGTACAGTATTCGAAGTTTAACTTGGGGGGTGCTGGCGAGGGGGGAAAAAAAATGTTCCCCGGACTCCAAGACTTGGCTTTAACAATCCAGACTGGACAGTAATAAATCAAGTCAAGATCGCATCTTTGTTTTTCCACAGAGTCCGGCAGCTGTGTCTTTGATGGTGTGGGAATGGACACACACAGTGTTTTCCAAAGAGTCTGGCTGGACGGGAGCCGGCGTGACTTTCGCTTCTCCTTCCCTCTGGGCTTGCTGTGGCCCTCCTTGGTTCACGTATGTCCCTTGAAGAAGACCAAGTACTTGTCATCAGGCTCCGCCTCCTCCCTTTTCCCCTCCACCGAGCCTGGAGTGGAACAGTGACTCAGGCCACGTGTTTGGAGTGCGCTTGGCTCTACGATAGGGGTCTAGATTTTCAATGGAGATCTTCATTTACAATTTTGTGCTTGACATGACAATAAGTTTCAATCGACAGTTGAAGATGTGCTTCACCTGCGCGATCATTGCGGTCTTTTGTCTTGACGTTGATCCTTTTTCTTCAGCGCCCCGAGGGAATAGCTGGACCTCAGACAAGGGTTCTGGTCCATTGGATCCAGCTCCACATCACTGCAAACCTGCTGCATGGGGGGATGGGATGGGCACATTCACAAGCAGTTTGGGTATGCGGGTAAGGGTTTACAAGACATGAATGTCGGGGGGCTACTGTACTTGTGACAGAGCCTAACTCACAGTGTCCATTGTGGATAAAGACGAGGAAACCTGTAGAAACGTATTTTTGGAGGCAGACGATTGTCTGCTTAACACCGAGTCCCTGAAGGAGGATTGGCTCTGTGACATTGACATGGCGTCCCTCCGGGGGGCCTGGCCGAGGAAGTGTAGACAGGGGACTTTTTCGGCGAGAGTGTCCCTGTTGAAGCGCAGTGATTGTTCAGACAAAGGCCTTGTATCGGTTTCAAGCTCACGTTACTTGACTCGCTGAGCGGGGCGCTCTCACCTGTATTTCGAGTGAATGATGGCATAGATGAAAGGGTTGTAGATGGCTGAGGCCTTGGCAATAACCGCCGGGACGGCTTTGGAGTAGGGGTTCAGGACGCTTGCATATCTGAAATGTGTTTTCTGCACGTCAGAACCTGTGCATCACCGGTTATTATGGTTTTGTTTTGTTGTTTTTTTTTCTCATATTTACCCCGCCCACGCAATGAGTGTGACACACGCGTAGGGTGACCAGGAGAGCACAAACACGATGATCACAACAAAGGCAATCTTGGCCAACTTCCACTCGGTCTTGATGGTCTGCTGCTGGATCAGCGTTGACTTCCTCACCTGAGAGCCCAACTTCTCCACTTCCCTGACAGGACAGAAGAGCCTGATTAAGTGCGGCGAACTCAACTCACAGTTCCAGAGTGCTGTCAAACTAAACATCAAACAAAGACAATTTCACATTCTGTATTTAAAACAACCACACAACTATGCCTTAAAATCTGGTCGCTTCATGCTATAATATAATGGGAAAAGACAGAGACAGGCAAACAAAGAACATCCGGACAGTCCTATAATCCAAGGTAAGCGACAGATACTTAAACACAAAGGGCGGAGCAACACACACAGACAGATAATATAACAATAAATCACAAGCATGGATTCTTTATCCTCTGTAATGACCAATATTACTGATGTACTCCCACTCGGTATGTGTATATTCTATTGCCCCCTGGTGGCAAACAGAAGGAGGAGCTGTACAATGTCCGCTGAATTGAAGCAAACAGTGTGGCGAAAACAGTTACATTCTTTACCTTCTTTTTAATTATGTCAATACTCCATTTTAATTTTTAAAAATGAACAGATTAATTGCATTTTCATTCATTTCAATGGAAAACAATTTGAGTTGCTCTATATGTAGGACTCCAGTACGGGAATGATACATTCTTATTTAAATTATATGCAACTTCCCCTTCACGTTTTGCACAAACTTGGAATTTAATTGGAAAAAAATTAAGCATTTAACTGACATATGCAGAAGATCCCGTCAGCTACAACAACATCCTGCGCATGTCTTTTACATCACCATTTTTTGTAGCGGTGTTGTGTGACTGAACTAACAACGCAGTTCACACTTGAAAAATAGAACAACAATGGCATGAAACAACACTTATTTACCTGCTGGCGCGGCGAGTCGCCAGGAACATGCACAGATAGCAGTAGGAGATGATGCCCAGTGGGATGAAGAAGACAAAGCAGCACAGCATTAAAGTGTAGCTTTTATTGGCGGGAGTCGACGTGACGTAGTCCCACGTGCACGAGGTCATCAGGCCTTCTGGTATGTAAGAACCTTCAAGACAAACGTGTCGGACAACAATGCATCGTCAAGAATATAATAGAAGAAAATGTGAGTGAATAAGTGACGTACTCCACCCCAGAAGTGGTGCCAGGCTCCAGGCCAGCGAGTACAGCCACACCAAACAAATGATGAAGCAAGTGCGTCGCTTTGAGGTCCAGTGTAAGGCCCGCAGAGGCTTGGTGATGACGATGTAGCGATCCACAGAGATGGCCAGAAGGTTGATCATGGACGTGATTCCGAATAAGGCTCCGCAGAAGGCGTACATTTTACAACCTGGGAAGACAGCACCGTAATTTGTAAATGCAATAATGCAGATTGGTGGTGCAAACTTTTTTTTGTTTCTCCATGCGTCATCATCATGACCAACATTAAAAACATGGAACTGTGGATGGATGGATGCACTGATCGATGGACAGAGAGACAGACAGACAGAATTTCCTCTGGAATAGTGCTGACATGAAAGTCTTGCGAGAAGGAACAAGTAATGAATCAATGAAGAGATGAAGATACCGTATTTTCCGCACTATAAGGCGCACCTACAATGAATGGCCTATTTTAAAACTGTCTTCATAAATAGGGCGCACCGCATTATAAGGCGTATAGAATTGAAGCTACAATAGTGGCTGAGGTTGCATTATGCACCCACTAGATGGAGCTAAGCTCAACGGAACACAATACAATACACATTTATTTATCTTGCACTTTCACAAACGCTGCAGCTATAACAAAATGCCGACAGAACATTTAAAATACTACATCCAAGAAATCAGAATATGGATCCATATATAAGGCGCATCGGATTATAAGGCGCACTGTCGGCTTTTGAGGAAATGGAATGCTTTTTAGCAGCGCCTTATAGTACGGAAAATACGTTAATTGTACACATGATCAACGGATAAATACCCGTTTCCCCAAAAATCCAGCCCTTGTAGAGGGAGTTGACAAAGAAGATGGGCGACTGAGTGATGGCCATGAGGAAGTCGCTGACGGCCAGGTTCATGATGAAAAAATTGGGAGGAGTGCGTAGCTTCTTGTTACTGAAACACAAATCATCCCTTTGTAAATGGGACATTGTATGGGAATTCCTTCGCTATTTGTGCCTGCCCACCCATCATGTGTGAAATGACACAACCAAGTCAATCTTTTTTGTGAGCCGCCTAATCGTGAGACTGGGTGAGCAAATCATGCTGGAATTTTGCCAAACTATGACATAAATATGTTGCGAATTTTAAAAATACCGGCATCACACCGAGTCTCCCCGACAAAGTCTTGGCCATTAGGCATTGAATCCATGACTCTAAAAATAAGGCCTTGATTGGGATTAAAATGTCATAAAATGGGGTTGTTTTAAGTTCAGTCGGTAGCGCACCCGCCCCTTGTCACGAGGCAGCGGCTTTTTCCTGCATGTCATTCCCTTCCTATCCCTTCTTCAGCTGACCTATCCACAAAAGCCCCAAAGTCTCAAGTCAATCTTTCAAAAGTCCGAAGAAATGGTAACATACGATAAATCGGATTTTTCTGATTATAAATAGGATATCATAAAAAAAAAAGAACATTCTTAAAAAAAGAATAATAATTTACCGAATTGGCTCTCGTGTTAACATCAACAAAACAGTGGTTGTAGTCTCCTGACTAAAACCACATCTCGCTCTCAAATGAGCGAGACGTCATTGACGGACTTTGGACATTGGGTACATTGTGAACATGGTCTTAAATATCATTTCAAATGGAATTCTTCAATCCAAATGAACTGCGGTGAGAAATCGGCTTTAGCTAACTGCTTCTGACAAACAGCACATACGACATTTGGTGACATTTTCGACGTCAAGATGTGGGGACCGAGCTGACATGTCGGCTGATTTCAAAGAGACCCAGTATTGACTGTTGTGTTCGTCTTGCGCTAGTGGCTTTTCCATCCGCCTGAATAAGTGTCTGTCGTATGTACAGCGTTTTGGTTTTCACATCTCACCAGTTAGTAAAGACAGAGAACAGCATTTATGATGTTACTAGGATCAAAGATTCAATTATAAATGGTCGTCGACTTAAAATGGATTAATGGGGGTACACCACGGTCCAGAACCCTCAAGGATTTCCAAATCAAAGCAGTATTGTTACAGTGTTACTGTACCGACATATAGTGACCCACTTTGGTATCCATTCCACATTTACTCTCATACCACTCTCATGTATCGGCATGTCGACCTATCAGGCAAGTGCGAGAGATTCCCCACTGGAGTACGCAACTTAATGCAATCTCAGTGTTGTGCCTGACACTTGGTTTGCGCTCGCCCCGCTCATCGATGGCCATCGACCGCTCGAGGTTTCAAGTGGCTCTCTTGACATCAGAAGTGCATTAGGCCAAACCGTTAACTGATTTCCCTTTGCCGTCGGGCGTTTGCGTTTGTACACATCGATGAATGGGATCAGCGAGAACTGTATATGGGTTTGATTAGTAAGGTCATATAGTATCTTTTTGATTCTGGTCCAGTAGGCCAGGACATCATCAATAACACTACCTCACACTTCAGAAATTCATTCTGATAGTCCAGCCTTTTAATATGTGTCCCTAGAAACAACCACAAAGGATTTAAAATAAGATAAGAAAACCTTTATTTGTCTCACAATGGATAAATTGCCAGTTTACAATTTGATGCGTTCTGTGACTCACCGTCCCTTAAGAAAACAATTAGAATTGTTTAGAGCACAACACCTGTACAAGGTCTCCCGACATGTTTTCTCCCACAGACAAAAGACGTGTTACAATGTGGGATGTACACAGTATGTGCATAAACAACAATATATATATATATATATAT
>NW_017805825.1:75196-100320 GCF_001891065.2 Hippocampus comes
ATTTTTTTTAATTACTACCACAGAATATTGTTATGCCTCAACAATGCGAAATCTAAATCAAATAATTAAACTAAATACTTCACGGCATTACTTTGTCTTGTTGATTTTTTTCCCCCCTCATCCTTGGTCCCTGCCCTGACAACATCAATGTTGATATCAAATGTCTTCATCTCTGTTACCGCCATGATCAGAATTCCGATGCAGCCTTTACAAGGACAATCGTGGACAAATAAGCCAATCGAAAGATTCTTACCAGAAAAAGGCGTACATGACTAAGGCATTTCCGGTCACACCCACTGTTCCGATCACGAGGACAAAAAAAGCGACAATGTAGTGGACGTGGTCCTGGACATCCACCTGCCGATAGAAACTGTGTTGCCGGTCCATTTCTGTAGCAAACACACATATAGTACGTCAGTTTCAATAGTAGTGGTCGTGAATGTGATGAGGTGGGAGTTTGTCAACCCGGGGTGTAGCTACTAAGGCCCACCAAACACCCAACGACTAAGCCGATCACGACCGAAGTGGACTCTCGCAAGTCTTCGCCTCACAGCAATTGAGCCTTGTACATTTATCGACACGCTGCAATAGATAAACGACCCTTTATTGGGTTTTGAGGCTTGACATACAATATACGGTACTATATTATTTATATATTGCTTTTTAGGAAGACAATCATGTATTCACGGAGATGGTCACAACTAAGTTGTTAGGTGCAACAATAGTAGTCGTTTTTTGTTTTTTTTTGCAGACAACAAAGAAAATATGCCTCTGGGTCCTGTGATATTTGTCTGTCTATATGTGTTGCTACACTGTTGGTGTTCAAATATCCATTGCTTCAGTGGTTGTAACACTGAGACACCGAAGCTAATCGTTAGCCTGTCTGTGGTGTGCGGCATTGTCTGTTAGCAATAAGCGAAGCTAGGTGGTTATTTTTTTAGTTTGACTGTAAACCTCAAATAAGAGTGGCAAAAAACGGCTTAAAACCTCTTTTTTGAAGAAGAAGAAGAAGAATTGGTCACGAGCTGCCAAACTAGTGCCTGTTTTGTTCACTACCACCATAACGGGAAAAGGAAGCCTGTCAGATAAATGGATGCGAGAGGGTCACCTTTAGGACTGGAGCAAACACAAACATTCCCCGTCCAAATCAACTCAAGTAGGAACAAACACAGATGACAATTAACGATGGGCCGGATGTGTGTGCGGTGCGAGTCTTCAATCAGTCACAATTATCCAACGCTGCGGTGCCTTCAACACATTTACCAAAGTGGCGATTAAGTCGAGACTTTTGTGATGATGAAAAACGGGGTCAGTTTTCCGCGTGGACAGTTCACAGCCGAGACGCTGATTATAAAAGGATTTCCATGTTTTGTTGATGTGATAAGCTGGAGTGCGCGCGCGTTGGTTTGCACAATATTATCAGGCCTCTAAACACGCTTCCCGTTGCGTTCTTGGACAACATCAAACCAAATTCGGTCCAATGTTTACTTCCCCTTCTCACTCCCCATTTTGTCTATATTCCGTTTAGCTCCACGTTTGTGCGCCAAGATGTGGCAAAGTACTCAACACAAAAAACAAAGTAAAAGTAGCTACTGGGAGCAAGTTAGATGAGAATTCTTGAATGCCAGAATCTGCTGGCAACACATTTGCCACAATCCAGACACGTACGCTTAGATATGATGATGATGATGATGATGATGAAGACTGTGTGAACTAAACTGCAAAGATCGTTTTTCGCAGAGGATAAAGAATATATACCTATGAACATTGTGTGTCAGCATGAAGAAGCAAAAATGTTTTGGTTTAATATACGATCTATTTGATCAATCTTTAGTTTTACAGTCCAGTTGAACATTGTTACTTCCCACCAGAGCCGGCACGTGTTTCAGGGTTACGCACTCGACTCATATGTGTGTACCAGGAGTACAAAAGTGATATCTCCTGTCTCACTTATGCACTCAAAATTATTTCACCGTATGTTTAGCCGGCGCTCATTGAGGCTCGCTATGCATTCAACATGTCGTGCTCAATGAAGGCTCGTGCGTCAGACGGATCTCTCAGTCACCTCTCACTTCCACTTATTCGGCATCAAGGCTCCCTCCCGCACACGAGACGCATAAACCGAGCGCGTGTCTGCCTGCGCCGTGCTCACTCTGGCAGCCCGTCGAAGCATCAGGAGAGCTACTCGCACAAGTGCGTGTTCACAGAAAGACACGTTCTTATACCGCGATATCACAGTTGAATTCTTCATCATACAGTCATGACAATGCAGCGCTAAATATTTAAAATACATCAGGGGAAAAAGATATATAAATTATTTCTAATGTGGGGACTTTGAAGCGATTTTTTTTTTTTTGAAAATATATATATAAATTATTTCTAATGTGGAGACTAAAAGCGATTTTTTTTTTTTGCATTTGAAATGATTGTTCTGACAGTGTCAACGTCAGATACTTTTTTAATCAACATTCTTTTTCTTCAAGAACAGGCTAAGAGAAATCATGCATTTCTTGTTTCATGTCAACATACAGCGCTTCCATTTTTGTTTGCTTGAAGAAACCATGCAGTGTGAAAATAACGGAATATACATTTTTTGGATATTTAACAATTAGCGAGGTGAAAACGAAGTTTCAATTTATATCTTTACGTCTCAATGTGTCCTTTTTTGGTTAATCATGTGGTGAAAATATCATTTCAAGACAGTCAGACATTTTTTTTTCAAATATTTTGAAAATAATTCTTGTTTTGTTTTAATCATCATCTAGGAGAGGATCGAATAACAACTCTCATGGTCAAACATAAGAAGTACGATTTTTGACCCAAATACTACATTTCGGTAGGCTTTGCTCAACTAACATTTAAACAAATACTTCATAAAGTCATGCTGCCATAATGTCATAAAGTCACTTACGTACCTTTTGGGTTTTTTTTTTTCTTGTGCAGAGATTATGAAGCTTGCGTCTCTTCGGTCTCTAATCCCAAAGTGGGAGATTGAAGTCATACAGGGGAGGCATCGGTGAGCTGCTGCACACTGCAAGAATATGAAAAAAGCCTGACAGAAAACAAGCAGCAGTACATTGACCATGCCCCTGCTGGCAACCCATCACACACAGCTCACATTTGGCACCGCGCATTGATCAAGCCAGTGTGTGGCTTTGCGCGCGCACGTGCGCTCGCACGGCAACACACATCTGTCGGCTTGTGAAAGGTGGAAAGAGGTTGCGACGGGGATGGGGAAGGGGAGGGGGGCATGTTTATTATATACCGGTCGTATGAAAAATCGAAAGAAACGCATTACCTTGATTAATCAGTGGGTCCATATAATCTCATCAGATTTCAAAACGGGATTATAAAAGGGGGGGGGGGACTGGAAATAAAACATATCACGTCAAATACGAATCGTATGTATGAACGAATCAAAACAAACTTCATGTATATGCTTAGCCCAAGTTTTGTCATAAAATGTAAAGATCGGTCTCATAGCAGCTTTCAGGGGGGGGCGAGGAAGATGATGTTGATGATGATGAGTCTCTTGTCGGGCGCTTTGACATTTGCGCAATCTCTGGTGGAAAGGGACGAGGCTCAACCATAGTATCAGATTTGTTCACGTGCTTAGCCGTGTGTAAGAAGAATCTTGAGAAAAGCACTCAGATAAAAGCGTCCCAGTGTTAATCGGCTCACGCACGACTGAGCAGACAGCTGCAGCAGCACCTCTTGGCCTTCACGTTTTTTTTTGTTTAGTTTTTTTTTTTTAATGCCTCGTCTGATTATATACTGTCAAACAATTTCCAATCCCGATTTTTCAATGTCCCCTTGCGATCAAAATCAGCAAAGGCCTGATAAAAAAAAAAAAGAAAAATCAAGATTTCATTGTGGTGAAGCACACTTCAATGTAAAAAAAAAAAAACAAAAAAAAAACAGTACATTATAATTATTTTTTAAATTGCATTGATTGCTCATGGTCGTTTCTTAGAATGGCCATCCCGAGTTCCAAGAATTTATGCAATGACTTAGAAAATGGGCTCCCTGTTCACATGGGTCGACACACATTACTTTGAAAGCACTTGACGAAATTTTCTTGAATCGCAGTAAATTATGAGCTACATTTTTTTATTTTATTTATTTATTTATTTATTTTTATCAATATGTGCTGTGATATTCCTTCCCTGCCATTCCTCATCGTTCTTTGTCAAGCAACCGGCAAAACGACCAGCTGATGATCATGTGCCCAAAGTGCATTTGTTGTTTGTATGAATTGTCGACAAAGAACGCTTTGTCAGCTCCGAGCATGTTTTAAGGACACGTTTCGGATCTGGCATTTAGGTACAATACGAGAGCAGTCAGTAGTGCACGGCCTCAGACTCAGTGTGAAGAACCCCAGGATGTCTTTTATGTATAAAAGTATATAAATGAATTTTAATTAAACCGTGGCACAACATAAAAGTCACATGAAATACAAAACTTAACATCCTGACTCCCATGTCACTCAACAGGTCGCGCCTTTCAAAGCCACACACATTCAAAATCACAGATACTCGAGCGTGGAATTTGATTAATGGCGACCCCAAGTGGACATAAATAACACCTGCATCTCACATGTGTATTTTGTATTGGTATTATGGTTCAATTCCTCTGTGGATTGTGGGGTTTTCTCTAAGTAGTCCGGTTTCCTCGAACATTCCAAAAGCACGTATGGTAGGTTGGTTGAGCGCTTGAAATTTTCCGTAGGTGTGATTATTTTATTTTTATCGGTCCAACTCAAAAACAAATAATGAAAATTTCTAAAAAAAATCTGATGTTCTCGGGGAAAAAAAAAAGTAAAGATGTTTTTTTTTTAAACACCCTCAAAAATAGCTTTGGGGACACCCAGAGCCATCTTTGATTAAAATTTGCCGTTGACGTCGTGAATGCTCTACATTCGAAACTTCCTGCGCCTGTTTATACTTTTTCCAACCAGAGGTGGCCTCACGACCCGACAATCAGCCGGCCAATTACTGCCAACATCGTCTGTCACCTTTGTCATCCCCTCAGGGGGTTCTGTGGAAAAAGGAAATAACAAATACAGTGAGTGTGCTTTAAGAGGTGTGAGGAGTGAAGAGCGGTCAAAAGAAGCAGTGGGATCAAGATTGTTTTTTAAAAAAAAAAAAAGGGGGTCACTGAAATAACACTTTCTATACCGCTTCTCGTTATTTGGTTTACCCGGGAACTGCAAACTACCCCCATAGGAGACCGATTCTTTTTTTTTTTTTCTTTTTCAATACCAAGACCCTTCCTGGAGTGCCCACCAGCAGTGGCAAAAGGTTCTCCGGAAATATCATTGTAGCTTGAGGAAGTCTGAATTGCTTGAGTGGCCAGGTCCACTTCTCATTACTTTGTGCTATTTTCAGAGCCAAGTCTAGGGAGGGTGTTGAAAGTGTCAACATTGATGAGAGCAACTGAGGTGAACAAGAGCTGAATGACACATTGCACCGTTACTTGACGACATATCTTACTTGTACACCGTGATGCAATAAGACACAAGAGTGATGCGATGTCTCAAGGCAAGTGGCTCAATCATCATGCCGCATGTCCCCTCACTGAAATACAGTTGCGGACGACCACCTACTGTCAACTGAAATTGCCGTCAAAGTGCCCTCCGGCTTTTTCGCATAGCAAACGTCACAAACCCCTCTGTTCCGGGATCTAAAGCGCCTCCGCTCACTTCAACATAGTTCCTTGGCAACAAGATTGGTGCCAAAGCGATACTTTTGTATTAGTCAGGGCTTTGGTGTGACCATAAACAGGCTGCCCTCAAATTGGTTAAAAATCAGGTCTGATTTTCATCGCTATTTGATTCGTGTATAATTACCAACATATGACATGAGGTGGTGCCAAAGCGTCGCTTCACTACTCAGCGGGGTGATAGATCTAAAGCGCCTCCGGTCACTTCAACATAGTTCCTTGGCAACGAGATTCGTGCCAAAGCGATACTTTTGTATTAGTCAGGGCTTTGGTGTGACCATAAACAGGCTGCCCTCAAATTGGTTAAAAATCAGGTCTGATTTTCATCGCTATTTGATTCTAATCTTAAGAAATCTGATTCCTCTGGGTTTTTTTTTCTTTTTTCGGGTCTCTTCCCACTCCTATCACGCACATTCCCACTCACGGCCATTTCCAGCACAAAAATGGAACTGCCACTTAAGCCATGCGGCATAAATCCGGCCTACATGTTCCTTGTGCCAACTTATTTGCCGTGTTTCATGACATAGACGTGCTTGGAAGCACCTGAATGCTTCGCTTCCCCCCCAGTGAAGTATTGTTCCACATCCTCTTCCTGTTTTCTATGAAGACGCTAGCTAGTTCCCTTTGTGTTTGCTTTTATTTTTTTTATATTTATTTTGCACTAAAGCGACCTCAGTCAGCGCTGCCATGTCCTCAAATGTTCGTTTTACGCAGTGGCCTTCTCTTGTCCTTGTTGTTATGATTGATATGTATCAAGATGATTCGTGACTATCAAGCACATTCGCAGACAGGCTACAGGCACTTCATATTGTGTGGTATTTAACTCTTCTCAATAATTGAGACACATTAGCCAACAAAGAACAATGCATTTGTGCTTTCTTTTGGGCTTTGATGTTTAGGGTTTTTATTTTTATTTATTTTATTTTTATTTTTTTTATCCCTTCACTCAGACTGCCAATGGATGCCACTTGACCCAAGCCGCCACTCGGTATATTCAACTGTACCGGCCCATTTTTGCTAAAATGTATTTGGTTGCTCAATTTCACACTGAAAAAGGGTGAGCATGCACTCCATAAACTATTTGGATGCAAAAAAAGGTCCGTTTGTCTCCTTGAAAACAATCTTTATTTGATTTAGAAACAACATAACTCCCCACAAATTGAATCTGTAATTTTTAACTAACCGTTCTTAAACAGTCCACCAGAGGGCGACAGAGTTCATTTTCTTCCTGAGAGGCAGCTACCCTGCGAGAACCACATACAAGCACATTGATGTACACTTGTCAATCTTCTAACGCCTCTCCTCATGTAGTTAATGCCTTCTTGGAATAGCTATCACATACAGCAGTTCCGAGTAGAACGATTAGAAGATGCTGCACGGCTCTTTCACGTAGGAGTCGAAGAGACACTACAAAAACAGAAAATGTATTTTTCAGCAGTGGTCTTTCGGTATCCCAGTTCCAGCCCCTCCAAAAACTTTGAAATAATAAAAGTGAAGAAATAAAAATACAAAAGCTTACCACTTTCACACACTTAGAATCAATTAGCTTCAAGTAACTAATTATTTACTGACATTCATCAACGTCAAGGCGCCAATCATGGGAACGTTCCCTCATAGTAATTACCAACTATTATTTGTATTGACATTTTCAAATGATCACTTTAACGATTTTCCAGCAGTGAGCTATTTTTAGCCTCCGTGGAGGGTACCTGCTGCTTGCCATATTGATGACCCCGAGTTGAAGGAGGTCCTATTTTGCCATGGGTATTTAACGCCCCCTAGTGGTCCGCAAAGTCTTTGCTGACTGACTACATCTTCCCCTCCCGTGGAAAGCGGTGCAGCAGCTGGAGGTGGCCTGAGATGGGCCTCTCTTGTTGTAAATAGTGCGCTGACACGTGAGTGTGACCACGCGGCTGTCTGTTACACTACCACGCGCCCCCACAACCCATCACTGAAAGCTTTGCCATACCACCTTAGTGGGGAGAGGGCGGGCTCAAAGCACCTCTGGCTGACTTGACGGACTGTCTTATCATGCACATGCAGCAGTGGAAAAGCACTCATACTCTGTACTCAAATAAAAGTAAATATACTTGATTAAAAAAAAAACAACAACAACAACAGTCGTGAAATAGAAATACTGATTCAACTCACTTTCGTAAAAGGACAAACTCTGAAATGTACGTAAGTACACATAAATGGGAGTCGGCATACACCTGTGCTATTCGCGACGCGTTTGATTAAGCCCAAATAGAGTTCAGATGTTCTGGTAGTCTTTTCCTGGCATTTTTGTGGTCACATCTTACAGTAAAAGCCGGCATTAGAGGGATCTCTTTAATACGAGCGTGAATGTGATTAGTTAGATGTGAAACTTATTCATTTGCAAGAGGGTGTGCACAAATATGCAGTCACATGAGCACAGTTCTGTGTTTGTAATTCCCTTCTTCAAATGATGGATGTTCATTTTTATTCATTTGCATTATACAGGCGAAAGTTATGGAAAAAGTTTTGAAACGATCTTGATGTCATTTTTGGGGCATTTGGACAGACTTGTGTCGACATAGCGTGTGTCTTTTTCCTCTGTGAAAAATAGCGTACTGAGTCACTGGTGAAAATCTTTGTGTGTGTGACTATGTATGGATTGTAGTGCCCCCTGGTGGACAAAGAGCTTGGAAGGATTACAATGTGGGGTGAAACGGATTAAGGGCATTTTTATTCCATTTCAATGGGTAAAGACGCATACATTTCTCAACATCGTCGAAGGAAATTTACGCCTGCGCTTTCTGCGGCGCGGCATCTTAATACGTACAGCGCGTTGCAGGAAACGAGCGCACTGGAGCAAAGTAGAATTTTTGCTTTCCAAGCTGCACTCGGTTCAAGTGACACAATGGTTTACGTGCTCGTCCGCTTGTTTACGTTCCGCAAAAAAATAACAGCCAGTCGCAGCGCGTTAGCTTCTGACTGCTATAATTGTTCGACGTCTTTGCTTCTCGTGAGCTTCTGGTTTGATCCGGCGGCGTCCCGTTATGGGTCGCGTTGCCAAGGGAAGGATTTGCGACCAGGAATCCCGACTCTATGCAGCCCTTGCTTATTTTAAGCTTAAAAACATCTGGGCTGTGTTAGGACTTCAGCCGGGTTGAGTCTCACACATCTCACACACACACACGCACACGCTCACGGGCAGACTGGCATGTAAACTAACACACCCAAACGCACACATATCATCTCCCTTTCTCTCATTGTGCGAAGCCCCACAAAAGTTGAGCATGAAAGCTATGAAATGTGGAGATGGGCCTTTTAATACTGGCGGTCTGAATAAGACAGATGGTGAGACACTGGATGCAGTGGATGCAGAAAAACACAGAAGCGCAGGTGTGGCATTCAGGGAGAGGTCTTCAGGTGCGTCTTTTCAAAGTCGACATGATGTAGTGCGCGTCCGCAGCCACTCGGTCACTGAGCGCAGCAGTCGTATCGGCGAGCTTTGATGGCCGCCGTCATCGCTCAATTTAACCGCGTTGGTAAAAAGATACACGAGGCAACAATAAGCCCCGAAACGTGGCTCGCTCCCATGGACCGGCCCCCCGCTCTTGTCCTCGAACAATGGCGAGCAGGCGGACTGGGCGGAGGCCCACCGCAAGCCCGGTAACATGAGGACACACCAAAGGCCAGGTGAGAGAATGCCTCGTTCGCCTCGTGGGACATGTTTCACGGTCCGGCCGCGTCTGCCAGCTTTTTTTTTTTTGTGGCCGCGCTCGTCGTCGTCTCGGGGTTTCGACGCTCCCCCGGGGCCGTAACCAAAAAGCTCCCATCTGCTGCGGGGGCGAGAGGGGCCCTGACGGTGGGGGTTTACAGGTCTTTTCTTTGCCCAAAACTCATGGCTCCGAGCGGTTTTGACACACAGGCCGATCTCATTTCAATTTTGACACCTCTTTGTTGTACACTTGCAGCAGGTACAAAGATTGTGAAATGTGTTGGAAATACGATCAGTCGTCTTTCTCCAAAGCTTTGCCCTCTGTACTCTTGATGTTTTTTTTTTTGTTAACAGCAGAAAAACCTCTCTGAAGGAATGCGCGATTGACATATGGTTGACTTGGAAAGCGAGGTACACACATGCTGAAAATCGGGGGGGCAAATTTCAGCATTTTTTTTTTTCCTCCCTTCTGATCAAAGTCAGCAATGATCCGGTTATCGGTAGGCTCAAAAAGACAACACGGTGATTCTGCTCAGAAAGCGCTTGGGACCAACGATCGCCCTGTTTGGTAGTTCCAACATCAAGTCTTTGGGTGTGGTCAACAACCACATGGGCGGAAACGACTCACGCAGGATACACACATCCTGGTTCCTCCCATCCATTTTTTTTTTTTTTTTTTTTTTTAGGACAAATAGTGTCTGTCCGATCCATCCGTCCACCAGCCTGGATGTGCTACTGGTCCACAGCTGTTTCGGCATGTCAACCGAGACCATTCTATGCACAAACCGGCGCATGCCAACGGTTGGTAACCTGAACCTGGCCGCAGCATCCTAACCTGCAGCCAGACAGACGCGCGCCGCTTTTGCGAGCTTAAAAAGCCGACAGCGCGTCTTAGATCTTGTTACAGTGGAGGAAAACTGTACATTTGGTCAAGCAGTCAACCTTTCAAATATGTCTGAGCAACCTTTTGCAAACACAGACCGAGCGGGATGACAGTATGCCGGGAGCTATTCAACATTCTGATACCCAAACCGAGACCTACGACCTTGACGTAGGTATCCAGATCCTTGGACTATCAGGTGGACTCACAACAAGTATTGAAAAGGGCTCAAAGTTGTCTCTACGCCCTGTGTGACTCACTTCACTCTTTGCTACATGACAATGTCGCCCGTGGGGTTGAACGCCTTAGAGATTAGCAAACAAACACCACCTCTACGGTCCAGTGACGACGATAACGCGTGATTACCCCAACACCCTTTTGGTCCTTTTATCAGTGTTTTATATCCGATGAAGTTGCCTTCGCTCCGGATCATACGCCTACGTTGGCTAATTTTAGCTCAAGCGAGGAAGTGGTTTGTTTTGACGCAAAACAGCGCGATGTCAAGGTTAAGGATGTTTAATTGGCTCCTATCTGATCAATAACACCGCAGCCGCTTAACACCCAATCCAGGGACCCACTTATACAACCAGTAGCTATCACTAATTTCTCTGACCTTGGAAGCGGCATTTCCCCTGACCTCCACTCCCGAGCCAACTGATTAGATTATTGTGGCATTAAGTCCAATTGTCTCCACTCTGTCTGTTATTCTAAGTCGCTGGTAACACGCCGTTCAGGAAGCAAAGTTCAAGGCTGCCGCTCTGTGTTTGACTTTCATTTCCTTAATTAGGACAGACTTGGGTTTTGAGGCACGCTTGAGGTTACGTTATTTGATGATCACATGACGCCGAACCTCCTTATATTCACGGTAAGGTGTTCGTCCGTTGGGTAATTTCTGCTACATAACCTCATCGGTGTAGTCGACGAGGGGGGAAATGCCAATCGGAGATGTTGGCGCGACGATATCAATAGCTCCTTCTGGGAACGAGCTACAAGGCGATAACATGACGTGATTTGGCGACAATGCGGTCATGCAGCTCTGATCAACTCTGGGACGTGATACGCGATTGTATTACCGGCCGCATGTGCATATAGCCTTTCTCGCAGGCCCGTGTGCAGGAGGTGCCAATGTGTACGTGTGTCGTGTCGCATTCGTGCCATATGAACGGGGAACAGGAGTCGAGCATTGTGTTTCTGTCGCCGGGTTGTACCTTTTCAGTGAGGCAAAAAAAAAAAAAAATGATGATGATTTAGGGGGCTGCGATGGGCGCGACCGCTCTCAACACATACCAGGCGGGATTAGGACGGGGAACTGGATCTGAGACTCGCCGCTGTCATTCCGGGACGTTGGCTGGCCCTCGCTTGCTTCTTGCGTCCGAGTGACCTTGTTACTTTGCAGGCTGGAACAAATTAATGGCATTTCAATTCATTTTAGTGGGGATGGAGGACTTGAGATGAGTGGAGTAACAAACGTAGTCACTTAGCGCATTTAAATAATTTCTTCATGCGCCAATGTACGTATTGGAATTGAAAAAAAATATTCTTTTTTTCACCACAGTGACATCTGCTGGATCTGGTCGGGCACTGTCCTACTTTCCCTTCCTGCAAAATGGCCACTGGCAAAGGTTATCATAAAAATAGCTCAATCCAAATCCGTAAGACGAGACCCTTGTATAAAATGTGATGCCACTTCCACCCCGAGGAGCTTTTCATCTTTAGAGCACTACTATTTGTTTAGTAAGATGGTAGGCGGGCACTCTTTGAACACTAAACACCATAAAGCCGAAAAGTCTGACACTATGCCGCGTGGAGGGGCTGGGGGCAAAACGGGGTGGAGGTATGTTTTCCAACGTCTTCCTAATAGACTGCAAGCAATGGGGTGACTCCATAACTTCTTCCTCAATTTTCCCTGTGAGTGCATCATCTGCAGCCATTTCTTTCCCGCCATGATGAAAGACGTGCGAACCGAAGCTCTTCACTTCATTTCTATTGTGACACAGTAAAAGCCAGTGGTCCGTGGGAGAGAGATTAGCGGAGTCACAGTCACTGCTGGGGTGATAATTCACCCTTGACCAAGACAGAGTTCTTCACACGCCCTGCAGGAAGTCATGCGGGAAGCATATTGTGGCTCGAAAAAGCACATTAGGTGCTAGTGATAGTCATCTGAAGCAGGGTACACACATACCGATAATTGGGGCAAATTTGAGCAAAAAAGATTATTCTCACTGATTATTCTTTGGTATGGGGTGTGTTCAGAGTATCCTAATGTGTGTTGTCAACACTGAGGTAGGGAAAGAAAGGGTTCGGCCAACAATTGTAAAAGATATTTTATTTGATATTTTTCTTCCCTGATCTGCTCAGAAAACAATTAGCCCTACGGTCATTGTGTTCAACATTTACGATAACAAATGCTTGTGCATGTGATCCACCCAAAGTTTTGGGTAATAGCCTCAAGCGGCCTACACACAACCGATAATTGGACAGAATTTGAGCACCGAAAAAAAAATCCTTCCCCCCCCCCCCCGAAAATAGAAAAACTCAAAACATGTTCTTGCAGTTCATTTTCTTCTTTTCCTACTACTACTACAGTATCTGAATAGCCTGTGGCATAATGCTGCCTTTCACAGGTCATTCTTGGTACTACAATTACAATTCTTGGTGCTGTGCTGACCATCTCCAGCACACCACACACCATATGAGCAGTATGCTCGTCCATGCCATCCCCCCACCCTCCCCTGTCATGTGAGGGTTCTTTCACATTTTAAAAATTGGCTAAGATACTAAAAATGTGTGAACCCCACTTACAGAGTACTTGTGGAAGGGCTCTTCTAGATCCTCCCCTCAACGCTTTTAGTTTCGGCATGTGAAGAGATTTAACCCTACTTCCTCTCTGCTATTTATAACTGTGTCATAGTCCTGCATGAACTTTGATAGTACCAACTGATCTCATTGACACACACACACACACACACACACGTGTGTGTGTGTGTGTGTGTGTGTGTGTGTGTGTGTATTTTTGCAAGCATACAATCTGCCGCAGCTAAAAGGTCTGAGCAATGAGTGAAACAGATGGAAGCACGGCGCCGACCCGAGTGCCACAATGGCTCGGGCATCTGGCGCAGTGCCACTTCTGAACTATGACATGTCCTAATAATGGACCAGCTGACTGGACTTCCTTCTACTCTGCTTTATGTGCATGCCTGATGACACAACTTGCCACGCATAGAGGCACATAACTCCCTAAATCCTGCTAAGAAAAACATAATAATAATACAATGATGCATCGCAAATGTTCTTCATTTTTTTTCAAATGTGATTCCAAGTTTGAAAATTATGGTGGGGAAAATTGGGAGAAGCTTCATCCTGCAACAAGTCAATGACCCACAACACACTGCCAACACAACAGAGGACTTCATCAGGGCCCCAGGAAGTCGCCCGTGTTTGCCAAATGATAAATTCGGCCCTGCCGAGGTGATAACTAAAAGCAATGCATCCTTTCCAAACAATTTCCTACTAAATTTTGTGTGTGACTATCGTGTCTGTGTTCTAAATTAATGAGCAAATGATGTATGGAACAGCTTAAATCATGCTTTTGGCTTGAGTCATACTTCTGCTCCCTCCCAGATGATTTCATGTCAAACGCCCTTGTTGCCCAAGTGTCTCATCTGCGCCAGAGGGTCTCGTATGACACATCGGCAAGTCACAAAACCAAGGGGGACTTCTTGGTGACTCTGCTACAAGGAGACAATGTCGCCTCAGTCTGTATGCCCCAAAATAAGTCTGACACTTCAAGGGTTGTGACATCATCACGTCAATGAAGGTTATCCAAAATGCTTTGCAGTGCTAAAATGTTACGGGCCACATTTTCCCGCTCCATCACTTCTACGGCGCTGATTAGGACGCTGGGTTGATCAAGTAATCAAAAACAAAATTGACAAAGACATGTTATGAAGACACCTGGGAACTGTTTTTTGTTTTTTTGGGGGGGCCGTACCTTGATGGTCTTTTCGAATTCCTAAGATGTGCAAGTTTTGTTGTACTGTCCGCCCTCAAACATCGCTAGTTGGTTGAAAATTACGTCATTTGCCCTCTTAACTGGAACAGGTGTCATCTGCATCGTGGTTTTAGGACACTTTAATAACAGAAGCTATAAATGGAAGCATGTTCAGATTGAACAAGAAGGGTCCCAGGATTGACTCTTGGGGAACTCCACAGGTCAGACATTTCGTCTGAGGCACAGTATATCCTGTCGTTGAGATAAGAAAATTGCACACATTAATATGATAAATAATATGTGTCTCTGGTGAGTATGATGTATTTTAATTTTATATTTTTTGTCATGTCATTCAATAAATAATTGTAATGTGTTCCTTGTGATGTAGATGGAACAGTGTGGGTTTTTGTTTTTTTAATTGCGATTTGATCGTCATATCAGGAGGTGGCCGATATATGTCGGGAAAGTCTTCACTGAAGAACCCAAGTACCAAACGCACAGCACGCTGGTGTGTCTGGTCCATTAGTATGTCAAATGATTTGGGGATCAATCATATGTTAACTGTGAGAGGCTACAGTGGGCTTTTTTCGCAGCAACGGGGCAAAACAATTAGCATGGCAGGAAAACAAAATTAAAAGAAGCGCTGCAAGGCAAATTATAAGCACATAATACATAGAAAAAGATCGCTGTCATCTGACTAAATGCGGCCGTGTGAGAACTTGACAGCGAGGAATTTATACAATCAGCATTTGGCTCGGCACCCCACAGACTTTTATGAAGAGGGCACGGCACACCGGAAAAACATGTCTGAACAGGAACGCTCATCCCTGCTGCAACCGAGTCGGGAGCTTTTTGGGCAGGTGGAAATTCTGTGGATTTGCAGCATCAATGTTGCAATGGAGTTCAAGAAAAAGGACTGCTGCGTTTTCTAATACAGTCAAACCTCGGTTTTTGTCCATAATCTGTTCCAGAAGGCTGTTCGAAAACCGAAATTGTTCGAAAACCGAAACACGCTCTTTTTAAAATAAAAATGTTTACTGAACACATCTGCTCACAATGGAAAGCAGCACGAGGAAGCGTCACTTCCTCGTGTAAGGAAGGCGAGAGGAGTCAAATGGTGCATTCAAGTACGCTCAGTTTGTTCGAGAACCGAAATTTGTTCGTCATCCGAGGCATAAAAAACTTGAAATTTTTGGTCGAAAACCGAATTGGTCGAGAACCGAGACGTTCGAAAACCAAGGTTTGACTGTGTGTGTGTATGTGTATGTATATATATATATATATATATATATATATAAAGCATCACCTTACATTTAGTCAACAACAAGAAGCCAAGCAGAACGGGAACTTGATGCCAATGATGAGGTTCCAATCATGCCCAGATCACATTCCACATACTGACATCCAAATCCAAGGACAAGGGGATGTGTGACATAATCCCAGAGATATCTGAAAACTCCAAACAGGGGGCTCCAGTGAAGGTAGGCGGCCAGGGGCGCAGCCATTGTTTCAGAATTTGGAGAGGTTGGGGAGCCAGGGTGAGAGACATTTTTCAGGAGTAAATCAACTTTTACAAGTAAATTATCTTCACGCATTCAAGTGTGCCTCTCTTAAGCGGCCAAAGAACTACATGAAATAACCAAATTGGTTGAGTCGTCAGTTAATGCAATGCCCAATGGAACTTAAAATTCAGTATTAAATCCTTATTGCCATCTCGCTTTGGAAGGGAAGTGAAAATGACAACAATTTTCACTATCATTTTAAAAGTTCAAATCCACTTATTTTAGCTTCTAAAATAATTTTTAAAAATGCATGCGGTAATCAACCCACACCCCTTAAATCCGCAATCTTAATGCTAATACATAATGTGAAACACTAGATGCGCTCACAAAATTAGCATCAATGTTGCGGTAGTTATCAGCTTTTAAAAATGTATATATTTGAACACCAATGGTGCGGGCTACGTACAGTTGCTCCACCGTTTGTGTTCCAGTAGGCATTGCAAAAGGGGCTATAACACAATGTCACGAATGCGAGTCATTAGTTGTGATTAAGCTACAGGGATTTGTTAGCTGAATTTTTTTTTTCTAAAAAAACGGCTCGCATCTCAAGGCACCTTTGCGCACCATGGCCACTGTTCTATTTAATTACGTTTCTAATGTATGGTTCTATTTGTACAGCTATTAGTTAGTAGTCTTATTAAAACACTTTTTTTAAAAATGTGTGGTTTGTGGGTTGGGGGGGGGGTTGTTTGGAACAGATTAATAGCATTTCCCCTCATAACGATGGAGCAAGTGCCTTAACTCCGCCCATGTCCAGAGTGGCTGCGTAGCGCGTGTTATTTCCACGCATGTCAGCGCGCTCTTACTCTCCGTTTGTTCTCCCAGAGGGGCGGACACTAAGCGAGTGCGCGACGGACTATAAATCCCTCCGGAGTGCCCGCGGAGCGCGGCTCGGCGCTGCTCGGCTGCGCGATGAGGACGAGAAAGCCACGCGTGGTCATGGAGACCGCTCGAACCTCGACGCTCTTCTCTGTACGCGGGATGTGACGGCGCGTCGAGGAAGGACGCGTCGGCGGGGGGGAAAACTAACAATTTGTGCTACCCGTGGAGTGGGAGATTGCCTCTTTGGGATTCCCAGCGTGGAGCAGCTTGTGTTTCATTGATCCCCGAGGTCCAAAGTGCGCACACGTTCTGGATCTGTGTGGCATTTCAGCTGTTTTTTCCACCGGTGGACATAAAACTGTCGCGCAAACAAGTGGGGATTTTTTTTTTCGCCCTTTTATTTTGGGATGCACTCGAGGACAACATATGACGTTTGGATTTGAACCGCAGCGAGGTGCAGGTCTGCATGGGCCATCTTTAAGGTGAGAGTGTCAAACTCGGCATAATTTGTTGTCATGGGAGAGGCAGTACAGTTGCAACATAACTAATATAAATAAATGTTTCCCCTTTGTTTTAATGCTAAACAAATCATGTGCATGTCCATTTTCAAACTGAGCACGGCGATTGTATAGAAAGGCACAAAACTTAAGTCGCATGCCTTTAATTTTTAAAACTGCACTTTTAAATTAAATCCACTTCTAAAGCTCTTGGAATTACTTTTACTTCTTTTTCTACATGACGATAATCTAAATTCCTCCCAGACCCGACCAGCACAACATCTTGAGTATATTTTTTCACTATCAAATTCATCTTGCAGCAGAAATGCGGGGCACAAGCAACAAACCAAAATGTATGAACACTGAAATAATGATCTTGTCTCACTTGTCTGACAAATTGACTCAGTGTGAACTGCGGGGCGGTTGCATGAATGGCAACAGGTGGACACGGGATTACTGTATCATGTCGTGGCTGTCACTATATGTTGCTCGCCGGCAGTGTGGCTACAATAATGATGATGGGACATGCATATGAAATACGAAACTGTACACTCTTGTGGCCACGTATAACATGCACATTAAAAAAAAAAATTGTGGTCAGGATGTATGTATAATGTGTGCGCAAAATACAAATTAATAATGTTAATATAATTGATGGGTTTGCTCACCTGGATGTCTTGGTTGCTCATCGGAATAATATTAAACCCACAAATTTGTATTTTGTGGCCACATCATGGATTGACTTTGTTCGTACGTTATACCGACAGTATTTTGTGGCGACAAATTCTTGAGCACATGCATTTTGTGCTCATGTTATCCCTTTTCAAGGTCATTAATCAGGATTTTATATGCAAGTGATATTTTTTATTTCGTGGTCACAAGTTCGTATTTAGTTTGCACGTTCTAATGAATTTCGTGGCGACTGATTTTTTTTTTTAAATACGTTATGTCTTATTTGGTGGCCCCAAATTTGTGTTTCGTTTGCATGTTATACACATTTCGTAGCCACAAATCAATATTATGTACGCACATTAAACTATTGTGTAGCCACAAATTATTACTTTATTAGCAAGTTATACCATTTCATGGACACAAGAGAGTATTTTGTGGAAATTCATTCAGATCTCATGCCACCTAAGTTTTTTTGTGTGCAGATTTTAACTATTTCACACCCACATTTTTTTAGGTGTTACATGCGCACGCTGTACTTCATTCGTGATCACAAATGAATTTACCCCCACGTTAACTCTGGACAGGATGTCGGATTTGATCTCTCTCCTATTTTGCAGCTTTCCTCATAGGAACTGAGTCTAAGATGAATTTATGGGATGTGGCGGCCATGTGTTTGTTGCTCCTGAGCTCTGTCGCTACCCGGCCTCTCTACCAAAGCATCCATCCAGCCAAGAGGACCTTGTTCCCTGCCAGCTACTCTGATTCTGCACACCAGTCCGCGGAGGACCAGGGGGCCAACTTGTCGATGCGCAGTGCCGAAAGCAACCTGCAGGAGATATCCATGGAGGATCAATGTAAGCTTTTCGACCGACGTCTGCGCCACCCTTATGTAATCCTCCGTCAACTGCAGAGTAGCCTGCTGGCTAGCAAACGGAAAGACAGAATTGGCTCTGCCTCTGTTAACTAATAGCCCTAGAGAGACCGTCTGTCAAACACAACTCAAACCTATTAAAATATACTTTAATTACAGGATTCCTTTGTTGGATTTTTCGGCATACAGTTAAAGTCGCACTTTTTAAAAGTATTCCTTACTTGTCATGCTCTCGCTCGCAAAGTCCTCGTCATTTGATCGGGTTTGGTTATGGGCGGCAGCCAAAAGTGTGATCACAATTAAAATGAGGTCAATTGGTTTTTATCTAATGAACGTCAGCTAGCGTACTGCAAAATTGATGCAAAATGCGATAGGCGGGCTAATGGAAATTTGCATCGATGTGGCAGTAATTAGAACCCTCTTACAACTGCTACTTGAAAACACAAGGAGCTTGCAATAATCATCACAGGCATACATTTTCTCTGCTTTGTGGTAACGGCAATTATTCGCAAACACCTCTTAGGGGGCCTTCTCTGCCACTTTCTTGCTCTTAAAACTCATTCAGTGCAAGCCAGATTCAAACCCTCTTTAATCTACTACGTGAAAACATTTCAAACAATTATAAATGCGTACCTGGGATTGAGTTTCTGTGTTGTTAAAAGACATCAAAATACGTCCTTGACAGTGAATCAGTTGTTAATTATATGGCTAATTCTAAAATTTGACCTTGCCTGTCGTGTAAATAAAAAAAAAAAAAATTTAAAAAACAGTTAAAAATCGAAAGAATCTAATTTGGTTAGACGACATATACAAGTGGCAAAGGTTTTCCGGTTAGTTCTTCGGGCGAGCGGTTCGGATTTCCCACCATTATCAGTCCGGTGGAGCGTGGCCCACGGATAAGGTCATCAGACAACAGCTTATCGGGCGGCAGATATGTAATTTGTGTTTTATTCCGTGTTACATCACCCTCGTGTCAAAACAGGCGCGTCTCATGAACCAAACCATGAGCGTGGAGGACGCTTGCCAAACACTTGGCCTCTCTTCCGCTGTTTACATTCACCACTGCCTCCGCGACCTGAAGTCAGAAATCAACGGCGTGCTTTTTCGACGCTCAAAAGCGCGTCGGCCAGGAGTGGAAAGTTTGAAGCGTTTTGTTTATGTGTGCGTTTTAACAGCCACGCTGGGCAGGAATTTTAGTTTGTTTGGATTTGCGTGACACTGGATCATCTTCACCCAGGAGGCAGAATGGGGGGTGGGGGGGTGTTCAGAAGTGGATAGGGAATGGAACATGTGGAGCCAGGCTTTAACCTGCCACCTCTCTTCTGTTTGTGCCGCGTTGACATCACGTCGTGCTGCCGCAGAAGCCAAAAATATTCACGCCGCTTTTGTCGTGTAAACCAGCGATTCACACCCTATTCTATGATTGATTTTATTTTTATTTTGTTATTTATTTTATTTTTATTTTTTTTAAAGAGCTGGCCAATTTAATCAGTCGAAATTAGGTCGTCAATATTCGTCACAAAAAAAGACCAACTTTTTTTTTTTTTTTAAACATTTCTCGCATTTAATTGTTCTGCCTGTCACTATACGTCCCTGGAATAAATAGCGAGATAAAGCTGCATTATTCGGTACAAATAAACAATTTTTAGACCACTGAAGTGAAATTGGGATTCACCGGTGTAAACCTACATTGGAGAGAAGCAGTGTTGTCGGGGGGGGGGTTAAAAAAATGTCGAAATTGAAGCATTGTGGCTCTGATAGCGTTTGTGTGCTGCTGATAAGTTGCAGCACAAACTTGCGCAACCAGTTGCAGTGTGCTGGCTGGCGGCAGGTGCACACTGCCTGTCAGTCTTCAGGCGGCATTTACACCACCCAAGTGACCCACTTCGCATTTTTCAATCCCATGGGGCCAATTTCGGATATGCGTCGAGGCAAATCTCCAAAATGTGTGGATAAATATGGAGGTACGCGGTGGTGAATTGCAGTGATAAGTAAAGTTACTTCATTTAAAAAACAGTTAAAAATCGAAAGAATCTAATTTGGTTAGACGACATATACAAGTGGCAAAGGTTTTCCGGTTAGTTCTTCGGGCGAGCGGTTCGGATTTCCCACCATTATCAGTCCGGTGGAGCGTGGCCCACGGATAAGGTCATCAGACAACAGCTTATCGGGCGGCAGATATGTAATTTGTGTTTTATTCCGTGTTACATCACCCTCGTGTCAAAACAGGCGCGTCTCATGAACCAAACCATGAGCGTGGAGGACGCTTGCCAAACACTTGGCCTCTCTTCCGCTGTTTACATTCACCACTGCCTCCGCGACCTGAAGTCAGAAATCAACGGCGTGCTTTTTCGACGCTCAAAAGCGCGTCGGCCAGGAGTGGAAAGTTTGAAGCGTTTTGTTTATGTGTGCGTTTTAACAGCCACGCTGGGCAGGAATTTTAGTTTGTTTGGATTTGCGTGACACTGGATCATCTTCACCCAGGAGGCAGAATGGGGGGTGGGGGGGTGTTCAGAAGTGGATAGGGAATGGAACATGTGGAGCCAGGCTTTAACCTGCCACCTCTCTTCTGTTTGTGCCGCGTTGACATCACGTCGTGCTGCCGCAGAAGCCAAAAATATTCACGCCGCTTTTGTCGTGTAAACCAGCGATTCACACCCTATTCTATGATTGATTTTATTTTTATTTTGTTATTTATTTTATTTTTATTTTTTTTAAAGAGCTGGCCAATTTAATCAGTCGAAATTAGGTCGTCAATATTCGTCACAAAAAAAGACCAACTTTTTTTTTTTTTTTAAACATTTCTCGCATTTAATTGTTCTGCCTGTCACTATACGTCCCTGGAATAAATAGCGAGATAAAGCTGCATTATTCGGTACAAATAAACAATTTTTAGACCACTGAAGTGAAATTGGGATTCACCGGTGTAAACCTACATTGGAGAGAAGCAGTGTTGTCGGGGGGGGGGTTAAAAAAATGTCGAAATTGAAGCATTGTGGCTCTGATAGCGTTTGTGTGCTGCTGATAAGTTGCAGCACAAACTTGCGCAACCAGTTGCAGTGTGCTGGCTGGCGGCAGGTGCACACTGCCTGTCAGTCTTCAGGCGGCATTTACACCACCCAAGTGACCCACTTCGCATTTTTCAATCCCATGGGGCCAATTTCGGATATGCGTCGAGGCAAATCTCCAAAATGTGTGGATAAATATGGAGGTACGCGGTGGTGAATTGCAGTGATAAGTAAAGTTACTTCACTTTTTTTCAGGTCTTTAAAAACAATGGAAAAACAAACATTTCAAACAATATATTGAGAGGAATTAGCCGCATTAAGACAAAAACAGTGGCGCGGTGTACCGAACCCTCTCTGTTTACAGTCATCAAATCTCATTTCCAGATAAACAAACTCATCTCGCAATAAACACCGATAATCATTCCCAGAGATTGATTATAAAATCAACCCATAGCCATAAAAGGCAGGCTTAAAAACAATGTCAATACAGTACTTCCTGTTTTCACTCTTCTTCTTCCAAATGACATGGCGCAAATGTAAAATGTGCTGCCGTCTAGCAGCCAACAGCGGAATTACACCCAGAAGAAATGGGAGGCGGGAAAAAAAAATGAAGTTCTATCAACTGTATCCCCATAAGTGAAATACGGAGACAGCGAATAAGGAAGCCGCAATGGAAGCAGGTTTACTGTACAGTGGTACCTTGATTTACCAGTTCGATTTGCTCCATGACCGAACAAACTCACTTTTACAAGTAACAGGTTAATCCTTCTAGTCCTTCCACAAAAAACAAACCAAAAAAACAAAACAAAAAAAAAAAAAACATCACCATAAAACAAAAAGTGTAATTACGGTATGTTGGGAAAAGCCAAAGCTCCCAATATAACAACGGTGCCAAAACAGCTAGACTCCGCCTCCTCTCCACTTGGATCCAATCAGCTCTTGAGTAAGGAAAGTCTGGCGACAACGCAAAGCCACAAAGCAACCTGCCAGACTTCACAGCCGGACACAGACACCTGCCATCATGGAATTACTGTTGTTGTCGCGCCCATTGTTCTCTCGTCCCTCCCCCGACCGCTCCAACATTCTATCGTGTCTGTCCCTCGACTGCTTTTCATTAATGCCTGAGGAGGGTGCTTCTTGACCTGCTCAATGCGTAAAAGCGCCTTCTGTTGTGAATTGGCGCAATCTAAATAAAAACCGACTTGCCTTGACACGGGAGGAATGCAACAAGAGTTGGACTAATTGTGTCACAGGAGAACAACAATGTCTCCATAGATGATCGAGCTGGAGGTACAGATGCTCGTGTTATTGGTGTGTAATTGAAGCAACGTGTGGTGCGGCAGTGCGGGAGATCCTCCCTCCAAAAAAGCCTTTTGGAAATAATTCACATAAAAACACATCAGTTCCCGGTGTCCTTTGAAGAGGGCACCAAACAAAACGGCGGCAGCTGTTCCTCAATGGCGTTATGGCGCAAGCTAATACGCTAGCTCGATTTCATGTGTTTTGTTAGGAGATAGGAAGCAGCTGGAGTATAGGTGAACATTTAGTCCTTTCACAAACATGAAAACAGCTTTAGACCAGAGGTTCTCAAACGTTTTGGGTTCGGGGAACCAGAAATCTTTCCAAGCGCTTCCACATAATGCTTATGAAATGCCATTTGAATCTAAAACTCTTTCTAATTAAATTCAACATTTATCCCAGCGGTGCGAACAAACCAGAGTTTGACAACCACTGAGACATTCACTCATCCACTCGTCATCACTTCTACAGACGCATGAGTCATGAGATAAATTTCTTTCACTCGTTAAAGTTCTGACCGACACGCTCAGAGCATCCTACCAGATTTTTTTAGTCAACAAGCCGTTTGGCACAACGTAGTAGGACAGACGCAAAGGGTGCTTGGTTTTCTCAGGTGGAGTTTGAATATCTTATGGGCGTCTATTGGTGAGAAAATGCCATTGTTGGATATGAGAACAAGCAAAACGGTGCAAGCATAAATATCACTTGAAAGTGAGGCACTTATACATACACTCTTTTTCTTGATAAATGTCAATTCGACCAAGAATATGCAGGTCCTCGGTTTAGAACATAGTTGAAATTTGTCATAATTAGTGTAGAAATTTACATTAAAAAAAAAGAATAAAAAACTCGGGCTCCCTCTCAAAGTATGGGAAAGATACAGTTCTGTTGTATTGAACTTTTTTTTATTTCCATACATTTGCATTCAATCAAAGTATATTCTTAGGTGGTTCAAAAAAAAATGAAAAATGATTTTAAGAAACTCAACATTTCCATGTTCCATGTGCATTGCAGACGACGCGAATCCTTATTCGGAGCAGTTTGATGATGTCATGGACTTCATCGAGGCGACAATCGGCAGATTGCGGCGATCCTCGGACTCCCGGGGCCCAAAGGAGCGGGAGCAAAGGCACAGGGGGGCGGCAAACAACACACGAGGCGGAGGGAGGGCACACGGCGGCGACAGGAAGCGAGGCCGGAACAGAGGAGGCGGGACCCGAGGGGCCGGCAGAGGCAAAGCGGGACGAGGCGAACGGGGACGGGGGAGGACGTCGGCCCGTGCCGGTCGAGGCTGCCTCCTGAAAGAGGTCCACCTCAACGTGACGGACTTGGGTCTGGGCTACCAGACCAAAGAGGAGCTGATCTTCCGCTACTGCAGCGGCCCGTGTGCCGAGGCCGAGACCAACTACGACAAGATCCTCAGCAACCTCAGCCACGGCAACAAGCTGGACAGGGACGCGCCCTCTCGCACCTGTTGCCGACCGGTCGCCTTCGACGACGACCTGTCCTTCTTGGATGATAACGTGGTCTACCACACGCTGAAGAAACACTCGGCCAAGAGGTGCGCTTGTGTGTGAGACTGACTAAAAAAAAAAAAAAAAAATCCTAAACAATGGAACTTACAAAGAATATACTGTTACATTTCCTCATTTTCCTAACTGCGTTTTCTAAAAAAAAAAAAAAAAGAACAAAAAAAAATTCTTTCTTCTGGAAAGCCTCAAGGAAATATCCTTTTCTTTCTTTATTTGGTGAGGACTCTTTCGGAAACAACGGGATTCAGCAGACACACCCGCCCCCCCTCCACCATCATCTGAATATATAGACATACTGTGTATAAATATCTCTCTCTATATATACAGTATATATGTATGAATACACTTGTGTGGAAGAGGTATATTTATTAAGATGGAATTAACTTATTGTTATTTATTTCACTTACGACACAAGTTGTCGTCTTTATTTATTGAGACGCTTGGTTTGTCTTGGACGCTGTCAACATGTTCACGTCCATTCTGGAAGCTTCATCCATTCAAACTCATCCGAAAACAAGGTTAAATTTCGGTGAATTGCCTCCTGAGGCCAAGAATTTGTCACCTTTATATGCCCCCCCCCC
>NW_017805825.1:100341-159681 GCF_001891065.2 Hippocampus comes
CCCGCCCCAGCTGATTCTCGTCAAACTCGACCTACAAATTTGCCGTCTTCTGAGGGTAGTATCAGAAAGGCAGGAAGGACGGAGGCTGGTTGAAAGGAGATGGCAAAAAACGGGACGCGGGTGACAAGTTTGACACCTGGATATCCTGCTTTGCTGGCTGGGTTATGCCGCCAATGTGCACATTTTGCAATCCATTTTTTTCAGGTTGGTGGGTTTTTTTTTGTTCGTTCTCAATCTCTGTCAGATGGCCAGGCAGAAACATCTGGAACTGACACGGCTCAAAAGTCAACAGCCACTTCCATGCATCTAAAGCGTCTTTTTTTTCACGTCTTTGTTCTGTGTGAAAGGTTGAAGGGTCAACGTTGACCATGAATTTGCCGGCTTCTCTGGGCATTGTTCCATCTGCGATTACATCTCTGATTTGGCAATTTTACGAAAACTCTGCAAAAAAGTGGATAGGGACTAGGACCAAAAGAAGCCGATGTTTTTTTTTTGTTCCCCCTCTACTTTTTGGGCTTTTTGTTTGTCTTTAGTTTGGAAGTTAGCCTGATGGTCTGGCACGTGACCAGGTGGAAACATCTGGAGCTGCGGAGTCAAAATCCCCTTTCACACATCATATTGGGTTTTTTTTTTCCGGTGTCCTATCGTTTTTTTGCGTCTCAGATGTACCAATTTTGCGGACATTTTCGTATGAAAGGATCTAGTGACTCAGGACCAAAAGAAAGTAATGGTCAGAAACTATCATTATTATTGTTTTTAATTTTTTTTTGGTTGGGTTTTTCTTAGCCTGGTTCATTTTTCCTTCACATGACCTACTGAGAATCGGAGTCCTGGCCACCGGTTGCATGTTTACAAGCAAAAAATACAATTAAAAAAAAAAAAAAGAGTAGCAGTGGTTTCTGAGGACTTCGGAGTCAAAGGAGTAGCCTGCCAATCAACGAGCCGAATCCTAAACGCTTAGTCTCATCCCCGAGGGGGGGGGGGAGCAGGCCCCCCAACTCTTCCACTCTGAAAAGAGGATTTGAAAGTGATCCCCCTTGAACATGAGTCTTAAGCAAACATCCCCCGCCGGCTAAGGCAGTTTTAAGGGAGCCGCTCGCTACTGTACCGCCGTCGGCGTCGAAGTGACGTTCCAACAAAAGCAAAAACGTTTAAATAAGACGGAACCGGGAGGGAAGTGGTCCCTGCGTGTTTTCTACACGCAATAACATGTTCAATTGAGGGCATATCAACATCCCGGATAAAGGAAGAGCGGACAGGCGAGCACTTCGAGTGGAAGAATGATTCCTCGGGGAGGGTCTTGATGTTACCACGGATTAGGGGACCAAGGTATCTGTGCCCACCCGGCAACAAGCGAGGCAGCTTTACAGCATGTAATCCCCCATTCGGCACACACACACACAAATCCACAACATGGAGATGAATTTAGGCCAAACACAAGGAAGGAGAAAATCTTGCTTTTATCGCAGCATACCTCATCAATTGGATCATCTTCCCTGCTTGGTCCACAAGTTTTTTTTTTCCAGATGACAACTTTGGAGACTTCCCAGAAGCCCATCGTATGCGTCCCGCTTCTTTCCACCAGGGGTTCTCAAACTTCTTGGGTCCAAGGGGGGAAAAAAAACAAGAAATAAATTATAATCGTAACACTAATTACACATAAATACCATACATGTCATAATTGTCAATTCAGGGTTTTTGTATTGGAAAAAAATAGTTGTAATATTCTGAAAATAAAGTCTGCCTAGATAAAAATGAGTCCTCTCATGAGAATAACATTTTATTTTTCCCAACGTAGTTGTAATATTATATTGAAGTCAAAAGTTAACAAAGAATGAAAATCAGTTGAACGAATGAATTTTAAACATACGTTTATCCTATTATGCTTTCTTTGTGGAAAAGACAACTATTCTCTAAGAACCCCCCCCCACCCTCCAGGTTTTGTGAACCCCTGCTGTAAACAGCACAAACTCAAGTGTCCCCTATTTTTCTTTGTTCATTAGTCATCTAGTGAAGACTGTCACGCTTACGTTCGGGTTGCTGCTTGTGTCAGAATTGATGTACAGTATTACGACCACGTGATGGCAAACCATCATGCATTTTGTCTGTATTTGAGGACCCTGAGGTGCAACTAAAATAGGAAATCGGCTGCAAAAGGGAGAACTAATCAGCAGAAAAGAGGCTTGCAAAGGGAAAGTAAACATGTGAACGAGTCCTCAGTGTGAAGGATTTGCTTTCTGTCGTTTCGTGTTCCAGAACCAAAGCTCTCTGCAAACTTTATTTTTGTACACTATTCATTTTATAAGACTTTTTACAGAATAAAAATCTGTTTCTACGCGTGTTTCTCTGCCTCTTAGTACGTGACACATGGTGCTGATTTGCCTTGCTGTGTGTTTATAGCAGTTCAATGTAAAATTGAGGATGGGAGTTGATAGGAGAGCAGCACCCCCCCCCCCCCCCCCCCCCCCCCCCCGTGAAATGTCTCAAGATTAATTACGAGTTTTGAACGCCAGCCCACCCATCGGTCCACCCGCCCGCCAGGGTCGTACAGTAAACACAAACGTGAGTCAAGGGGCTCAAGACTTGTTTCTATGGCGTAAAAACAATCATGTACAGCACAATCTGATGGGAAGATATTGCAGCTTTAGTTAAAATGCCAAAGTAACATATAGCTTCACAAACTAATGGGTTCAAATAGACGTCGCGAGGTGTTGGTGATCTTTCAAAATATTTCCAATTTGGCTGTTAGGCACCCGAACAGCATACACGATGAAAAAAACACTGCTGAATAACTGTTTTACAAAGGTCCAACAGTATTTCAAGACTAATTTGATTTCAGTATCACTATTTTCAGTGACAGGGTTGAGTTTTTGCTCAAGAATACATGCTAGCTGTGTTAGCTGCTATGCTAACTGGTCAAGAACAAACTTGGCTACTGAATGAAAAAAAACCAACTTGGATTTGAAAAGGTCTTTTTCTGGTAACATTTGTAACACGGTTGCTTTGAATTATGTGACACACTCCTAAATGACTAAAAACACAAGAATCAAAAAGATGAAAAAAAACTGAGGAAAGGACTTACCTTTGGTCTATCCAAAGGGATTCGCTTGATGACAACATTTTTGTTGAGTCGTGCAGCTCAACGTTTTTCTCTTCCTCCAGATGGCTAAAAAGTGATAGTGTGAGTTAACATGGATGTTAAGAATCACAACTTCAGAGGGTAATGTATTAAAAATGTTCTAAAATAGGTTTTAACTACATGGGAGGCATGAAAATTTTCTTCACAAAAATTGGACTATTTTAGCAGGGGGACAAGAGCTATTTTAAATGATTTTGGAATCACTTTTACAAGCACTGAATTTAGATGACAGAAAATGAGTTTTAATTCTGTCATGAGCGAAAAAAAAAATGCCTTACCTCCAATAGACGGCAAGTCATCTCCAGGTGAGAAAAGTCTCAATATGAGGAAATGAAGAAGCTTCGGCATCTTTGACGTCCATCGGCAAAGACTAGCATCCGCATTTTCAGACACACTTAGAATAGATGAATTGACTTCATTCTAATTGAGGGAAACTTTGGTGATAGGGAAATTCAGAAAGTAGCACACGAAGCTACTTACCGGACATACTGGTACTACATGCTACAGTATGACCTTGAACTGTTCTCAGATGACCAAGCTGCAGTAAAACCACCAAATAAAAATTAACCAATCACACTTCACGTGGTGAATACAATGCATAACATAGGCAAAATTGTGGCACACAATAGACGAGAAAAAAAAAAGAGCTTGTAAATGATTTACTGATGCCAGCTTGAGACTAGAAGAGCATGTGCTGTAATCACAAGACTCCGCTCCAAGTCTGCATTGACTCATGTAGTTCAGTCAAATGATTTCAAATGATTTGATGACATTTCTGTCCTGTCTGTTTATTAAAAATATCAAGGATGAAGGATAACATAGTGAATGGTGGGTGTTTGGAGATGGGAACCACAAACGTGTAGTTTACTGACACCGATTGCACTGACAAAGTCAGACAAGTACATCCCCCAAACAGCGTTCTGGGCCTGAGCGTCTGTTTTATGCAAGCAACCACGAGTCCGCTTAGCCTCTTAATATAAGAAGTTCGGATTTCCAAGGCTTCAGATTTTACGCTTCTTCCATTCTGGTTCCTTGTCGGCCTCCTCGTCCTCCTCGGAGTCCTCAGCAAACACAGGATTGGGCTGCGTCCTGCGGGACAAACCCAATCGCCAGACAATCAATCAGATTTAGAGATGAAGGATGAGGTTCAGAGCAACTGTTAAAATAATCAAGTAACTACTGATGAATGATTCTTCACGCAAAGACAAAAAGTTGCAAAAGTTGTCTACTTTTCCAATCTACGGAATCTCCATTCACTTCTCGTCTATTCTGATGCCAGACAACGCTAAAATAAGCACATTTAAGAATAAATAAATATGTTCAATCTGATTAACAACTAAAATGGAAAAGAAATGGCAAACCTCACGTCATTCAACTTCTACAAAATTGTATTTCCTATTGGATCAATCTCGTGCCGCATGTTTTGATACAACTCGGAAATGTTTCGACTTGTTAACTCCAAGCTCACCTGCTTCTGCCCGAGAGTGCAAACATGCGGACGTGCGGCCTGGCAGCTTCGTTCCACCCCTGGCGTGTGATAGCCATCTAACGGCGTCCTTTCTGTTCTAACCATCTAAAGCTGTCCATCATCTTTGAATGAGGACCTGTACAACTCGAGCGTCTCTTTAAACAATTCCACGTCAAGCAGGTGCGAAGGAAACCCCGAGCCCTCACGTCGACACTGCGCTCCTTGGGGATGATCTTACTTCTTGTAGGCCGGGGCCACCCAGTACGGGTTCTCTGACGCTTCCTTGGCATGACGCAAGATGGCCTCGCGAGCGTTGCTGTCATCGGTCTTATCCAAGGCGATATTCTTCACGATGAAGGACGACAGGGTGCCGCCGTGAGCTGCCACTCTGCCGCCTCGGCCTGGAACAAAAGACGGGTGGGTGAATCGAGTCATGTGACGATTTCATGTCAATTACGCGTTAAAATGAAAAGACAAAAAAAAAAAGTCACGCTTATTGGTTACATAAGTAACATATACGTAGTCCAAACTTACAGGGGACTTTGCCGATGTAGTTGTTTACTTTTAAAGTACTGTACCGAGCTAGCTGTAGCCATACTTGAATAACATTTCATACAGTCCATATGAATTTTCAGTCGCGTATTTTTCCGACTTTTTACATTCTAGCTGGTCCTGAAACTTACATTCATGTATGACTAGTGTCCATTAAAACGAGAGCACCAACTGGCACCCAAAGGTTCCCCAACTTCTGTTTTTAAAACAATGAAACAATATTTGGTTGAAGCCTCGCCACAGTTACGAGCATTTGGCGAGCATATGTCGGTCCCGCGTGCTTGAAATAACTCTTTGCAACGCTGCAGTTCGCAGTGGAAACGTCAGGAGACCAGTGCGAAACAAAACACTGCGAGTGACGAGCCAGCTGGAAGTGGACAAAGTTGCCTTGGCGCTCACGGAGCTGCTCGGGCGCCTGCAGCACACGCACATGCTCAAGGGTACACAAGCAGAGCATTTTTCACACAGTACTTCGACATAAGTACGGAGTTTGATGACTTTTGTCACCTCTGTCCACGACACAATGAAACCAAGTGGCCTCACCTGGTCCGGACACGGGGGGCTCGGGTTTGTGGGACTTCTTGGGATCCAGTCGGTCCTTCTCCAGCTGCTTGCGAGTGCTCCTCTGCCGGGCTTCTCTGAACATGGGCAAGGCGTGAGCTGTCGGAGACGACAAGGAGGAAAATCAGTCTCATTCACAAACTTTCATGTTTCAACATGGCAGTTTGTTTCACACATGGTGACTAATCATCGTAAACCGACAAAGTTCCTTCATTCACTATTTTCTATGAATTCTGCTTGGTTGCAATGTTTGGGTTCTGAGGGCTAACGTAATGCCATGTTTAGGTTTCTCCTTTCACACTTGAGTGAGCGTTATCAACAATAAAAGCCTCTCAGGCACTTTTACGCCACGAGTGTGCAAGTGTGCGTGAGTAACTGAACGATTTGCGCGTGTGTGTGTGTGGCCGGAGGTTCAGATGAAGTGATTTTCCATCGTGGTTAATTCTTCGCTACGCCACATTAAGCAAAAAGGCTCGCTTTGACAGATTCCCCCGCTTCCCTGCTCAATGGGTCCTCTAATTTTCCAACGGCAGGGCACCAAATGCGTCACTCGGAGCACCAGTCCACTTCACGCCGTGGTCACACAACCCAAAACAAAAGAGAGAATTCTGTCCAAATTGTACTGACGGCAGGGTGTGAGGGCGATATGGCAGGTAGGTGAGCGGGTGAAGATGGGGTGGCTGGGTTCGCCCATCACGCCAGAGACAGCAGGAGAAGCGCTTGTCCTTGGCGTGATCGAGCGTTAAGGGGACACGTGGCGGCAGCGTGGTCAGCTACTCATGCGCGACAGGACGCTCCATCAGCTAATGGAAGGCCGTGGACGCCGCGTGGTTTCCTCCTGCTCGCGGGCTCAGTCTTTTAAGGACAACTTCGGCGGTAGTATCGGAGCCAGAAAAGGTATTGCGTAACGCAATGCCCTGATCATCTTTGTGAAATTTAACACATGACACCCACTTCTCATATGCAACTGATTGGTGGAAAAAAAACAAAAAAAAAAAAAACATTGCTCATGTATCAGATTATATTAATGGTGGAGAAAGTTTTGAAATGATTTATCTTGGTATCATTTTTTTCATATTAAAAAACCTGGCATTTCAACAGGGGGGTGTTGAGTTTTTCTTCTCTAATTATCTTCACTTACGGCATTGATGCAACTTTTTTGTCGGATCTCAGTGCAAACGCGGCTTTACGTGAACTTACGTGTGATAACGTACTCCTGGGCTAACGCCTCGGCATGCTTCTGTTTGGTCTTGCTCTTCACCACGCACAGCTTAGCTCCCCTGGATGGACGGTCGACACGTCAATCATACAGAATATGGCGGACAATAAGGACTCTTGGAACATATTTCAGTGCAAGTGTGTGTGTGTGTGTGTGTGTGTGTGTGTGTGTGTGTGTGTGTGTGTGAAAATACCTGTGGCTCTTAATGGGATCATAGTAGACCTTGACCAGCCCATTTCCGGTCCCCACCATGATCTGGTTGAGCTTGGGATGCCACAGGCAACGCACAACACTCTGCCATGACAAAGACACACACACACGTAGAAAGAATGGATGTTTTATTGTGCGCTATACGGGGTGAAGCTTTCTCCAGGTCTGCGTGTTCGGCCGTCATACTGTTCATGCATTGTGTGTGAGAGCAGATTGGGCTTGGTGGTGGTACGAGAGTGCCGCGCTGCTCTACTTGACTATATTTGGTGGTTGGGGATGAGGGAGTCAGATCCCTCGGCATGTGTGTGTGTGTGTGTGTCTGTGTGCGCGACAGATGGCCCAGTGCCAATAGGCAAATGTGACCACATTTATCCAGGGAGTTGTGCGTGTGTGTGTGTGTGTGTGTGTGTGTGTGTAAAATGTGTCTGAGGCTACACGAACAGTCGCAAACGTACATGTCCCGCAACATTCTACATTTGAGGTATATAAAGTAAATATGATGAGATTAGCCAACATTATAGGTGTACATATTTTGTAAATACTGGATGCGACATTTAAGGTCAAACATGACCATGTCAAGTGAATTCAGAGATTTGTTTCGAAATACACGATACATGTTTGAAAACAATTGCTGAAGACGTGCAGACTGAGGACTAAGTAGTACTCAATTGTGGAGCGATAGGGGGTTTTTTTTTTTTTTTGCAAACCATATCAGTTTTCCCGATTGTTTGCGGCGGCTGTGGCTAAACTGCGCCAAATGACGCACTTCCATTCGGCCATGAGTTCACCTCTTATTATTTTACAATTATTTGGCTGATTAATCGGTTTTCGGAATTTGCCAAATAGAATCAGTATCAGCCTAATAAAAAAAAAAAGCACATTGGTCTGGCCATCCGAGACATGCCACATTAGATGTATATAAACATTGAACATGATTTTAAAATGACATGTTAGAAGTGCGTCCATCATTCAACAAGCAAAGTCATTGCCGACGAGCTCCAATGGAGTAATGTGGTGGTTCCCCTCTCTAGAAATCAATGAGGAAAAGACTACGGTCAACTAAATGCCCTGCAACATGAAATATTAGTGTTTTATTTAATTCCTTGTTGGCGCGCGCAGAGTAGTTTACAAGCCATTCGAGCATCTGCACATCTGGGGTGTTTCAGGTCAAACCCACAAGCAAAAGGGTCACTTGAATGGAAATAAGTGTTTTTAAAAAAAAGGCGATATAGGCATTAAACGGGAATGTCCTGGCGTCCTGTGCTGGTCCATCAACATCTGTGACGACCCGCTGATTTGTAGGTGCGCTGCACAGGACAAAGTGCTCGACGCGTACAAACAGAGGCCGGTGTGGGGGGTGGGTCGGTGGTCTAGGACGGTCGTGTGCGGGATGGGGGGTGGGTAGTCCAGATTCGGCGAGGGTGGAAAGCTGCTTAGCGTCCAGCTGTTCAGCGTCCCACCAGGACACCAGCGGAAGGAGTGTCGATCTTACACGCACACTCATTCATGCTAACTTGGTCCAACACAGATTTAAACATTTTTAAAGCCTGCAATTTAAATATTATAATTTATTAAAATATGAAAATGATTAAATACAAGCAGTTGTCATCTTCAGCTAGAATGGTAATAAGACTTGTGTAAGATTGTGTTTGTTTTTTTGAATATCCTGCAAATTCGGCATTTGAACAAGGGTGTGTAGACTTTTTATATTCACTGTCGGGCCGATGCAGCGGCAAAAACACAGTGCAGTCTGCAGGCAGGTGCAGCCTCCTTTTTTCACAGTGTGCTGGAACAGACGATCGTCTCTTTTGTGTACAGTAGAAAGAGTGACGCGTTTGTTTATAAAACGGGCCCATGACTGTAATCTCACTTGAGTGCATTTACCGCTTCACTTTTTGTTTCTGGCATGTCAAATGGACTTTTTAGACCGGTCGCGTGATAATGTATTTTGTAATTTACTGCCAACTCGTCACTTTACCAATGAAGCCAAATATTATTAATATCTGCCGGATTTTTTTTTTCCAAACCATTTTGTGGTTTTGTTTTGTTTGCGCGGCGGGAATACACTTGGTGAACCTGATGAATGAAGTATTTACTATGTTTACACCAGCCGTCACTATCTCCCACGGCCTAAGAATTTAAGTGCTGTGCAGTTCAGGCGGGCAGAGGAAGCGAAATGCAAAGGGTCACCAATCACTTGTAACTCAGCCGCGGTCCACACAACATCAGAGATCCTCCTGAGGAAGGCAGTTTACAGAGGTACATAACATACATCACGCCTCTTGACTCAGATTATTTTAACAGAAGCGGCAGAATCTAGAAATGAGTCTTAGGGCTACACTGAAAAGGGGGGAGAAAAAAAAAAGATGCTGTGACAAGAAAAGCTGCGTCGTTTTATCGTTAGGTGTGTACCACACTTAGGATAATTTTGAAATATTTTATTTTTACGGCAGATCTGGGAGTGAGGTCTTCTAAAGGGTCTAATAGGGTACTTCAGACCCAATTTTTAAGTTCCTCAGATGAGTTCATTCTCAGTTTTGACGCCGAGCGAGAGTGCAGGAGTCACACTTTCTCCTTCATTCGCGTAATATTAAATGACAGGAAGTCAGTTGACTTGAAGTCAGACACAAGCGCTGTCCCCCTTGAGGCTGCCGAGCCTTCCAAACTGTCAGAAGCACATTTGGATCCACTCAGCGGCCACTAAACAAGTGACTTTGCCTGGAATATTTTTTTTAGAGTTCTGACACTTAATAAAACCGCAAACAAAAAAATAATTTGCTTGAAAATATTCAACTAGGAAACGTGTTTTTCTTTTACATGGCGTTCGCAATTCACTCCATGAACTGCAGAATCTTTTCTCACACTTGCAAAAAACATTTGATACACCTTAATTGGAGTTTTAAAGTGAAGGGCTTGATTGAACCTTTTAAACATATATTTTCGATTTAATTCATGAGCAACAAGCTAAAAGGAATAAGCTGCTCAGCCTCTTACCGCATTCGAGACTTCTATCTCGTAGACCCGCTGAAAGGTGGCTCGGTCAAAGAAGACCAGCTTCCCGTTGCCTTCGTCTCGCTTCACTGAGGTCCCAGTTACGACGAGCTGGTCATCTGGGCTAAAACAGCAGTCGGTCCTGCCCAGGATGAAAAGTAAACACGTGAAATCGTCGTGTTGTAGCGCCATTCAAGTCTTTACTTGTGGTCCTGTGACTGCGATGACTCACATGGCGAAGTAGTTAGTCAGTCCGTTGGCCATGTTTAATGGCTTCTTGAAGTTGCGGATATCCCAAATCTTCAGTGTGTCATCGCCTGAAAGACAACATAACAGGTTAGTAACATAAGAAAAATAAACTGTCTCATTTCGGGAAAAATCACACAACTCGTCACCTCCACGTGAGGCAAGAACGGTGCCGTCGTAGGAAAAGGAAAGGCGGGAGATGTCGGATCCCGGAGTGTGGGCTTGCCGGCAGTGGAACTTGGTGTGCACCTACAATAATGAGAAAAAGCCATAGAATTAACATAGGATATCTTATCTTATCTTATCTTATACAGCAGAATATGATCGCCCTTCATATTTACTGTTTTCTACCCAAATAAAGCTTTTTGGTTGGCTACACCAGTAATAATAATTTCTTGTCTCATATTTTTGATATCAAACACAAATGTGATCCATGATGGAAAAAACATGGATCACACTTTTTTTTTTTTAATATATATTGCCTATCTTCAGTGTTGTGAGTGAACTTGAACCTATCCCGGCTGGATTTTGGAGAAAGAACCGCAGTACAACCTGGATTGGTCTCTCGTTAATCACAGGGCACATGTAGACAAGCGACTATTTTTTTGACGTGAGAACCGGAGTACTGTGCACCATTCGCAGGGCACACACTGGACTAACGATCAGTCTCACACACACACAAATCAGCCAGGCTAACCAGAGAAAACCCACGTAAATGCCACACAGGAAGCTGAGAATTGAACCCCCAATCTCAGGATTGCACTATGCACTCCTCTGCAGGATACGTTGCCTGTCAGTGGCTCACTTTTATGTGAAAAGCTGCTCTTGGCCTTCTTCCATCACGTCTCTGAATAAATGTTCACCATAGCCCCCCCCAAAAATTGCTTCTACTTACAAATCCTAAGGGTAAGGACAGAACCTGGGAGGGGAAAAAAGACTTTCAAATATACTGTCCTGTCTATCTGAAATGATTTTTGCAAGGCCTTCAAAATAGCTGAACGGATCAATTTACTCAAGTGCAGTCGTTTTTAAAGGGACGGGGGGGTTCTCCTGATAAATGTAACAGCTCAAGCTGCCTTGTCTGTTAGACAGCTTAGCTGTGAAAGGCTGCCCTCTTGGCCAGGTCTCTCTTAAAAAAGACAGTTTTTTAAATTTTCATCCACAAGAAAAGGACGAAAGAACTGTTGTCCTCGAGACATTAAAGTACCGGTACCTCTTCAATCAGAATTGCAAAATCATCTCAGAGGATGGTGGCCTAAGACACAGAATTTAAATACAAAAGGATGAACTGTACCACCACTCAGTTCAGCCATCGCCCGAGGGAAGATTGTTTCGCATCATTCAGCAAAGTTTGGGTGTCCTGTTGAAGTAGTGTACTGTAAAACTGGATCCAAGCAGTTAAAAAAAAAAAAAAAAGCATATTTCAACTGAGGCCCATTTGTGGGAAGAACTCGAAAACTCGGGAGCCAGTTTGATACTTCCGGTGTCTGACCGAACTGACTGAACTTGTTAAATGCTATTGGAAAAGGGCAAGTTAATGTTTCATTGACACTCCAGCTTGAGACTAGAAGTGGCACAAACGCATAGACATAACGTTCAAATAAAAAGTAACTGGAAGAGGAAGCTGCTGCCTGTGACTTGGTTATGTCCGAGGCAGATAACAGCAATCGATCATTAAAAGATGCCTGTGAAGCAATAGCCTGGACAAGTGGACTTGCTAACACCCAAACAAACATAACCTCGGTTTATACCGCGACAATTTCATTAATTCTAAACGCAGCGCAAATAAACGAGTGAAAAGAGAATGGGGCAACACAGGATTTTTTTGGGGCGGATAAGGAATTTTAAGTGCGGCGAGTGCCCATGACAGATAAGATAGAGAAGCATAGAGAAATGCTAGTGCGGAGAGTGAGAGGTGAAAGAGTGATGTGCCCTCACGATCCTGGAGGGAATTGAGGTCATATCTGACTTGCAAAGTAAATGGAGTGAGGTTATTAACGGAGACAAAAGAGATAACCGTGTCACCTTGAACTGGAGATAACCAGGATTCCACTTTTCAGAGGCTTGGCCTTGGACACTTTGTCTTGTCTCTCCAGGGACGTCATTTTAAATTAATAATAATTGACCACAGACTCATTTGACTTTCATTCCCCCCCCATTGCTCATTATCTACATTATAGCCCAGAATAAAAGCCAAGGGGGTCAGTTTAAGAAAATGAAATGACATTTTCTCAGGTCAAGGCGGGTGTCTGGGCTCCGACTGTCAACTCAACTTCATTTTAGTTCCTGCCAGGTTTTGTCAAGACTGCTCCCCGTAACTTTCTTATGATCAATGTCGCTTGCGTGGCGCTCCGAAACGAGAGCAACTGACGGTCATTTTGTGCCTTCCACTTTGGAACGCTCTCATTAATCGTCAACTTCTCACCAAGCCTTTTGCCGGGGGGTTTTGTAACATCGAAAACTCTGTTCCCTGCATCGTTTGCCAGATCTTTATTTTTCTCCGTGGTGGCACATAGCTTGAAGAATTTGTTTCCAAGAACAGGTGTGCCTTCAACAGTGCACCTTAGCCGTTAGCTCGAGAGACCTAACAACTTTGTGCCACGTTAGCGCTAGCCAAGCGGTGGAAGGCGGTATTCCAAGTAACTGTCCAAATGCTTTATTATTTATATATAGAGCTTTTTTTGGGGGGGGGGGCACATGTTCTCCACAGGCATGTTTTTTTTCCTGTTTAACCAGTAAATTAAAAGAACCTGTTTGAGTTGATAGCTTTCTTGCTAAAATGAATACCATCTGTGGTTAGCACCCGCTGCGTTTATGGCTCTTATGTGGTAGTCTCTTGCACGGTTACACTAACTTTTGTACATGTTTTGCGCCCGTAGCACAGTAGTTCCTCGACATCTGTTTAAATGTTTACGATCTAAACTCGCGTGGGAGATAAATGTTAACTCTTGTTCGTAAATTTTACAAATCTGAACAGACAGAAAGGACTGGAACTGCACTCGGCGGACACGTTTCTCGATCCAACCCATTGGATTGAAAAATATCCGTTCCGCCCAATCGTTCTGGGTGGCAGCGAAGCTCTTTGATGAATCACTGGTAAATAAGAAAGCCGTTTGACGGCATGTAATAGGAATAACGTCAAACGGCGTAATAATGGCTGTCAGAGGTGCTGCCAGTGGGTAGTTACATCGACCCCTCTCCGGCTATTTCGAGCCTATATACTTTTGTTGTGAAAATGCGCAGCGTTTATTTACTATCCCCATGTTGGCCGGCGTCCCTGGATGCCGGGGCGTTTGCTTCCTGTGATAAGCTACAGAGTCGCTCATGAAACCGGACCCCGGTGTGTACGCCGTTCGAGCACCGTGTGACAACCTCTGCAAACCGTGCCCTTTCTCCCTCGAGGGCGTCACAGTCTCGGGCGAACCAAGGGGGTGTCATTGACATGCTGTACACAGAAACTCGTGCATGGCCAGTGGTGGGAAGTGACAAAATAGAAATATATCGTCACAATCTCAGTCGGTAGCAGTAACGTGCCATTAAGCTGGTTCGTCATCTCTGCCAGGAGACTGCACAGAAGAACAAGGACACTACATTAGGTGCATTCTAGTTTTTTTTCCTTGCATTTTCTGTTTTCGAGATACGTGGAGAGCAAATGTTCTTACCGCGTGCTTTTAAAGGTGCGACAACTCATCGATCATTGAATTGATTCATCATTATTTTGATAATGAATCGTTTTGAGACCTTAGATTTAAAAATTGTTTAAATCCTCAGAATTTCAGCTTCTCAGCAGTGAATATTCTCAGATTTATGCTGGGCCTCAATGAAAACAGATTTATCTTGGTGGTTCATCAAAGCAAAGCTTTTGCAAAGATTTAGTTATACTTTGGACAACAATCAACATATTTGTCTATTTTCTGACATGTTGCCGAGCAAACCAGTAAGTGAATCACTGTCACTTGGTTTTTGAAATGTTCCGTCTTTGGGTGAATTGATGGAAATGAAAAAATGTTTTAAATCAGATTATATCGATTAAGTAAATCATATGTACAGATTAACTGAATATATAAATCTTTTGATGCAGCACAAGTGTTTTTATACAGGAGAACACCTTGAGTCTAAAAAAAAAATTAGAATTTTGGACGTTATTTGGGAGACCTGGAACGGATTCATTGCATTTCCACTCATTTTTATAGGGAAAGAGAATCTGAAAGGCGAATGTTTTGAGATCACACGTGTATTGAGCAAACAGTAGATCCTAAACCTAAAATGAAAAAGTAGAAGTACAAGCATTCGAGTACTTCTCCCACTTCGGTTGGCGGCCGACATTCATGGTGCTCCAATCACCATCAAAACACGCGGATGCGAGGGTTGATAAATCGCAGAGAGAACAGTGCGTCGGGTTTCGTCAGTGATACCGGTCGACCGCAGGGGCCAACTGTTCTCGCCAAGTTATCCGACCGCCCCTCCACCGCCTCCCGCTGCCACGTGCTCCCCCTTCACCGCCGCCACCACATCAAAACCTTAACAGGCACACACCTAAGAAGCATTCGACGAGGGCCACTGTGCAGCCAGTAATGACATCTCACGCTGACCTTTGTTTCTTTGTGGGGGGATCAAGTGGTCAAACCGCGGCCCGGGACAGCTGCTCGGATCTTTCATGGAAGTCAACAAGTGGTGATACTGAGGCAGCGTTCATGCATGACAGTGTATTCGCTTTTGAGTTATTGCGTCGACAACACGCTCGGCAATTCCAAACCAATCTTCTTTGGCGGGGTAAAACTTGGGGCGCCTTCCAACCAGAACGATCTTGGTTCTTTCCAAGGATCGGGTACGTTCCAAGCCAAACAGCAAATGTGAATGCTCATTGGTAGACGACAGGCGTTAATGTAATGGCGATGAGCCCGACTACTGTTTTACTGTTAAAAAAAAAAAAAATTGGACTCAAGGAAGACGATCCGACTATTTTGAAGCTCACAACACAGATGTTTATCATCAAGCAGTCTTTAGTGAGTCATCGGTTACTTGATAGTTTTCGAAACATTTTCGTTGGATTTCAGAAGAGCGGCGGCGCTCCCGTTGCGTCGTCTTTAATGCACCGCCGCACATATAAACTCACAGTGCGGAGCTTTGTCTTCTTTCTCTCCAGTGGCCAACTTAAAGGAGACATTTTGAAAACAGATCCAGGTGTCGAATGAGAGGTCTTCTCAAAAAACACAATTACAAGAATTGGACCTTATTTTCATCATTCATTTTGAGTCGCAGGTCCCTCACCACTCATCATGACCCCACGACTGCTGGGCCGAACGGAGAGTTTTCCATTTTCGTTACTCTGATGAGCACGAGCAAAGATGCGTTATGGCTTGTTTGAGCACAGACTCAAAAAAAAAAAAAAAAAAAAAAAAAAAAGGGAAAAAAATGGGGACACCAAAAAACAAAGACATCCAAAGTATGAATTGTGTTTCCACTTGGAGGCAGCACTTCACTTCATCACACAAATATCCGTCGATCCTCGGGTCGACAACAACGCTAATCAGTGTAGCCAACGAAACTCAACGCAGCTCTGGTTTACCTTTACGCATTCTTGTGTAATAGTCAGTGTAGTCTGGGCGTCAAAAATTGAAAGCGGTGGCGCTTGGTCCGAGCCAAGCTGCCTGGTCGAGCATGGGCAGTTATGTAAATTAGTCATCATTTTATAATGTCGTCTAGCCAAATACACAGACTAAACAAAAAAAAAAACAAAACAATTGTACAAGCAAATAAAAAGTCAATATCCCTGTAATATAACACAATCGCGTTCACATCTAAGGCCGTCAATGATCTCATAACATTCCACCGATCTCTGGGGTAATGTTTTGGAACCGAGGCCTGCACACTCCATGCGCCATGTATGAAGAGGCCTTTTTTTTTTCTCTGATTCGGGCCGACCCGATTGAAGGCGGGCAATTACTTGCTGTGGGAGTTCACAGGGAGGACCGACTTCAACTGGCCATCGTAGGATTAATCAAGCCCATGTCACCCCCAATAGCGCGGCTCCAGATCAAGGTATTGCACATGATTGATGGTGATTGATCTGCTCCGCATAGTCTGACCATGAGTAATACAGGAGAGAGACAGACAAGGGGGGGAGGGAAGCAGCAATAAAAGAACAAGGTCGACTCCTTTTTAGGCTTGTGGCTGAATTCAAGTCAGGTTCCTGATTAGGGCAGAGGGCACCGGCGAAAATTCTTGAGCCATTCAGACAGGCGCAGGCTCCAGTGGTCAGGGAACAGACATGACTATTGTGAGCTGCTATGGGACGCACGGTAAATATTTAGCTTGGACAAGGAGCAGTCGTAAATTTTGAGAGCTTTAATCCAGTCTCTCAGGAGTGTGTTGTTACGAGCGGTCCGAGAGTGGAATGAAGAGAGAAATCTTCACCGTTGTGACTCATGAAAGCACGGTCACTCACGACTAAAACGACAACGCATTGTTGGCGTTGTTATCTGATGACAAAGTTGACTGTTCATTGAGTGAGTAATTATGGTGCAGCCTACTTCACATTCGGCTAATCTGGATTAGCTCCTCGGTCTAATAGAGCCGTTCCGACTCGCTAGCTGCAGTTTAACTGTCACTGTTCTTGGATGAAATAACATTAGCAAAAGGGGGGCATTGGAAATGGTCTCCAAATCTCAAAGAATGCCCCGCAAATGTATTCACAACCATTTGTGAAGGACATGCAGGTCATAACACTATATTGTATTTCCAAGTGGATGGACCGATAACGTTTCGTTGTATTTTGTTTGTTCTTTGGGTGAAAAATGGCTTTTGTGCTGATTAATGAGGACGAGTGAAAATGTAATACTCGTACTTGGTCAAAAAGTGGCATCGATGCTCTCCTAGTTTTCACCTCAATCGAATTTCAAGTGGATCTGCAACTGAAAAAGGTGCAGCTAATCTTTGCGATCAGTATCGGAATCGGTACAGGCCTCTCTCACTCATGGATGATTCCTGAATTTACAGCATAAAACCCTGATCAGATCAGCCCTATTAAGGATGACTTTTTAAAAATATGTATAATCGTTATTTTTCAATCAAAACATTTTAACAGTAGTGAAAAATACATTTAAAAAAATGAGATTAGTCCCAAAAAAAATAAAAATAAAAACATTTTAAAAAAAACGGGCTTGATTGGATGTGATGCATGGCTGCAGGAGGATGTGAAATAATCCGAGAACCAACAATGCCAAAATCAACTAGTGACTTCAGCATTCTCAAAGAATGGAATGTGATTGCTAATTGTGCACTAATAGTGGAAAATGTACAGACGGTGATGTTGATTGAGCATCTCATCGACTCCCATGCATCTCAACTAAAAAGCATGTCAGATCCACTTACATAACTGCTTAGATTTCGTTTCTTCCATACTTTTACGGCAGAAACTGCAGCGAGTCAGTGAGCGAGGCCCCGGCGATGCGCTGTCCAGCCCAGACATGAAATATCCAAAACAACTGCAGGAGGGAGCGTCAAGAAATTTGGTACAGACACGCACGGTGCCCCAATGATTAATCCTAATGACTCCAGGCTTGACCTCTGACTTTGCTTCTCTGAGTGCCAGCAGGTGACATAACCCGACAATGAACATCTGCTTGAATGGACTGGCCTACATCTTTTCTATGAATCCCAGATGATTGAAAAAAATTTGGATGACAGCTCAGATGTTCCTGCTCTGCCATCATTTCACCAACAGATTGAAGGTGGATGGAAGATCTTGATAAATGTTGAAAAAAAAATGATGATACATTTCATAATGATGACATTTAAAAGGCATGACAACACAAACATTCCACTTGCCAATCTTTAACATGACAATGACGTCATTGTTGGCATTTTATCCAAAGCACTGCAATGCTAAAACACGCAGCTGCACATTGGAGAGAATAAAAACATTTTGACTGACGAGAGAAACCCCCAAAGCACAAACCATTGAATAAGACTGCAGTGACCTGCACCAATTTTGAGGGCTCTTAGTTTACGACAGTACAGGCCTATAAGATTTTGAGGTTTTAAACAGCGAGCGTTGAACGACCGTATTTTCCGCACTATAAGGCGCCTCGGAGTATAAGGCGCAACTTCAATGAATGGCCGATTTTTAAACTGTTTTCATATATAGTGCGCACCACATTATAGACTAGAAGCTACAATAGTGACTGCAGTTTCATCATGCATCCACTAGATGGAGCTACGCTAAAGGGAAGATAATACAATATATATGTTTCAGACTTACACTGAGGTTTCTGTCCCATATCTGGATGGTTCCGTCCTGGCAGCCGGCCGCTAAGAGCTTTCCGTCACGGCTGTAGGTGCAGCACGTGGGAGTGACCTTCTTCCCTTGGACTGAGCGAGGCTTGAACACAGCCTTGTGCTTCTTCTCCGATGTTACGTCCCACGTTCGCACGGTGCTGCGGAAAAGGAAACGGGAATGGGAATGTCATTGATCTTCAACCGAGCGCCGTGAATCCAAGTCATAAAGACGATCGCCGTCCAAATAGATTGGGTCATTAGGGATATCCCTGCGGCGATAAATCAGAATCCTAAAGAGATACACTGAGCAAGTACATGTGGTTAAGGCGGCTCAATCACACAGGTTGGAAGGGAGCAAACAGTAGATCAGGCTGGTGGGCCTGAAACTGCTATGAAACCAGAGTCTCCCCTACCTCTGCTGAGCACAGCATTTCAACATACCCGTACCTTGAAAATTTTGAGTGGACAGCTAACTACGATGACGTTTTCAGTGGAGGGACAATGTGATGTCAAAGATTTTTATAAGTCTACATTTGGACTATTCTAAGACCGAGCAAGGGAACAAGACTCCAAATGTGTGTGCAACCCGCTGTGTGTTGTAGCTAACGCCGAGACCTTTTGGGTCATGAGGTCAGGCCGAGGTGCGTAAACACACAGTCGGGGCTGCTACTACTAACAGAATTCCTCCTCCGCTGCAGTCCAGAACGTCGCAGACGTGCACTTTCGAGCCCGTGTTTGGACAAAGTCTAACAATGTGACACAAATGCCAGCTCAAGACTTACGGCTTGAGTAAGAGCTGGCAAGGGTCAAAGAAAACTCTGTTTGATCCGCCGTAGCGCTTGAATCAACACAAAGCAAAAGGAGTTAACGGGGCAAACGAGAACAGCACTCAGGCCCCCAAGGTGGAATAATCCTACACATGTCCGTCTGATGTATTGACAAATAAATCTGACAATGCGAGACAGTGATGTTCCACTCCAGTCCTGTGGGTGGCAGTAAGTAACATTACAAAGTAGGCGCCGACTGCCTCAAAGCAAGGACTTTTTTGGGGGGGGTCAAAAACAACACCACTTTGGCAATCTGCCCATGACACCCGAAGCACAGTGGCCCCTTCCCTCAAAGTGTTTCACACAAATGGAGACATCTTTTTGAGTCACTCTGAAGAATGCGGCTTGTTATGAAAAAGTAACACCAAGTCTGAAGAAGCCAGCAAAAATATTTTGGTCCCCGTTCCTTATCCCTGCACCCTTATTTTTCCATTCAGTCAACAGTCCCCCTTTTTCCCCCCTCCCCGTTGCCGCAACACAAAGGCTTCAGTGAATGAAATAAAATGAGGACCATACATCTCCAGTCATGCGTGGGCACTTTATGAGGTAGACCAGCGGTTCGCACATCTGAGAAGAGACAATTCCTCCGACTGGCCTCCCAGGTTTTATCCGTCCATCAGGTTACAGGCCTAGCGGGAGTGATGGTGATCCATTTCCCCGATGTAGAGATAAAGGCAAGAGAGATGCACAGAGCTTGCACAGGGTTACTTTTTGGTCAGGTTCTGCTGACTGGGTTGTGCTGTGTAATGGCAGGCTGACTGACTGACTGACTGGGGCTGTGTTTTGGGAAAGAAGGATTAGGAGGGATATTTGAGGATGCTCCATCCTCCATCAGAGCTGAGCAGAATGAAGTGGAGGGGGATTTAGGAGGAGGCATCATGGCAATCGCGCAGGAAAGCTGGAGAGAAGGCACTGCTGTCCGAACTGCACGTTACGAAAACAGAGTTGGGGTCAGAGAAGGTCAGTTAGGGGTGAAGGGTTGTGAGGGTTGATTGGTGTTTGGCTAAAGGGTTTAAGGGTTCAGGTAAGGGGAAGGTTCTGATTCGTGTCAGGGTTTAGGTGCAAAATGGAAGCATTTCAAAACAAAACAAAATGAAATAAGATCAAGAAAATCTACTGCGGCGCGAGCACCGTGATATGAATTCCAGCAGAGTCCCCGTTCCCACTGGCTAGCATTGGCCAATCAATCCAAAACAAGGTTGTCAAAAATTCACTTAGATTGAACAAATTGCCAAATGTGGTACAAATGATCCGTTCTGATATTTCCGAAAACAGTGGGCGAGGGCTATTTCTGGACTACAATTTATGTCGGGTGACTGGCGGTTCAAGCAAAACATATACAATGACATCTCCAGACTATCATGGCAATTCTAGAGCAAAAGTATACCAGCACATTTTGTGCCGAAAGCTTGACATTAAGACCCAAGGCACACACCTTAAAAAAAAAAAAAAAAAATGCCAGAGATAGGCGAACACAATAATATTGGACTATTCAGAAGAACCCTGATGGTGTACCGTCTCAGACAGAACAAAAGTTTTGTCCACGAGTATATAAAAGGGACGACCACTATTTGAAGAACTACATCATCATTATTATTATTATTATTCTATTTTTTACATTGGGAGGAAATTTACAATCGTTTACAAACAGTTTTGTAAGCAGCCTGTCCCTTGAAAGGCCTCACGTTCAAATCCAGCTGCGACCTTGTAAGCAGGCCAGATTGACGGGAATCCTTGGAAACATTCCTCAAATTGCGTGTGTTTGTAGGGTGTGAATTGTGTGTGTGTGACATGTGGGTTCCATTAGCCAGTGGCCATTCATCCTATCTTCACTTGACTCCCTTTGGGCTGCGTGTATATGTTCACCTGGGGCACCAGGAAATAACATACAAGGAATACAGGGCTCTCCTGTTACACGATGATACTATAAATACATGAAGTTTGTTAGCATTCAAAGACATAACAGCCCTGATTCAAGGTTTGTTAAACCACCTGACAAGATCCAGAAATGACTTCGGAAGCAGGCATAGGTTTGTCTTCGTGTAGCGATTCTCAAAATACGACCCCCCCCCCGGCCCCCTTTTTTTAGGTGCCATTTCTATATTTAAACAAGAATTGCAAGACAATCACCACCACCTGCTGGCACTACTTCCCCTCCAGAAGAAAACATTCTGCGCGAGTGAATATATCCGAGAAGCCGGGTCGCAGCTGCCGTGAATGCGAGTTTTAATGAAAAAGGTTTGGGCGGTCCAGTGATCATGCTTAATACGCTTTTCACATAAACAACAAAAGAGAAAATGGGATTCAGGACACAATGGTGTCAGAATGAAAATTTAAAGCATATAGAAGGTAGTTGCAAACACCCGCTGGTATAGTTGGAGCACCGGGCTTCATCGGGAAAAAAAAAAAGGCCTATTGATGCTGACCATTGATAATTTCATTATGCATTCAATTGCATTTTGGTTCTTTGTCATAAAAGGATTGATTTGCAATAAAAGCGCCCTTTGGTAGGTGTGTTTCAGGTCTACACAACACCAGCTTCATTCATACTTGGACAGCATGGGATACAGGCCCTTGCAAAAGATTTTCAGGCACAATGAAGATACCTGAGAGACAATTAACTATTCAGCATAACAGTAAACACTTATTCCAAGAGGGCTTAAACACAGTCTCAACCCACCATGTACAGAAACACATTTTGAGGACACGTTTGTCACCTGCTCATCAACTGGCAACCGAAAACATGCTAACGGGTGCGGCAGGTGATGAGACGCTAAAGACTGTTTCCGTCACCGAGCGAGACTCAAATCACCGTGCTGCACCTGCGGCTGCTCCCCCGCATGCAAACACTCTTACGCTCAAGCGGCGCTAACGTGCCAGGGGAGGATTTTCAGCGAGAGCTAAATAAACACAGCCACATCTGGGAGGGTTGTCCTGCCTATAAACAGCGGGCAGAGGTCTTTCCTGTTTCTAATTAATTACCACCGCGGCGGGTTTCTACACCACATGCTTGTCACATTCAATCAGACTCGACTCACATTTTTAAAGGGGACATATTATGCAAGATTGATTCAAATTTTTTTGCTGTTGTTAACACTTGTGTGCAGACATAGAGAAACACTGCATGTTCACAGTTTGGCATTCGTTACATTGCCCGGAAAAATTTCGGCAAACTATCCTCAGTGAACAGTATTGCTCATGACTTTGAAGTTTAGAGCTATTTAGTGTCAAGGATACGATTTAAAGTGAGTTGAGGAGCTTCACTGATATGAAAGTGGTCTTTCATCATCATCCTCTGGCTTTTATGGGCAAGTAATAACATTTTTGTATTTAAGGTTGGGGGGGGGGGGTGTCTACTCACAGCAGGGCTCGGTCAACCATCAAGTGTGTTATTTATCCTGATATTAAAAAGCCAAGGATCTGGTTAAAAATATGTTTTTTTTTTGACAAGGGTGTGTTCACTTTCTATACCCACTACATGTTTCAGGGGACATTTGTAAATCCTTCCTTTCAAGAAGCATATTGTGGATTAGAGGACTCCCTGCTGGTGGCAAAGGAAAGCATTCCCCTCGCATGCACTGTGTAGCTGCCAAGTAAACAGGCTTTGGAAAAAAAAAAAATTCAAGTACAATTAAAATGACAAAGGGACTTACTTACCCGTCATTGGAGCACGTCATGAACTCCTCTTTTATTTTGGGATGCCAGCTGCCGTCATTGAGCATCGCCGTGTGGCCCTGTCGGGAGCAGGAAAGAAATAACAAAACAGCTGAAGTCTTGAATCAAGTGAAATGAGTTGATTATGGTTGTGCCGAAACAAAGATTATTTTTCATAGTTATTTCCCAAATGACAAATACAGTGCGATATGACAACCGAGCTGAGGTACAACCTGTGATGTGTAAGTGCATAATAAATTGGTCGCATCTAGTCCTGAGTTATGTTTAAACCAAGTTTAATGTACCTGCAGGCTATTTTAAAACACACGTCCGGTAGGAATTCTGCAAGATTAACGACCAAATTGGCCATAAAAAAAGGAAAAACTAAAGTTTAAGTAGAGTGTGGCGTGACCTCTTTTCCCTGTTCCTCAGTGGGAATTCCTCATAACAAATGAATCAAAGCGGTAACATAAGGGTAGCCCCCTTTGGCCCCCAACCCACCCACTGACAGAGAGAAGCATTTCGTGTGCGAGGAAGAGGCGTGTGATGTCTTTTCATTGACTGGGACGAGGCACGGCTGATGGGTTGGGATGTTGTCATTGAACCAAAGTGGGGCTTCACTCGACCAATATTAGCTCTTTTCAAAATCAGCACAAATCAATTTTTTTTAAATGCCAAATTCGAAACATTAACACACTACAACATAAGACAGCGATAATGGCATTCAAACATCCCCCCAGATAGCTTTCGGGTCCGGTTCATCATACAAGACCTTCTACACGGGAGGTATCAATCGTCCGTGGAAAAAACATTTGCCTGGGTAACCAACAATCCGCTCACTTAAACACAGTAAAACCCAAACATGACCAAGCCATTAGCATTGGTCTTTGTAGACGCAGGTGCAACGGATACAGTGGTGACTCCCGGTGCCAAGGGAAAAGCATTATGTTTTGGACACAACTAAGTGCTCGCTCCTGGGTCCACCTTGCTACGATTAGGCATTGGCAGGGTTCCCCACCCTCTCCACCCCCACCAAACAACACAGCAGAACACATTCAGCTTGGTCTCAGCACCAGCGGTGGCAGTGGCACAGGCACAATGCTCATGAATAGACTTATGCTGCTGCAGAAAAGAAAAAAAATCACACAATGGACAATTTCAAGCAAGGGTATTTAAACTGATCAATATGGATTTTTTTTTTTTTTTTTTAGGCCGATGCCAATTCCAATATTTGGCAGAGTAAAATTTCAGTAACCGATGAATCGGCAAATTAATTAGAAAAATACATAATTAATAAAACACATTATTTTTGGTCCCTTCACAATTAATTTTTTTTTCTTAATAATTATACACAGATGCATGTTGAATAAAATACATTAATTTTGGTCCCTTCACAATTAAGTTTTTTTTTCTTAATAATTATACACAGATGCGTGTTATTCACATGATTTTGCAGGAATCCAAACTAAAAGTCGCCCGCGCATAAGCAGAACAGGATATGTACTAAAAACAGCATTAGAAAGGGCCAGCACCAAATCTCTTAATTTGGGTTTTTGAAATTGACGCAAGAGCGTACCTTGGTGTTGACCATATCGACAATGTACTGGTCTCCCTTGATGCACTCCATCACGTTAAAGCCGTCGCGGTCCAACACTTTGGCTTGTGCGTTTCCCGACACCACCAGGATGCGATCACCGGTGATGCTGTACTGCAATGCTCGGATCTGATGACTTCAAGGGACAAAAAAAAAACTCTTTAGTTCAATTGAACCAGCAACAAAGGGTATATGTTTCTGCTTAGCCGCAAACAGTTCCGTTCCACCAGTGCTGCTCAGGGTATGGTCTGAGTGCCATTTGTGATATTTTATAGTAGTACAAGTAAGTACAATTCACTTTTAGGTTCAATACATTTGAATATTTCACTGTCATTTGTTTTTTTTTCTATTATAAAGGGGAGAAAAAATATCACTTAAAGTGAGATTTTTGTGGCAGAAAAAAAAAAAAAAATTAAATCGGAGATTTCATTTCAAGGCCATACCGTCCAGCCTTAAGTTGCACGCATGTGCGCGGTGGCAGTGCATGTGAGCCAAGTGCGCACCACTTAACCCGGGTGAGATTAGCAATTTAGGTCACTATCAAATAGCATTAACACAGCGGGACGTAGACGGAGCATCAACATATCGGCTGCGCGTTGTCCAAAAAGTTCAAAGTGAAAATGAAATGTCGGCTCAAACGCTAAATCTTTGAGTCTGAAACATCTGTGGAGTCGGAAGCACGGAAGCTCCCGGAGAGAGAAGTAATCAACTTAAATGTTGCGTACGCGTACGAAATGGGCAGTCCTGCTCCGGCTCTGGAAACAATAAATGCCATTTGGACCTTTTCATTTCTCTTTTCTTTTTTTGCGCCGGTGAATCATGGCGTAAACATCATGCAAACAAACAGCCGCTTCCATCTGCTTGTAGGATAAATAAATGTGTGTGCGTGGACGGTGTGGATGTGGCACGACACGCAGATGTGTCAGGGTTTCTCGGCAGTGGTGGGAAGCAACAGAGCACACAAGTCAAGTCGTACCTTGACTTACGGCTTTAATTCGTTCCGTGACCGCGCTTAATTTATCCGCGGATCAAAACCGTTTTCCACCAGTGAAATTAATCGAAATTTCATTGATCTGTTCCGGTGCTTTGCCAAGAAAAATAACTCTGCATTGTATAAAAACACACAAAAAAGCGACGTAAAAGAATGCAAAGAAATGAACTGGTTTTAAAAAGTGTCACACTACGGTTAATCGATTAATCTGACTCTTACAATACCACATGAGACAAACAAAGCAAAAAAAACATTTGTAACACCCCCTCAAAAATATATATCGGCAGATTTTTATACTATTGCTAAGCATTGAAATGCACTCAATGTTATGCTTATAATTCCTCACGTTTTTTTAGGTACTGTACCAAAACATCTGTTAGACTTTTTCTCTGCTAAATATCAGAATTCGCCCCCATAAATATTGATATTGGTCGAGCCCTAGCTATAGCTGTCGCTTTTACCAATTCTGCTTCTCAGTAAAGTGGACTCACCAATCGCATGGCTGCAGGGAGCGGAAGGCCTGCAAAGCTCGGTCCATGCCGGCAAAATCCCAGAAGCGCACGTCAAAGTCGTAGCCGCCCGTCACTAGACGGGCGCCCGACGGGTCCAGGGCCATCGCGGACACCTGAGAAAACGGACGGAGGGTCAAACAAAGTTGACAAAAAGAGACTCTGTATACTGAGGCTGGAAGACAGCTGCGGGTACCGCCTTGGTGCCGTGCAGCAGAGTTATCTCATGAGTATCAGGAATCTTCTTGACGGGATTCTGAGGCGGGAAAATAGGAACACATATTGGTGGAATAGTTAAAGGATAAACTTTTTTTTTTTGGAGCCTGCTTTTGAGATTCTTTGTGAAAGATGCAGCGATGTAATGGTTAACATTGCCAAGAGGTTAATCTGAGTTCTGGGTAAACATTTTCTGGAATTATTGTTAAGATTAATAAATTATCTATACATCTTTGTTCTGTTCATTTTTTCACTTTTTTTTATTTTAGATGTTTGAAATAAATAAAAGTCATACCTCTATTATCTTTTTATGGTTGTATGTTTATTTGGTTACAGTTTTGCTTCAAATAAATACCGGTAATGTGTGCATGATTTTTTTCAAATGTCTTTATTGTCTTTTACATTTTCTTTTTACCATTACCAGCATTTAATGTAATTTTTGTTGTAATCGTATCCTATTTTTACCTACAAGCAGGTATGGTAGGTGTTGTTTTCTGGTGCTGCTATCTTGTGGCAGCTTAAAGCAACAACAACACACTCTGGAAGCATAATCACGTTTTTTCGCCCCACTTTGTTCGTTTCGTTTCATTTGTTTATTGAACATTACTGGGTGCACGTCACATACGTCATCATCGTCCTCTTCATTTTGCTCCTCATCTTCGTCGTCACTGTCGCTTTGAGCGTCACCGCCTTCGTAACCAGGAGGAACAGGGGGTCCCACCAAATCCTCCTCCTCGTCTTCCTCCTCCTCCTCCTTTGAGTCTTTTCCAGGTGGTGGAGGGCCAACAGGTTCAGAGTCTGAACTGCTGCTGTCCGTGTCCTCTTTTCTGTAAACAACACAATCAGGATGGAAGACTGACTTTGAAAACTTAATCAAGTACTGAAACCCCTTATTTTAAAGCCTAATTTAAAACCCTAATGGTGTTTTGTAATCCTACTTTGAAACAACTCTAATTTGAAGCCCTAATCATGAATGGAAACCATACTTTTAAACCATAAACCCTGTCCTGAAACCATAATTTGAAACCTGAAGATGAATTGAAACCCTATGTTGAAGCCATCAATTATATTGTATGTAAAATGGCAGACAACACAAAATGGTTACCTGGAGGTGGCTGCTGCCTTCTCTGCGTCTTTCTGTGTGTGGACTGACATTGAGCTTTCCCCTTGCGCCTCCATTTCCTTCTCTCTGTCATCTGAACAAAACAACATTAACACTTTTTGACTCTGGCAGGACAAGCATGTGGCTTTATTAAAGTTACCTAGCACTTGGCGACTCCTCTCAATGGCCGTTCGCCGGGTCTGTTCAAAAATGGCATCCAGGTCAAATGTGCGGGCCTTCTTTCCTAGTGGCAACAAGTTTAAAAACGTTCATTTTAAGAGCACTTTAAAGATTATATGTACTCTAATCAACACCCCCCGCCTCCCACATCACACATACCAAAGCCAGAGAATCCCATAACAGAAGTGATGTCTCCATCGTTGTTCATCTTGCCTGGAAATGACAAATTACTAGTTTGTGAGAGGAAAACAGTGGCTAAGACAACCCAACGCGGGCTAAAAATCAAGTAAAAGCGCCATTTCCTTCGCATTTACAGCCTTATTGCAAAGACATGACGAAAAGGTGAGAAAATATTGTCGACGGGGAGTCATATAAAACTCCCATTTGAAAATCACGTGAAAATAAATGACAAATAAGGGCAAAAGTGAGTACCTTGGCCGCTGTTGGGATCCATATTTGAGGCGAAGATTCTTCTTCTACGGAGATGCTTCGCTTCTTCTTGTCGTTAGTAGTACAGTGCCACCTAGTGTTTCATAAACGAGGTGCAAGATGCCGAAACTATGCCCGATTACCGTTTAGTGGTTAAAAGTTATTTAGCTACACGTCTGGAATATGAAATAACTATTATAGAGCAGAAATTATTTTTTTTCTATTTTACTGACGTTCTTAATCATATAACTGAGTATATAAACGAATCTGGAAATAATTGCTGCCAAATACATGGATCATTTTCATATGGTGATTTGATCAATAATAGTCAGACATACCTAAATGAATTTCACTGGGAAAATAATCTACAATTTTACTGATATGAGTACATTATTTACATTTGCAATCATTCAAAGAGTAAGCACAAAGTTCAATGTGTGTTACACTTTTAATGCCAAGACTTTTTACCTTACCTGTCCCAAAATAAAGTACATTTTCAATGTGTTCCCTTTCAAAAGACTTTTCAATTATTAAAAGTGAAATGTATCTAAGACAGTGTGTACAAAAGTGAGGAACTAGAAAAATTCAAGCAGAAATGTGGCACACAACTACAGTTTTAAAAAATAGTGCACATATGAGTGCATCCAGACAGTATTCGCAGAGCTTCACTTTCCCCCCACATTTTATGTTACAACCTTACTGCAGAAGGGATTGACTTCATTTTTTCTCTCCAAATTCAATGCACTAAACTAACAAAATTAAAAAGTGAGAAATCACATGTACATATAAGTATTCATAGTCTTTGCCATGAAGCTCAAAGGACAGCATCGCGCTTCTTCATCTTCGCATTCAATTTCTTAGGCCCCATTATCAGGAAATAAAATAAGATGGCAAAGTGTTCACTGCAGGTAAAAACCTAAACTGACAGTGGCTGGATGTTGTTGACGTGTTTGTTGCTGCGATTTAGTTCTGAAGCTGATGTGCAAGTAAAATTTGTGCGAGCAACACAAAGCAAAAATTAAAAATTAAAATAATAAGTGCCCAATCGATGACTCGTAACTTCTTGAGAAGGCACATAAATTCCCTTCAGTGTTAAATTTTGCCTGAGATGCAGGCAATCAGGTCTGTGCCATGGCCGCCATCCTCTCGATAGCCGTCCAGTCGACCTCGCTGAGGCTGCCGCCGCTCTCCGACAGTTTGTCTAGCCACTCCATACCTGGCACACCCGCTCTGGTGCCGCTGTCCTCCTCGTCTATTAATTCAGACAGTAACAGATTGACGCCCTGCTGGGTCATATGCTGGTCCTCGAGGGCAGTGGCGGAGGTGACTGGACGCTCCTTCAACAGAGAGGTCCCTGATATTGAGAGAGAACGTCAAACATTCAAGTGAAGTGAAGAATTTTAAGGTAAAGTGAATTCAGTTCATTTTAGAATAAGGTGGCCATAACATTAAGAAATGTGGAAAAATGATGCAAAAGCATTGAATGGATTGTCATGCTATTGTTGGATTGTCAGTGTGGTATTGCTACCTGGCCTTTGCTGGAGTTCAGGCCTCCCCCTGTCCTCTGAAGGTCCTCCAGTTGCTTCGGTAGTGCAAGGACGACGCTGGGTGTGCGTTTGGCTTGAGGGATAGTTCAGACTTTTCTCTTTCCTGTAAAACCCAAACATAAGATTTGAATGTCATCAAATGCAGGCAAGATCGTTCAAGACAATTCGCAAATTTCTGAGGGTCTCGCTCACACATGAGACAGAGGTGTAGATTTTACTGCTGGGGAAAAAAAAAAAAAAAAGTACCTGTGATTGCCAGCCGTGGCCAGAGCGGAGGAGGATCTTACGGCCGGAGCATCATTGACTAAACTATGAGTGCCAGGCAAGGGGCTGGTGCGAAGTTGATCTGCCAACAACCTGGCGTCGCGGAGCCTCTGGTTGAATCGTTTCAAAAGCAAGGACCTGCCACGGTAAAGAAAATGAGAATCATGTTTGTAAACTACAAATGTGCGTCGCACAAACACACGCCCATCTGACTTTACACCCGCTGCACTGCGATGTTGGTTTGAATCTGATTAACTGTTCCGCTTGAGTACTAGGTGGTATCATTGCACACATGATGAGCGGCCACAAACTCAAGAAGACGACTATTTGTTATAAAGTCAACTTACCATAATATGTCACCTTTTAAAAAAAAGTTCTTACTTTTGCTTTTCTTGTGTCTTTCGCCCACTGGTCACTTGGCTGGTGGATTTCTGCAAAGAAGAAGAGCACAGATGAGCAACGACATGGATCTAACCTGGTGGAAAAATTCTTGCCCCGATGAATGATCCGACCGGTGTTCTGGTAAAAGGTTTGATCTCCCTCTCGCGCAGGCTGGCTTTCTGTTTTTGATACACAGAGTGTCTCTCCCTCTGCTTGCGTCTCATCCAAATCTTCAACTCCCGTCTCTCGTCATCCTCGTCATGGACGGCACGCGCCGGGGAAATCTGCAGACTCGGTTCTTGCTGCTCTTTCCTGCTTCGCGAGAGCCACGTCGTCTTTCAGCTTCGCGATACTGACAAGTCATGCATAATTGAGTAAGACCTGTACCCGCTGTCGAGCGCGTTGGATAAAGACGCGTCCAGGTCATTCTGGGATATATAACCTTCTCGCACCAAACCCTCAAGGATCTCCGCTGTATCAGACAACCCCGTGTGATCCAGACTCTCATCAGGAGTCCTGGAGGTCACACACACACACACACATGCGCACGCGGGACGACGGAACAGTTAAAATGTGAGTTAATGAACAGGTGTGAACCAAAAGGCTAATAAAATCCCCCCAAACCAAGAGGATTTTCAAAATGTGTTACTGTCCGATGAAAATGCACTTACTCGTCAAACGTTTCCAATGTTACGGTTGACAGTTGCTCTGTTGGAGGAATAAAATATTACAATAAGATAACAAGAATTCATGGTCGCGAATGGACAACGGGTACTAAAACGACCACAAGTGCAGTTTTTGGCCGCTGCGTGAATGAGGTGAATTTACTTGGAAGGCTCTGGTGGCCATGACAAAGCTGAGAGGAAGAAGTCGGATGCACAGCCAACAGCTTTCGGTCGGGATTGTGATCGACATTTGGAAACGCATCTTGTTTCTCGTCCTCTTCAACCTGGCGGATGTCATGTTTTGGTGCGGCCTGAGGCGGAGGCGGCGCGGCTCCTTTTTTGGTGATTAAAATGCAAATTATTATGAAAGAGGTTTATTTTCAACGCTCCATTTATGTTTTGTTACCTTTTGGGAAACCAAAGGCGACATTGACCGCATTCGTTAGCCGATTTATGACGTTGACATTGAGAAGAGGGTTAAAAACAAACAAACTTACTGGTTTCGATGATGGGCTTTCTCACACCGATGGGAGTGTGTTTTGGCTGTGTTTTGGGCTCTTCCGCTGGGAGAAACAGTCTCACTGTTTTTCGTACTGCGGGCTTCACATTCGGAGGTGAGACTGGGGAGACTTGCTGTGGCTTGTACGGCTACACAAACATAAAATGCGACCACATTCCCGTTTGAAAATCGGAATAGGATGAATACACAAGGCTAAAATACCTTCTTTGGAATTCTGGACTGAGGCAGGTCCTTCTCCAGACAGTCGGCGATGTTCTGCAGCGCAGCCAGCTGTGAATCCAGTTTGGAGAGGTGGGACGAGAACCAGACCGCGGCGATTTCAGACGGATGGTTGCGAGGTTCGTCAAGTCTTGGGGTCCTGATGGATGTAGAAAGCTCGGAGTCTGTTGAATCTTCACTGTAATGCGGAGAGACTCTCTCTGGCTCCCTGTGGGAAGGTCTCTTTCTTCTCGGTGTCTTCATGGCTATCGTGAGCTCAGAGTCAAGTCGTTCCTCAGAGTAGAGGCTCTCTGGTTCCAAGTTGTGAGGTCTCTCTCTTCTTCTTGTCCGAATGGCTTTATAAACCTCCCCATCGTTTACATTCTCAGAGTCGACTCTTTCTGGCTCCCTGTTGGGCTCGGTTGTGCTCTTGCGATCTAGAATATGAACACAAATGCAACGGTGCCTTGAGATACGGGTTTAATTTCTCCTTTGACCACAAAAATCAGTATTTTATGAATGATAACGGATATACAGGTTTCTTATGTACTATATGTTATTCCACCTAGTGGAGGAACAGTTAGTTGTTTCGCCTGGCAAAATAAGTCTCGGGCATAGACTGATAAATAATCATTTTCAAACCAATGAAGTGAGAATGGATCATTTCAATGTGTTGCAGCAGTGGTTGGGAATGATTGGTTGAACCCATGATGACATTCTCAAATCCAGACCTGTTTGAGTGACAGTTGTGGGAATCTTCTGATCGGCATGGTGAGCACTATTAATGCCGGAAGTGGCGAGCATGTGAAGCTGAGCAGGCGTGAGCACAGTAGGGATGGAAGAAGCTTCTTTCATCCTGGAGCTGGCAGGGGGCAAATCCCGATGCTGCGTTCCCTCTTCGATGTCTACGACGCTCAGGAAGTTGCGGCCGCGCTGATCCTGGCAGAGATGACAAAAATGGCCATGTGGCATTTGCTTTTTGTTTATTTCACTGGATCTTAGATGTCAAACAAAATATTTTCCCTGCAGAGAACAAGAGTCATGGAAAAAAAATAAATAAATAAAGTGTGACCGGTGTTAGAAGACCTTGTTCATTTTAATGCCTGTTACCACTAAAAGTGTATCATGTGACTAACAGACAGAAAACAAAACATGACATGTCCGAATGCCCCTGTTTTTGACATTAAAATGTCATAGCTATTAATGCAAGAATTTCAGTGATTTAGGGCATTATAATCTCAAGAAAACATGAAAATTGGCTCGATATCTGCTCTAAAATGAAACAACATTTTTTTTTTTTTTTGTTATTTCTTTTGCTGAAAAAAAATGTACTTTTAGTTGTTTCAGGCATTGAAAATTAATGAAAGTTCCCCTCCTGTATCGGGTGTGAACCAGATCGTGATATGACCTGACCATTTTTGATCTTTTTCTACACTCAGACATTATTGTGGTTTCACTGTTGCAACCAGCCACTGACATTCCTGCATTCGATAGTGTGTGTCTCAACACTGCAATCTTACCAAATTCTTCCTCTCTTGTAAAGGCGGGATAACATTTGCGTCTTGAGGGCTCTCTCTGTACAGTTTCTCCGGAGTGTGTTCTTTTGACTTGCCTGTAGAAGTGGTGGCTAATAGTGAGGCTTGGACTGACACTGCTTTGTCCACAAGCATGGGAGAATATTCTGAAAGCCGGGGAAAAAAATAAACAGCAAGATGCTTTCTCATCGCCGTCTGAAAATCCCTCTAACCATTTTCGAGAGCGCTCGTCCTCATTTGGGTCACAGGTTAGATGGAGTCTATGAAAGCTGATACTGTAATAGGGGAGAACCAAAAGGCTTACTTGGCTCCGTGTTGGTGAAAGCATCGAGGCACTCTGGGGGTCTTTTACACGTGGAGGCGAAGGCATGGAGCTCGGCTGAAGTCGTTCTCGTCCTGTCTAATAATGTGCGACCATTCGAAACAGAGCGGCTGGATCCTGAGGGACTTGGAATGGTGGCTGACAACAGTAGAAACACAAAGACTTCATGACAGTTAGCCCAACCATAAATGTACATTTTATCATATTGTGTGCGGCTCACTTTGAATGGAAGCATTCCGTGCAGTGGTGATTTCCTCTTGGTCAACTTTGGGCTAAGAAAAAAAAAAAAATTAACAAGAATGTTTGCATTGTTTGAATTTTTAAAAATGATCTACCTCTTGTGCGGTGATGATGGGCTGCTCACTTGGCAGATTTGTCCTCAGTGCCCTCTCTCGTCTCTTCTGCCTATAATCACACAGTCAGTCAAATGGCTATGATGAAAAAAGGGTCGTCAGGATTACAGTTGATAATATTGTGCCTCTTGCTGGAGCTGGAGGAAGGTGTAGCCCCTCGCTGTGCTTCGGCAGAGTCGTTGACTCTGAGCAGCTGCAGCCGAGCTTCTTCCGAGTTGCGCCTCCCTGCCACTAAACCAGCCAATTCCTCCAGGGAGATGAGGCGAGCTTTTTGAGACGAGCGAGGTGCCGGGGTGGACATCTGCGGAAAAAAATTAAATGCCAGATGTTTTTTTTTTTTTTTTTTTTTTTGGTAAGGCTGACTCAAGACACAACACAATTGCCCCAAGTGGTTATTCTAGCCGACTACTCAATTCTGTTAAAAGTTCTAATCTAAAAAAATTGCTGGGTGTTATCATTAGCTAATTATCTGTTAATCAGTTTGTAAAACTGGACATTTGATTTGGCGGCGTCTTCAATAAGTTTTCCCTCTTCACAGTAGATTCATTATTTTGCACTGTTTCCTTTTGTACTTGAGTACATTTCTGAACCTCTGAGTAGAAAATACTCACCCTTGTCGGTTTGGGGTCTATATGTAGAAGCTGAAGTTTGGGCGTTTCACCCAGCGGCACTGCGGGGAGAAAGAAATGCTTGGGAAGAGGTGTTGAATGTGTTTTAGGGAGATTGATGTGTCCTTGTGCACCAGGCTGCAGGTGCAGAAGACGAAGGCCATGTGTCACATCAGATGTGGGATTCTGGGGACGAAAGCTCCTTGTAGAAGGAGACTCAGTTTGAGTGCTGTGGCTAAACCGAAGAAGTCTTTTTGGAGTCGAAGACGCGCCTTTTGTCTTTTTCTTGTCTCTCTTCCTACCACCTTGCAGCTGGAGTAACTTGAGGCCCGATTTTTGAGAGGACGGGTTTGCATTAATATTACCAATAGAGGGCGCTATCGTATTAGTGTTTGAGGTGATCAGAAGCCCTTCGCTGGATGGGATAAACCTAATGCTTTCCTGAAAGTGAATGTCCGTTGACTCGGCCTGCACAGAGAGGGGGGGAAATTCCTGAAAAAGAGAAATAAGACAAGAAAGAACGTATTAAAATGAGTGCTAATAAAGGAAGACGTGTAGCTCCATTGAAGCACAAATGGGACAAAGTAGTACAGATTCAATCAGTCGTGTGAAAATAACAAGAAACAAACAGAGCGTCATCACGCGTCATCTTTTAAACAGACAGATGCGCTCACACTATGACGTATCCCACATTGAATGACGTCTTCAACACGACCGCGGGTGTGTGGACGAAATGAAATGCACGTTACAGCACGAATGTAAAAATGGAATCAACTGAAACGCTTATGGGAAAACCACAGAAGAGTTTCTTTTTTTAAACTGGACAAATTACGGTAAAGTTCGCAGAGCGTAATTACACACGCAGCTCTGCACCATAACACGGACATAAATAGTTCCTTGATCATTTTTATCGCCCGATCCCAATCAACTCATAGTGCGTTGTTTGTGTTTCGTTAAACACACGAACGTTGTGTGAACAAATAGCCATGCTGACGAGACAACCTACACATAAAACACAGCCCAAGGGCTAGGAGCGTCAACATTTTGGTGATTTGGGTTGCCGTGATCTGAAGTGGATTGAATGTCACTTTGCGAGGAGCGGGGTTAACCCTGAACGGGTTTATCAATTGCAGGGTACATAGATAAATATTCACATTCGGACGCAATTGGCTAAAAATCCCGAGGATAAAATCATCCAAGGACACCCACAAATGGTAAAAATACACCTATTGAACCAAAATGCTTCACGTCTACCTTTTGTAGCATGGTTTCTAGAAGTTTTTTTGTATCAACTCATGATAAACATGTATCTCAAAATTAGGCAGATTTTTGTTTGTAATTTGTCAGGTGCTACCCCTAGACAAATTTGTGGGTGACAGTGGGTGGCCTACGAGATGTACATTTCCACCTGGATCAACATGAGTATGTGAAATCCCTCAAACAAAGAACAACAAGGAAACTTCACACAGCAAGGCAGAAATCCAACACCACGCCAAAACCTAGCTGGGTATGTATCAAGTAATAACACACCTGATAGATTCCTCCTGCGTCATGACTGGCATAGGCAACATTGCTGACGTGATGAGGTCCGTGTGTGCTATGTGTGGGAGTCTGGTAGGCATATGGGGGGTTGCTCGAGTGTTGGTCAGGCACGTGTATTTGTGATTGAGACACTGAAGGGTTTTGCGCAGGTTGGGGATAATGTTGAGGTGGCACATTGGTCATGTAAGGTGAAGGCACACAATGGGGGGTCATATTGGATTGAGCTAAATAGGAATTCTGCTGGGCAAGTTGCAGATTGGAAAATGAAGCTCCCAAAACATCCATCAGGCTCATGTAGTTGATGTTCTGCAACACAGGGCCAACAGTTCAATCAGCAGGTAAGCGTCAATGCATCTATGGAGGCAAATCAGGAAGTGTTACCTGGACCAGTCGGTACAAATCTTCACCCAGACGCTGTCTCATTGGCGGAGCCTGAAGTGAGGGTGGTTGGTCTGGGCCAAAATGATCCAGAGCGGGTGCGCCAGCTGTTGTGGTGAGAGGTTGAGAACCTGCATGGTCTAACGATGTTTTGGGGTACAGATTTGCTCTCGGATGGGGGAGCTCGGTGTGAAGCGATGCCTGAGGCTGGACGGAGGGAGGAATTTGTGGGACTGGACCATCCGGTGCCAGGATCACTGGATGGTTTTCCACCTGACTGAAGATTGGACAACAAAACAAGTGATGCAATAAATATGCTATCACTGCAGCGTTGTTATTTTATGAGATATAAAACTTGACAAAGCCAGGACCTTTAATGCAAAAGTTTCTAAATTGTTATTCACATGCAGAATCAACTGAGATTCAGAACTCACGCAGATGTTGAGCTGGACGTCTCAATCAGTTCTTCAAGCTTTAAACTCTGAAAAGACGATAACACAGACATTTGTTTATAAATGCAAACCGCAGTGTATAATAGCCAGAGTGAAAGATTGATATTGACCGCTTGAGGCGAGCAAAGGTTATCAGACATGATCCCGTTGGAGAGAGACGACGAATGCTCCATGCGGTCATCGCTGCTTTTGCCTGTGACAAAAACATGTTGACGTTCACTTAAGATGATTTATTGCAGCTGACGTACTGACTGGGACATCGTGCCTTCTTTTTCTGGCGTGACATCCAAATCATCAAAACACGGTCGCTGCGATGGTGAGCTCGGGATCGGAGCGGTCAAGTTGAGTTCATCTGGCTCATCAGGGAGAGACATCCTGTCAGACTTCAACTCTTCTGGTTCGTCTACGTGAGAACAACTACAAGAGCATACACAGGTATGAAAAAAACTATCGTATCTCCGTGAAAATTCTTAGTCATCCAAGTCATGGTGAGCCACAAAAGTTGAATCAAGGCTCATTTCTAATATGGTAATTAATACTGTACATAGTACACAGTGGCGGTTTCTGATACGCGACACACAAGGGAAGCATTTCTGAAAAAAATCAAACCTGAAAAATAAATACTCACATAGACAGTTCTCCTTGATCTACGATGTGATCCAGACCAGCAACTGGAGTGTGAGCCGATCTAGGGCGGCTGGTCTCAACAGTGCTATGCCTCTGCAGTCTCGTGTCCGCCTCCGATTGCAGCAACGGGGTGATGGCCCATCGTGCTTCCGGGCAGCCTGGCTGGAGCAGATGTATGAACCTGCGCTCCAGCAGGCTCAGCGAAGTGAGCAGCGCTGGCGCAGAAGTTTTGACGCGGATGACTATCCCATCCTCGCACATTCCTTCTCCCTTTGGCTTCTTCTTCTTGCCAGTGTGCCCAAGGAGCACCCTCTTGTCAGCCCAGCGCAGCATCCACTGCAGCAGCCTGCCCAGCACTGGAAAGCGGGCCTCTAATTTAGGATCCGGGACCTGTTGAAGTTCTACGATGGCTTCCGCAGTAGTTGAGGAGGCAAACGCCAAGGCACTTTGGTTACCGTCAGAACCGGAGCCTCTCTTCTGATTTCGAAGACTAAACAAACCCATCTGCCTCTCTGTCCGAAGCTCCGACAGCGCAGACGCAAATAAGTTACTTTTGGCTTCACAAGCACCATTCAAGGCTGCTGAAGTCTGCGACTCGGGGGTCGTACCGCCCTTCGCCGGCCTGTGGCAGCATCCGGGTCTGAAGACCGGGAGCTCGTTGCCACGGTGTTTCCTGGCCGGGAGCTGCCCATTTCTTTGGCGGCGGTGAATCGTGGTGAGCACGTCAAAGGTGAGCGAGTGCAGCTCCTTGTCTCGCAGAGCGGAGTGAAAGGACTTGAGCAAGGGAAGCTCGCTCCCGTCGCTATTCTCTTTCTCCAACATGTAGCTGAGGAAAAGCTCGAGGAAGGTGAGATACTCATCATCCTCTAGCTCAAACTCCCAGGTGCCAATGACTGGAAGTGAGTGTGGCACTACATCCTCGATCGCCTTCTGAGTGGCAACAGCAGTCCCCGTTGCTTTCACTTTTACCTCCCTGTCGAAAGACAACACAATAAATCAACACCACAGAAAATCTGTTGATTCTCTTGCGGGGTGATTAATCCCTTTTACGATTACAGATTATTTTTATTATTACAATCTTGTCATAGGAAGTAAAAACAACAATGTGGCCTGCAGTCTAAATGAGTTTGACACCCCTGCGTTCATGCCACTGGCTACCTGGGTATGGATGAGATGTGAGGATCAGGTAAGACAGCTTCAGAGGTGGCCTCCGATCTTTCTCCATCAACGCAGTCGGTTACAGTGCTGGCGCTCACACTTGCGACTGGTGAGCATGGCCTCAGAGTGGCCGCCTCGTGTTTGTCGTCTTCGTCTTTCTCCCACAGCCGAAGCTCCAGGGGGGCCAGGTGCCTCAGCAAGCGGCCTAGGTGCTTTCTCCTCTGCCTGAGTTTCTCTTGAATCAGAGCCTTCATGGGCTTGCTGTCTGGCTCTTTGCCCTCCTCTGGAGGAGAGAAAACTGTTTAAGGCTCCCTTTCTACATTCATTGGCTACTTTGTGAGGTTTCATGAAAGCAGTTCTACAGTTGAAGAAACGCCTCATGTCATATTTTAAATGTGTGACATTTTGTCATTGTAGTTGTAGTTGGATTATGTTCATTTAAAACTGCAAAAAAAATGTATTATCACTTTTGTACATTCCAAAATTGTAAGACGCGGTACAGTTGAACACAAGCAAACTACAACCACAAATCTTGAAGCTTTATTTTTAAAGGCAAAATGGATTTACTTAATCAAGTGTTGGTAATATCAACACATATGAAATTGTACCAAAGACACTGCATTGCTTCAAGCCCTCCAGCAGTGAGTTGTACTTCTCCCTCAGGGAGACTCTGACTGACTCTTCCTTCTCTGGGAAGGCAAGTACCAGGGTGTCTGCCACCTAGAGAGGAAGAGCAACAAAATGTGAGTTTACTTATCGTTTTCCCATGTCTGGGGGAGGAAACAGATGAAAAAGACATTTCACCAAGGCCAGCGGGGGCAATTCAGCCAACAGGCTGAGGAGGAGGTCCTGCAGGATTTCCTCCGTGTTCAGGAAGTGAGAGAAAGGCAGATAGCGAGTGACCCAAAGAAGTGCATCAATGCAGGATGAATGCACTTGTGAATTATCAGGGTCCTTTGAGGACACACAAAATAAAAAGCAAACAAAATGTTCAAGCCTTGCACAGTTAAAAGATAATTACCCCCAATTCAACATTGTCGTCATACCTGTTGCATTCTGGCAGCCTGAAACCTCCTGCAGGCAACAGAAAGCTGATCCCTGACATGAAGCATCCAACATAAACCACACAGCTCCCTAAAACAGACTTTAGGAAAATTAAGTAAGGAACAGAAAGTAGATCTGGCGTCCTTTGCATTCAGCCCTTAAATTTTTCCAAGCAAACCCTCCTGCAATCAATTATAAATAACTGACATGTGTACTTGTAGGTATGTCCACTCTTAAATCATACAGCATATTTTCTTGCAAATTAAACATCAGGTTGAGAACCACTGGCTCACGGCATATTGAGTGGTGTCTTACTAATAGTTTGACTGCAATCAGGCTGTAGAGTTTTGCTATGGCTCCGTCTGAAGAATCCACCACGGCTGACAAACTTCATCAGGCCCTCTGGGAGAGCCTTTTCTTCTTTGGGGAAGGATGGGTAGGCGTACTTCGTCTTGATCTCAAGAAAAACATAATACTGTATGTTTTATAACATGGCTCACTTAATTCCTTAAAGCATCTAATGCCGAAGATGCTCTACCTTGTGTAGTAGGTGACGGGCCCGCCGCAGGTTGCCGACATACCACTGAGCAGCAGGGTGGCAACATCGAGCAGACCTGAGGAGGAGCAGGATCCTCTGAAGAACGCCAGACACTTTGTGGCGTGTTGCCACTTCTGCGAGCTGTCCCGGTGTCCCCACAGGATCCTGAAAGATGCACGCATATTCTTGTCAGGCGAATGATACACAGTGGATAAAAAAGTCGACACTAGGGGAGTATTGAGGGAACTACGACAAATTTTGTTTTTTAAAAAATGTAATTTGCTTTCCAAGCAAAGGGGGCGGGATCAATTATACGCAATTGGAAATCTGATGCTTGTGAGAAAAAAAAAAAAAAATGGAGATTTTCTTTTAAGGCTTTATAGCCCAGCCTAACATGAACATGTTATTTTGTATTGAGTACCTGAGTGTTCGGGGAAGGCTGAGGACAATACAGAGGTGGGGACGGCAAATACAGCCCACTGTGGACTAGAGCAGACATGCTTGAGCACAGGTCCTTAGCTGATTCCAGTAAGGAAGTCAATTGTGACGTTAAAACGTCAACACCAGCGATGACGGATGCTTTTAGGATCTCCTGGGCGGACCCCTGCAACGCATCCAAGTTTTGCGCTTCCACAGGGTCTAGTCAAACAAAGAGACATGTGGATTGATGGATAAAAGCGGCTGTGTCATAATGTTCACAAACCTGTAAATCTTGTATCATTGACATCACTGTGCTCGCCACTGTCATTGTCCACAAGACACTGCAACTCTGTCTGAAAAATGCTTTTGGGGAGTAAAGCTTTTGGAAGGTGAAGCTCCGGTCTGCTGATCCTGTTTTAAAAAAAAAAACGAGTGGTACAAACAACAAAGTGAAGAGGGCACAAAACCACTCCCATCACACACTGACCGTGTCATGTCCAAGTGGCCGGCACAGTAATACACATAAGCAAGGCTGACAGAGGCTGACGTCTTCCAGTCCCCAAGCTTGTACGCCAGCCATGCCGTCTCGGGGAGCAGACCCCCAAGCAGGAGAAGGTCCACGGCGTAGTCCACGGTCCACTTCTCTGACATGTACTGCTGGCGAACTGCTCGAGCCGTTGTCTCCTGACACAGCGGCACGAGGCGTCCTAGATTTGAGGCTGGGCCACAAGAGGAAATCAATGAGATTGGGTTGCTGTGACTCGCTTTTTTTTTTAATTGTCAATCAAAATTAAAACATGAAAATGGTGCTTCATTATTTTGAAGGTTTTTTTTTTTCCATCCCAAAAAAATGAGATGAAAATCTTTGCATTTTAGGCTCCAATCAGAAATATAAACTGGACTACTGACTACTTTGTAATGGTTTTGTCATTTAATGTCTTTTTTTGTGTTTTTTTTTATGTTTCCTCTCTCCCAAAAATTTTTTTTAAGTTTTCATTTTCTGATTTTCCTTTTTTTTCTCCACTCGCTTCACTCATTTTGATGTGAGTTTAGTGTGACCGTCAAGACAACCTTAACAACACAAACCATGAGGTTGATGTAACGGCGGCAGAACGGCCACATGGTGTGCAGGCAGGATGTTGAGTGGCTGATTGGTAAAATAGGCAGCCATGAACCTCCCTAGAGTCTGAATGACGGCAACAACTGCGTCGATGTGAAGGTTCGGCGGCAGGAGGGGGTCGGCTGCAGAGCACAAAGTGCAATCCTAAGCACCTTGGACAAATTGGCTGCATTTGCCCACCTGAATTGACTGACCTGTTGTGCAAGTCGCATGCTTATCGTGGTGACCAGCGTTGTGCAGCGCCAAGTGGGCCATGTGTTCTCCCAACTCCACGGCTTCCTTTAGATGGTACTGGGACAACAGGTTGTAGAGTAGAGCCAGACAGAGTCTCGTTTCCTGGAAGGCGCTACGACGACAACCTAAAAGTGAGAGAGAGAGAGAGAGAGAGAGAAACATATTTGTACGATATTTTAAAGTATTATGTCCATTTGAGAATGAAAATAACATACTCTTTTTACTCTCTTCCCAAATTTGTGTCCGCCACATCTCAGTGCTGTGTTGGTACAGGCCACATAGGAATAGTTCTTCACCTGAGAAAGCAATAATATCATCATCATCAATATTATTATTATATTTAAGATGGATGAACCCTGCATGGTTGGAAATGATATAATGACAGTGTTGTGCTTTCCAACGGTACAACAGGATGTACAGGATACACTCATCGGAATCAGGCCTCCTACAAATGTGAATATGAACCTCATATGTATCAGACAGCCGTCAATATGAGAGCAATGAAAACACTAAGATCAGCAGTAGCGCATCAATGCCAGAATAACATAATAAAAATGTACAAACTGGTCACCTGTACATACCCAGACAACACAAATAACACAAATAATCACTAAAGCACCCATTAATGTGCCTTTTAACCTGTCCAACCCAAGAAGAAAAATGAAGGGTTGTTTCTAACCTGTGTGATTCAGCAGTGCAGGACCCTCTTCTATTCTCTCTCCGGTTGCTTGCAGAGCTGTTTGAATCTTGGACATGATGATTGACAACTGCTCCTCGCCACCTTCCTCCGACCCATCGTCGTCCTTGAAGCCTCGCAAGCCTTCCTTATAATCCTGGCTGATCTTGTAGACCCACTGCCACACTCCAAACAGTCTGGAGGCCATTTGGAATAAAAATACCAAACGTAAAATATGACAAGCAAGACAAGTGTGTTACCATTGGCAAAGAGGATATGTTTTCATCACCATTTGTCTTTTTGTGAATTAATATCAAGCACATTCCACTCAATTTTATGCCGAAATGGTAATGAAAGAGATCTATTTTTGCTGTTATCAACACTGTGGCTCAAAATGTCACTTTGGCTCCGCATTGTCTGTTTTGATCAAGACAAAACAAACCTGTTGGACGGTCGCTGGGGTAAAGGCAGAACCTGATGAAAAGGGTCACATCGGTGCTCCCTGTAATCCTGTAGCTGTGGCACATGGTAGACATCTGAAGAAGAGAGTGGAGGGTCCTTCTCCACCGAGGACCAAACGGTTCTTTGCTGCAGGCTGTAGGCGCAGTCAAGGGCCTCCGAGGCAAGCTGGAGAATGAGCACAGCGTCGGATAGTCTCTTGACACAACTTGCTGGGTGGGACTCTGGTGGCGGGGCGAGCAGCAGGTGGACCAGCCGCTGACTAAGCTCCACCGCCAGCCCCAGGCCAGGAGGCCCATCCAAGTGAGTGTTATCCCACGGGAGGAAGGAGAAAAGCGCTTTGAGGAGCTCCATGATGCAAGCAGAACCAGAGGGGTCACTTTTGCCAGAATGAGCTGCATCGTTTGGCATCAAGTGTAACAGAGCAGCAAGCTGCGCCACGCGAAAGGTGGTACATTTAAGCAGGTGGGCTCGGTTTTCCACTGCGCCTCCCATAGACATGCAGAGAGCCCACGTTGTCAATATTCCATTTTGGATCTTACTGAGATCCCGCCGAAGATGACATATGGTCATCTCAATGTCCTCTTCGTGATCTTGATTGAGGTCAGTCTCTGTGTCCAAAGCGTGGAGCGTGTCGAACATGGAAGCAAACTCCAAGTGTCCGCTGTCCGCCAGCTGTGAGCCAGGAGGAGGGCCGTCGATATCGGAGTCATCTTCAAAGAAGGACTGGGAAAATCAGATTGGTAGAAAAACATGAAAGAAACGTTTAATTTAGTTGAGAACAGTAATTACAATACAACTATTCAAGAAGGATAAGGAGCGAACGCTGATGTTGATTATTTCAAAATACTTCCTTGACACCAATTCCTATTTAGACACGACTTTGACAACATCTCGTAGCATCTTAGGGCCTTTCGGAGTCAAAATTTGCACCCCAAAACACAAAATGAAGAGATCATATAGTTCGTTAGACAACCATGTTTCAAATGATATAATTTTTTGGGGGGAACACCCTATAGGTGAGTTTTTCTTCTTCAATCGAACCACTGAAATGAAGACGGAATACCTTGCCAATCATATTCTAATCTATCACAAATCTAGATTGGACAGACCTGAACTCTTTCGAACAACTCTTTGGTGCCACTGAAGGTGCCCGGGTCCTGAAGAAAGAAAGGTAAGGTGGACTCCTGCGTGGCTGCAGATATGATCGAGTCCGCACGGTGAGGCCCACTCGTGGTCAATGATTTGCCGTCCAGATCGAGGTAGGACTCCAAACACGTCCTCACGTACATCTACAGTGAGCAATACCAACAAAACATGAACCAGAAAACAACCTCTTCTAATGTTCTGAAATGGTTTGAATCGGTTGAGTACTGTGGAAGAGTTTGGAAAATGTATGCTTTGATTTGGGAATTGTTCCATGTTCATTCGTAATTCTGTAAAAAAGTGGGAATTCGGGGAGGTTTAATACATCACCATCAGTTAAGTTCCTGTTCGAGTACCTGAGATGTATCCAGAAGCCGGCAGGCCTTCTGAAGGTCCTTGCCGGTGTTATCCAACAGAGCTTTCACCAGCATTGCGGGAGAAGGCCTGTTGAGGACCCTCAGTACGGTGGCCATGTAGCCGTCGGACACGATGCAGTACAAGAGGCGCGGGTGCCACGTGACGGAATAGCGCTGCCTCATGGCGTCTCGCGCCGACACACTGGAGCTGGACAGGTAGGCCTCTGCTCTTCCGGTTGGAGGTCTGCATGGTGGAAAAAAAACACATTTCTTATACTGACCTCACTGGCCGCTGTTGGTGTCTAACTGAGTAGGCTAACTACACAGTAGATTTTAACAAAGACCAACCGGTAAGTGACCAGTGGGTGAAGGGGCAGGAAGTGCGCGGCTCCAAAGTCGATATTGCAACCGGAGCTGGTTAGCGAAAGGAGCCCGCCAAGACGACTCAGGACCAAGAGGGCGCCTCGCTTCAGAACGCAGGCCAGGAAAAGGCTGTCATGTGACCAACTTAGACTGCCTACCCAGTATGACCTAAAGCAAAAAAAATGTAAACAGAAAAAAAGCTTGTAAGTTATGTGCATAATCACAACAACTTCCATTACCATTTGTCCACCTTGTGTATTTAGGAGGAATCTGCTCCGTTTTACATCCACACCTTCCAAGACCGCTTGACACAGAGACAAAATTTTGTGTGCTCACAAACAGAACCTGCGTAGCCTAGATTGAAAAACAATTTTACATCACAGAGTGATCTCAAATGCACAAGATGAGACGGAGAACACGTAGACGCTCACCTTGGGCTGCCGCTGGTTCAGCGCGATGGCTAGCAGTTGTCCGTCAGGAGAGAAGTCAACCACCAACGCCCCTCTGGACTTGACGGCTTGGCAGGGTGGGGTGAGACGTGACATGAGGTACGTCTTGGTGGCCCACTGGATGCTGTATCCCAAAGAGCTAATCAAAGAAATGTGATATTGTGATATATATAGGATGTTTAACAAGCTGCTGTCCATTGTGGGACAATCCTCAAGTTTTCCAAAGTGTAATTAATTATTGTACGTTGGGACAAGCCATACATATAGTACAAGTGTTGTATGTGTAACTTTAGGGAACAAAGTGAGTGACTTATTGTAGCCCTTTGCTAGTGTTCTCATCATGTATTTGTGTGTCAACTGCACGTGATGAAAAAATTCGAAATTTTGCTTTGTATTTTGGGGTTGGAATCCTGATGTCTATAGGGAAGGACTTCACCCATTTTTAAGCAACTTACACAATTGCTGAAATCCGACCCCCCAACTGAACTTTTTTTCTACTTCTATTTATGTGATTAAGGTGTATACAAATAAATTTGACTTGACTTGATATTCAAAGCCGGGACCACTCAGCAGTAACGCAAACGTGCTAATCATTACCCCACCATGCTGTCTGAAATGACCCCTGTTTGGAAAAAGATTCCCACCCCTAGTTAAAACTATGAATGCACACTTACCCAAAGTGCACATGCTGATCCAGCCATTGAATTTTGAGGCAGGTGATGATAAGCTTCTTCCCAGATGTGAATACAAAGGCCGATAAGCAGACATCACCCATAGTCTGAAATTCAAGCATAGCGGTTACTGTACATAATTGGGTACACAAACTAACCTCAGGGACAATGGATTGCAGTGAAGCGTGACACCTGGCTTCCCACAAAGATGCTGCACTGGGATGCTTCTTTGTCCTTCAAAGTGGGTAGAGAGGTGTCTTGAGGCAGCTGCAGTTGTGCCCAGTGTCCTTTTACTGAGCCATCGCACACCAAAGTCAAATCCTCCATGTCTGTACATTCCCACAGGAGTGCTTGCCCCAGTGTAGTGACCAACAGCACACGCGTCCCATCATCTGATACGTGGACAGATATCAGGGTAGAATTACCTGCAAATAAATAAAAAATAAAATAAAAAGCATTAAAACTATGTGTCAATGATATATAGGATTATAAGACACTCACCACCACATCATTATGTACCCCTGCAATAATACCTGTCTTTACTATAGCTAACAGCTTATGAAAACATAAAATTCATCATCTCAAAATATTTGAACATCACCTTAGAAACAAGAATTTGAAAAGTACAGTGAAACCCCCATAACGGACGCCCTCCTGCAAAACGGGTTTGTCATGCACCAACACCATGCATCTAACATGTACACAATCCCGTGTCACATTTACAAGACAATTAAAGTCTAAAACAAAATCACTCAGTCCAAATAGTGCTGGGGGCCCACCTTGGATTGCAGTAATTATTTGAATGACTTCAGGGACCGCTGTGACAGTCCTCAACAAGTCGTTGTCTTTGTTCCATAAAAAGAGCTCACCCGAGGTTAAAAGTCCACAAAACCACATCCCTGGGAAACAACACAAAAAGGACATTGAATGTTTTATGTGAAGTAATGGACACTTTTGACTCCTGACATTTAAACTTGCCATTGCGGGACGGTGCCATCGTCACTACATTGTTGAGCAAAGGATGGAGTTTTGGGGTCTTCTTCTTGGTACGACCGGACACCATGTTGATCTCGCTGATCCGTTTGTCGTCGAACAGGAAGACGCATTCCTTCTCCTGCAACACCAGGAGTGAATTTGCAAGAACAGCTATCAATTTTAAATGGATGCCTGTTTATGACAAAATAAATGGTAAATATTTATGGTTGAATCTGATAGAGTTTCATTAAATTCCCAGTTAATTCCAGTGGAAATTTTCCAAAATTTCCCATCTTAACCTCGTAATAGGTAATTTTGGGGAAACTGTACACCTTTTTACAACCCTACCTATTCTACAACTCAATTCAGTGGACACAGGGGTGATTTTGTTTTGTTTCTGTACCTGTCCAAGCCAGCAAAATCGAGGCCATGGCTTTTTTCGTTTGATCCTGGAGGACAAGACCACGTCCAGCTTTAGTTCCATGCTTGCGGCGAGACACAATCAGTGTTTAACGATGCGATCAGAACGATCTTATTGACGTTCCTCCTTTGAATAATCAACAATGGGCCATCTGAAGGGAAGAAAACGAGAATTATTTCTGGTCGGACGATGCACCATTTCAGGGGACATGAATTTTGAAATATGTTACAAATAAACAAACAACTTTTGTGAGGGGATTGTGAATGGAAACATCACAAAAAGTAAGGACATTTGTGTTTGGTAAGATTAGTTGTTTTAACAATGCCTCTTGGTAAATTTATCACACGTATTTGTAGTTTAGTATGTGGGTTACGTCAATGACAAAATTGCCAAATCTAACAAATACGAATGTCCCTACATTCTGTACTACGTTTAGCTAACTACCTTGTACATACCCAGGTCTGGATGAAACGCCCTCTTCTTCATTATCATCACCACTGCCATCCTCGCTGAGCCATTCTGGTAGCTTCGGCCATGCTGTGGAAATTGAGTAACACTTGTTGGCACGTTTAACAACGAGTTTTACCAAAAACGAGCTCGACTAATTTCTTTTTTGCGCATTTTGTTGCCCCTCACGACTGCACGTAGCGGCTCATAGCATTAGCCACCTAGCTAATTGTACGGAGAGAAAGGAAGCCCAAGTATTTCGAACGTATTCGTCGTACTTATGTTTTCGCTTAAACGTCGCGTTACTTTAGTAGTTCACTTATCGAGTGATGATCACATTTAAGCAAAGCGAACGATAAGAAAGAATTCGAAACTCCCTCCGTTTCATGGGAAACACAATTTTCCCATGATCCTCTCGGGCAGAAGCCTTTAGCCGTTGCCCTAGGAACGCCAGACATGGTGACGTCTCCGGAAAATCGATACGTAAATAGGGTAGACGGACTTTTTAATTTAAATTCTTAATTGTAGCCATTTCAGTGATTAAAACGATCATTTGAGAAGTGGAGAATATTATTTTTAAACCCCACCCAGGTAGGCAAAATTCTTAGCTATCACCAAAAATGACAAACGAAAAAATTAAAATAAACATTTTGGACTGGAACAGAATTGCTTCGATACAAACAGTACAAATTACAAAGCACATTATTTACTATTCTTATATAGCGGATTATTTGTTATACTTTAAGAAATTGTATTTAATCCTGTTAAATTATTAAACGGTCGAATATGACACATTTATGAGGATTCTGCATAACTCAGGAGGATGTCAATCCACTTACAGTACGTACTAGAAATGTGTGGGGAAAGCGTTTATTTTCCAGTAGGGAGCGCTACAGAACATCACATTGAAGATTACTGTTCTCCCGGGCCCTGTAGTGCAATTTAGCAATTGTTAAAATCCAATTTTTATGCCTCTGTGTTATGCATAAATCCTCGAACGTTTTTGTTTTTTTTTTCATATAGGCTTGTACTAAATTACCGCTGCAATCACTATTCTTCATCATAACATTGCTGATGACATCTGCCATGAGAACAAAAACAGTTGATTTCTCCGTACTGTTCTTTAATGGGCTCATTTACTCATGTCTGCCAGGTGCAGATGGAGCTTTGCATTGCTGTCACGACCAGGTTCACTACGGTGCTTTGATGAGAACTCAAAAAAAAAAAAAAAGGGGGAGAAAGAGACATGTGGGCATGATAACATAAACAATAGCTGAATCAGTCATCTATGATTTTTCCTATCATTCCACTGGTACTTGTTAAAATGCATCAGGTTGATACTTAAATCTGTTTCTTTGCTGCTTGTTTGAATCTTTATACTTGAAAGTCTTCGTTATTTATTTTAAAAGTCCAAAGCACTTTTAACTTCCCAGGCCGGTCTAATGCAGAACATTGTCCAAATTGGTACTCAACCTCCTCATGCCCCCTTATTAACCTTCTATGGTGACAAAGTTAATGAAAAGGCAAACCTCAAATGGAGTCAACCCTTAAAATGAGGTCCTAAAGTGTATTTAATGTAACGAAACAACACTTCCTCTTATTTTTTGCGATATGAGCATCAAATGATCCCATGTTTTGGAGGCAATTTATTGCCATGTTGAGACTGCTGACAGTGAGGCAGCAATTGGTAAGTCGTAAAGTCATGTGAGCCCAAGCGGAAAAGCTGTACTACAACAACAACAAGTAATTAAGTGGGAGAACAATTTCAAATGTTGCACGTTCAATATAGGGGACACGAGTTGGCATGGTAACCCGCTTTGCCATCTGCAGGTCTATTCATATTCCGGTGACACTTGGGGGAGCTGTCAAGAAACAATTTAATCATGCGTCTCACATGGCAGTGGGTCAGAGGGTCTGTCTTGGAAAAACAGCGCGGCACATTATTGGTGAGTACATCCGTCTCACAGTTTAAGGTTCAGGGGTTAAATCAGGACTTCCTGTGCGGCGTTTTTGACCACATTCCAAAGAATGCGTGTTAGGTTTATTGAAGGCTCAAAATTGCTCATAGGTGTGGATGAGAGTGTGAATACTTTTTTTTTTTTTTTGTCTGTGGCCCTGCATGCACTGGCTTCCAGGGTGAACCCCACTCTTATTTCACATAAAAAAAAAAAGAAAATGCTGGGCCGCTATAAATTTTGGGCAATTTAGGTTATTTCTGCTCTAAGTTGGGTTGAATGAAGAACCCAACCTTTGGACCCTGTGCTGGGTTCGCTATTTCACCCGATTTGGGTTATTTTTGACTCAGCACTTTTAAAATGGATGAAAGGTATCCTCATTTGGCTTTGAAGTTACACTCTCAGAATGCCTGGAGGTCAGTCACTCATCCTCCTTTGATCTTTATCTATTCATAACCATAAACTTGTGGTCGCCAACGCCTTCTGCCTTTGTTAAATTAAAACTCGTCCATCCTGCTCTCCTGTCTTGAAGACATTCTCACATGCTGAAATCATTCACAGCATTTATAACACCTGATGCACTCAGGTGTTTTTTTTGTTGTTGTTTTTTTTTAAACTCAGCCTCCAAAATATGTTTGCTGATAACCACTATTGTCGGTCTACAGTACATGGGTTGGTCCACAGTTTCTGTTGAGTCTCCTGACTAGTGATGCTAAACGTTAGGATGTAAATAATCTTTTTCCATTGCTTGGTACCATGAAGCTAAGTGAACGTTGTTTTAAATACACTTACGTTGAATGGCTGTGATGATGTGTACATTGCGTCTACCTCTTAATGTCGTTAATAATGACTTCAACTGTGTTCACTTTTGTGAGGTAACAAATATATCGAAGAAAATACACATGTATGACAACAGCAAGCGCTGTCTGCCGGCACTGCTGGCTGTGTCCTAAATAAGGCAAGTACAAGAGGGGTATTGATTTTCTCATTTATCCCTCAACAAGAAGGCAAACAAGAATGTTATGTATGGGGCAATTTCAAGGCCGGGCATGGTGACTGGCCTGGAAGGAAGGTCCTCTGGTTGCTAAGCAACCTCGGGCCATGACAAAAATTCAAGGTAGTCAATAACACGTCTTCTTCCCTGAGTTTTTTTTAAGTGCAACAAAGAGCGTTATGCTTTTTAGTCAGTTTTTTCAAACACTTTAACACGACTTGCCAGTAATATTTTAATCCATAAAGTCATTTCTTTTCATGCTTGTCTTTCTTACAATTACAAGAGAACTGAAGTCTCCCTGGACAGCTTGCCAGTGAAAGGCAGAGCATATGTAGATAAATAAACAAACAAATATTCTCAGCTAAATTACAAACTGTGGAAATTTAAAATCTGCGATTAACCAATACAAGTGACGTTCGGCGCCTGAAATCACAAACTTTTGCATATTTCCCCCGCCCCTGATTTCCGCGTCCGAGTCCTTTAAGCGTTTCGGCGAAACAGCAACGTGCTTCGCTTGACGGGAATGACGTCATCGCACGGACCCTCCCTTTCCGTCCTCTGATTGGCCGAACCGTGGGAATATCCGCGGAGGCAGCGTTGATTGATTGGCTCCGGGGGACGGAGCCGGTTTGGCCAGAGCGCCGGACTGGACTCATCAGTTCCCCTCAGCGACGTCTCTCAAAGCGGGGAAGCCAGCACTACAACACCGGCTCTTCCTCCGCGGGGCGACGGGGCTGTCTGGGACGAACAAACTGGGGCCGAGGGGTCGGCAAAAGAAAGGATTAAAATCGTCGCGGTGGCTACGTAAAGGAGTTCAATGGCATCGCGGAATCTGCGGGAAGGAAAACACTGGCACTTCCAACCAGCCAGCCGCGGAGAAGATAAACAAGCCGCATGAGGAGAAAACTCTGTAAGAAAACCTTTTATGGACGACATATTACACGTGCACTCACGCTACAATACGACGTGTATTACAGATCAAAAAACAGTCGTGTTCAATGCTTATTTATTAATTAATGACCGTAAATTAGAAGATGCACATACTGCATTGTAAAGTCATAAGCGAGGTTTTGCATCCTGCCTCTAAATGGGTCTCAGGCGGTGGGCAAAGTATGGTCCTGGGAGCCACAGACGGTCTGCTCTGTTCTTTAAATCTGGCCCGCTAAGCGTTTATGATCCAGATTTGGTGGATTCATTTACACTAAAATTGGTTGATGAAAATGTTTTCAAACCTTTTATTATTAACAGTAAAATATTTGAGAGAAAATATGTATACAACATATGTATTATTATTAGTTTATTCATTGTTATTATATTTCCATAAGTAGTTTGATTTATGAAAAAGAAAAGGTTCATCTTTTATATTTTTAAGTGATTTAAAAAAAATCTCATTCTATCATAGTATAGTAGGAATAGCATTTATAAACTAAACCATAGATTTGCAAATAAAAATGAAATTGATTCAATTGTAACATTGGCCTGATGCCAGCAATATACATTGATTATAATTAATTGGTTGATTTATTTTAAAGAAAATATACTAATTTACTTCACTATTTTACATTTGTGTATTTTATTGAATGCTTCTTTTATGTATGTATGTAAAAAGTAGTTTTAAAATGTACAATTTTACATGTTTGAATAATTGCTTCATTGATTTCCAATCATTTGTACTTCCAAGTACATGTAATATTTAATGAATAATTGACAGATGGAATTGAAAGAAATTTTACAAATTATATACATATACATTTATTTGTATTTAATTATCAAGTAAGTGGTTCATTGTAATTAAAACAAAGAGAAGGAATCATTAATTTATTGTTAAAATGTACAATGTTACATATTTCAAATGTTTTCCTTTTTTGTTTTTCTCTTAACTTTGTCTATGATGACAAGGACCATCTGTTTAGTAATCAAAACGTGGCCCTGTAGCTTGAAAGTTTACCCTTCCCTGGTCTTGCCTGTCAGCACTTCCAGTTTATACTGTGCATGTGTGTGCAATGGACGCTGCTTTTGTGCCCCCATTGAAAGGCGCCTCATGTGTCAGCAGCATCTCCGCGGATCCGGGAAGCACTTTGAAGTGTTTTTATCATGGCCCTATTCAGCACGGGGGCGCCCGCCCCACCCCATCCTCCCCACCCCCCTTCTCTCAAAGCGCCTTTCCGCGTCCATTGTGTGCAAGCCGGAGGTGGCGTGCTCGCACCTCGCCTGCTGCACAGGGTGGAAAGGTTGGCCTGGAGGCGCTCAAGAAAAAAACGTGTCTCTCTTTTTTTTTTCTTTTTTAAGATGATTACTGGCCAGGTGTGAAATCCTATCATGTTTATTGCCAGCAGAGGTAGGGTGTTTCACAGAGAACAGGAAAACTGCAGTTTAGTGGGATTACATTTTTACAGAAGCACTCAAGAGTTTCTCTTGGCTGGACACTTGTCTACTTAGGCTGTGCAAAGGCGCTCTTGGAATCGCCTTTCTTGGGAGGCCTCAAAAAGCCATAAAAGTCACCAAATGTAGGCATTTTAGGGAAAATGCACAGGAATAGAACCTTGAAAAAAAATATCACATTTAATCACAATATTCGAGGGGGAAAAAACGCAATCAGATTCTGTTTCAAAATCATTCAGCCCAAATGTAAAAGTGATGCCTTGAGATACAGTGCTTTGACTTAAGAGGATTGAGACATGAGCTGTCACATAACCTTTTTTTTTTGTCTTGAGATATGAGCAACATTTGAGATACCAATGCGCTTCATACATCCAATGCTAAATGGCAGCGGCCCACTCAACATTTGGCCACCTTCAGTTCACATTGGCTTCCTTTCAGTAGAACGACAACGATCTGTTGGCGACGGTAATGCGCATAATCGTGTTTTGTCCGTAACTTCGCAACACCAAGAATCCATGCCCGAAATTGACCAGAAAGTTGTCCATTTTGGTTGGAAGCAACCATTTTTGGCAAATTCCAGACCTTTGACAATCTCCTTCCCGAGCAAATGTGTGTCAAGTGGAAAGAGGTAGTCAGATAGGGTGAGATGGATTTCATTATTGAGTTAGAGAAGATGATGTAATAATTCTCTTTTTGGGGACGCAGCGCAAGCTTGAAATGTGCATTGTCCATTGAATTGGTGAAATATGGAGTGTCTATGTCTTACGGGGGAGTGCAGCGGACGTGAAGGGGGTGGCGCCTTCCCTCTTGATCGCCCTTCACAGCCTGGCAAGGCTGGTTTAGCGCTGTACGCCCCTGTGTGATCACCTTTTAGCTGCCATGTGTAATTAGAGGGCGGCTGCCATCTTTTGAAATGTGTCTAATTAGTCTTTTCTTTCCAGGGGCAGGGAAAGAGGGGTTAAGGGTGGGAGGTTAAGGAGCAGGAGAGGCCCCCGCGGGTCACCGGGAGAGGAGGGGGGGGGGTGCAGTACTGCCAGGCTTATTTCGCGTTGGGCTTATCTTTGTTTTGGCTTGCGTGCCGGTGCCCCCGCCATTACTTCAAATTAATAATGCAGGCTGTCAAATTACAAGTGAAGGCATCACTATTCGCCACTCACTGAAGGAACCCCCACCCCCCCGCTTGGTTCGCAGGGCGGGTCAGTGACCCAATTCCCCCCCAGCCTCTCTGGAACGTTCTATGAGGTTATCATAAGGTTATCGCCCACAGGGAGCATTACATGCATGGGCTGCTCGGATTTTAATGATTTGAGGGAATCGTTGACCTTTCACAGAGAAGCAGTAAACTGGAAGCGGCCTGAGGACAGACTAAGACACATTTATTATTATTGTTGCCATGACTGGGAGTTATGGCCTTAAAATTAAATCAGGTTGTTTTTTTTTCTTTCACAAAAATACGTGCCCCCCCCCATAACAAATGACAATGACAAGTTTTGATTCTTGTTTCACCCCATTCTAAGATTTGCATTACTGCTTTTCTAAAACACCATTGGCACGCTAACAGTTAGCATCGCTTATCGTGGTTTTAAGGAGATGTATATTGAAACACAAATGGTGGCACAAATACATGTACACCGGAAGTGCCCAAACTTTTTTGGCCCAAGATCTACTAGTCAAGCAGCCAACCTCCTACAATCGTCCAGTACAACACACCCGTACGCGCATTCGCACGGCATGATGAGTAAGAGACCCTAACCTTAACGAAACAGAAAAATAAACCAGATGCAAAGCAGGTAGATTTCCGAGTTTCTAAGAAAATAATTGGCTCCTTTAATGCGAGACGTGACACAGGGAGGCAGGGCCGCACTTTTGCAGCACGTCAAGCGCGGAACCATCACGTGTCCCGTTTTAGAATGCCGCTCCCTTCCTTTGCCAGTGCAATTGGTACATCGCAGATCAAACAAATGAGCTTTGAATGAGAATAAATACCCAAAAAAGGAATATGTCTCAACGGCTTGATCAAATGTTGAGATCTTATCTGTCGAAGTTTTTCACCATCTGTTAGTGTTTTGAAGTCAAGGCTTTTTGCAAAGATTGGACCGCGTAGCCGTCGTCCTTCGGCAGCGAGCGCACCGGGATGAGGATAAGATAAGACCCCTTGCTGTGCACTGCTTTTACCTTGGGCTTGGTGTGATTGCCCAGGACAAAAAAAAAAAAACAGTTAATGGCTCAATTTTTGGGGGTGAAGGGGGGGGGGGGATAATTACATGTGCACACGGCGTCCATTTATCACAAGCCCATCCCCACAAAAATTAAATGTTGTGGTCCAAGAATGCAAACTCTTGACTTGATTTGACAATTTTTTTCTTTTTTAATGCCAGACAAATCTTGTCTGTGTCTGGCTGAAAGAAAAGTTACGACAACTTTTATATACTGGCAGTCAGAAATAGGAACTGAGGCATGGGCTGCCTTTATGGAAACATTACATTAGTGCATTAAAAAAAAAAATTTTAAAAAAACTCGGGTCACTTCTATCTTAAGGTACTGCTATACTTGCTACTAGCTAAACAAAAGTATGCACTAGTTGACATCTTGGCTCTAATAGTACCCCTTTTAAAATTCTAAAATTATACTTGCTCACATTTAGAACTTTGTAGTGAAGACGCTTGGTATTCAACTACCAACCCAGGCTAAACTTAGCCCATCCCCGACATATAGAGCTTGTCTCTCTCTCGAGATGCATCAGTTTCACTATCACTAGTGTGCTACTTTCCTGTATAGACACAGAGTTTTGGTGGCATCATACACCATTTCTGAAAGCGCACAAAATGCAACAAGGCCATTTTTGGGTGGCAAATGGATCATGGATTTAATGTCGCATTTCACTTTACAGTTGAACACTGGTACTGTACGCTGCAATGATTCTCGCGATTCATTTGCATAGTTTGTCAGTGGAGCCGCAATGTAGACCAGTTGCCCAAAAAAAAAAAAAAGAAAAAAAGTCCATTGTGGCGCTTCATGTAAGACACATCATCTTATTGTGTCTTCACTTTGGCTTTTAGCGGCAGCTCGGAGAAAAATAATAATGTTTTTCCAGCTCGGGCTCAGCATGATTTACATGCCACCGAATGCTCCGGTACATCTGTCCTCCTGTTGGCCGAGGCGTTTGTTTTACATACGTTGGATGGGATATGATGAGCCTTGGGGTTGAGAGCAGGTTGTTTGATTATCCTCATGGCAAACCTTAATGTGACTTAAAAAATATCTTCTGCAGAAAAAGAAAAGGGAGAAATCGGCGGCTCTTCTCAGGCGCGCTGATAGCAATTATGCAAACTATTATAGAATTTAAGCAGGCCGGCTCTTATCGGCTAATCCAGAAGTAATAGATTCTATTAAAAATGTATGAAGGGTATAAGGGGGCGGGAGGGGTGGGGGGCGAATCCGGCAGCTGCACTGCCGTCTATTTCAGTCAGTGTGTGTCAAACTACTTGTCTGCTGCCTCCCATTATGAAGACAGCATCCTGCAGCGTTTCCAGACATAATAAGGAATTCATTACACAATAAGAAGCTTGTTATTCATCGATTGCGACGCCATCACTCATTGTTAGTCATTGACTTACAACTACATGAGCTGTTTTGTGTCTGCCTTATATGAGAATCTAAATTTGAAATGCGATTAAAGTGTTCTGGGATCAAAGTAGGGTGTGTATATGGTTTCAACTAGGGCCTGACCGATCTAAATTTTTCTTTGTGTGATGCCGATATTTGGCAGAATAAAATTGGCTGATTCATTTTAAAACACTGTATACAATGAATACAATAACTTCTTTTATGGTCGCTTAACACTTGGCCATTTTAAAAGGCTAGCTATCCATTAGCCGATTGATTGGTTGGGGCCCTAGTTTAATAAAGGTAATTATAAAGCTTTTTTGGGGGGGTGGGGTCAATTACAATTGACTGGTGACCAGTCCAGGGTGTACCCTATTTCTTTCACCAAAAGTTACTTTGGGTTCACTAAAAACTCAACACTGTCTTTCGGTGTGACTGTATTGTAAAGGTGAAGGGTTATTTGTAAACTTTGTGTATGAACGCTGCGATTGGCTGGAGACCAGTCAAGGGTCAACCTTGCTTCTCTCACTAAAAGTCAGCTCAGGTTAATTATAGACTCTAAATTGCCCAGGTGTGAATGTTAGCGCACTAGTGACCAGTAAGTGACTGAGCAGGACGAGAAAATGGCTTTATGGACTGCACGTTGGATCCTTTTTACTATTAACAACTTCTTTTTACACTTGAGAAAAAAATAGATAAAATATGACATGATAGTAAAGAATGTACCATTCATGAGCACAATAAGAATAATGTTATTCATCCACTATGTTAATCTAAATTGACCTATTTTTTGTGTCCATTTCTTGTTTTGTTTTGTTTTTTGGGGGTCGGGGGGGGGGGGGTAGTAGAAATTAGCATGGCACTCTTATGCTAATCGAGCCAGTGAGTGAAAAGCCTTATCTCACCTCCTATTTTTCACCCTTCCCATCAAATCATTAACCGAGCTTCCGGAGTGAGCGTGGCACACATCCCGGATTAGTAATTAGCTGCCATATTCGGCGTGACTCCTGCAGGGTCGCCGGGGGCCACAGGTGAGCCAGTGGGGTCAGACAGGTGCACTGCTTCCTGCATAATTTAACAGAGCTCTTTTGACCCCCAAGGCCCACCCCAAACCCTCAACTTAGACTTATGACGCCTCATGCTGTGCTACGATGCCGCTACATTTCCTCGGTCATAATAAGGATGAGCCTTGGGCAAGAGTTCTTTTTTTTTTTTTTTTTTTTTTTGAAAGAGGCTGACACTACTAGTTAGCATAGTGGCATAAAATTGACTTGTATCATACACTGCATTTAATGACAAGATTTTCTGTTTGCACTCGAAGCGACATGGCTGTTAAGAAGGTCCATTGTGTGCGGTTTCACAATAAAGGACGTTCGTTGCCATCCACTGCCTCATTATTGCCAGGGCACACGCTGCGGATTGCGGAACGCGCCAACCCTGGCGACGGTCCGTGCTCGAGTGCTATTTTGGTTATCTCAGCAAAAAGCAATGAGATTGTCAGCAGCTTTTTTTTACTGCCAGTTTGACGACACATTAATAACCGCCCGTTATATTTTTTTGTCACGAAAACTTAAGTTACCATTTAAAGCTTAATACAGCCGCTTTTAAAAGCGGCCCATGACTGCTTGCCTCCTGACCTTGCTATCGTCCCACAAAGTGCCATCTCATAATCAGTGCGGGGAAAAGATAGGGGAAAAAAAAAAATCCAAATGACTGCCAAAGCGTCCTTATCGGAAACACCGTAGGGTACAGCAGATGGACGGCAAAGCACACGGTCTTTATCGCCCCTGGTGAGCCTTCTACGGGCCTCATTGTGCCGCTTATCCCCTCAACGGATGTCACTGGAGACAGATAAAGATTAGTCGCCCGTGCACCTTAAACTTTCTGGGGCTTTTCCTCCTGATGCATGACAGAAGAAAGAAAGCCTTGCGCTGAACTCAAGAGACCTCACGTATGTGGTGGAGGATTGTCGTTTTTCTAAAACAAATACAACTTTGTTTTTTGTAATACTGTATTGGACTATTTTTGTATGATGATGATTTTTTTTTTCCCACCCGCGGCTTCACGATTTTTTTTCTGAAGCGGGGCTAAAGGAGGGTGGGGGGGTGCATGACCAATAAATTAGGGGAGCTGAGAAAAATAATTTATACCTATATTTCACAATATCAAGTAAAAAGCTGCAGTGGCTTAACTGGGGCTACACAAATTTGTGACAGTGCTATAGCACCCCCTAAATAAAACTACTGAAATGATGGATTAAAATATGTCACACATAAAATAAAGTTCAAAAGTGAACTTCAGGAAAAGGTACAATATGCTCAACTCGGGAGACCTCGCAAATGTGGCGTCGGTGAGGGTTGGGGGGG